>NC_064877.1:78440646-78455646 GCF_943734665.1 Anopheles aquasalis
CGGAACGATTCAGCACCGGAGCTACCGCAGCATTTGGTTTTCAGTGGAGTGCGCAAAGCGCTCCAGCAGCATCCTCATGCATAACGTGGAGAGTACGGCAATCGTTATAAATTGCAAACCATGTTCACGGAGTTTTGTTTCTTTTCTGCTTCGGTAGTAGCCCGGCGATAACTACCAGCAGCAAAAGCAGTAGCTGAGGGCTGCCATTTAGCGAAGGGAAAGCAGCATATGTGGGACGATTGGAGGGCATGAACGATTGATATGTTTTTAGAGCGAATGTTTCATCCGATTTGGGAACGGATTTGAAATGCAGTGCCATTCGTTTTGACGGTTCAGGTGAATGGTATTCGATTGCCACTAAAGTGGAACTTATGGCCCCACTAATAAGCTGCATAATCGGTTTTCAAGTGTTTCTAGGTAAGGTCTGGGATCGTACTGAGCAGCATTGCGATGCAGAAATGGTCCAAAGGAGTACCGAAAAGGCATCTTTGCCATTTTCATCAAGACTCACTGCGTTTCGTATTCAGTTCGGTGAACTTATTCCAAGAATTTGCAATTATCTATTAAAACACCACACTAGGAGTCACACACCGCAATAGCAAAGCGAATGCGGTAATACACCTGCAGCAAATAATGAATCGAGCATAGCGAAAGGACACTGCCAACAGTGCAAAACATTTGTTCAAGTGCTGTTTCACCACAATCTGAAAAGTGAAAGCAAATGAACAGAAAAGCACACAACGACGCTGGTTGTGCGAATTGTTTTAAACTCTGCTGACTAATACACTTGCACTCGCACTCCACGTGCTTGCGGATGGTTGGAATGGAAAATATCATTGACCATCGGTTGCTGGTGCAGCATAAGCTTAGCATAGCCTCCACCACCGTGTTTTTGAAGCAACATAAAACATAGAGCACGCCGGACCACGGGGTGGATTCGATGCACTCGTTGCCTCGTAAATCGTGGTCGGTGATCTCTGTGATGATGCAGCACAATCCTCGTGGACACCGGGGTGGCGGTAGGTGAAGTGGTGGCCAGTGTGCACTTACGATAACCATCCTGGCAATTTATCAGGTCATTATTGTACACACTTGGCAACTATGACGGGGCAATTACATTTAAATTCATTGCATCTAAATAATTGAACAACCTGGACAGCGTCCGGTAGCAGGGGCGAGCACCATCGAGACACTATGAGAGCCCTGGCCAGGAGCCACATTTTAGCGAAAGTACCGTGGAAGTGCTAACCAACTTTCTGGTCGGTTCCCGGCGGTTCGTTGGTTGCTAGTGCAAATAACCAACCCCCGGGTTCTGGGTGAGTTATAGCTTCTTGAGCATCGCCGTACACTTCAACAGCTTTCTGTGTGCGGTGTGTGCGGCCATTCCGGTCCATGGTGCTAGTGGTGCACACCCGATGCAAGAGATTGAACCCAAAAGTTTCGTCCCGAGGTCACAACCAACCCCCGAAAAGAGTTTTGAAAGAAATTTGTTTCCGGTCAAGACCGTTCGTTGGCTAACGGTGGCAGCCAAGTGCGGAGCTTTTCTGTAACTCCTTCGCGGACCGTGGCCCCGGGAGGTAGTTTATTAGATCGTTTATTAAATGGCCGAAAGAGAAAAAAAAAACACATTGTTTTCGCTGTTCGCTCGCCAGTTGGAGCAAATGAAACCGACCAAACCGACCACTGGGTTTCCCGGGGTGGAAATTGAATTTTCACCTTTTGTCGGAACCGTCCGCAGCTCGCGGATGCGCTGCTCCTTTCCGGCCACAAACGGCCACAATGGGCGCGAATTAATTGTGAGTCCCGCACCCAAGTAGGTAAGGAAGCAGCCGTTTAAGGATGTAAATTGTGTAACTGGCAAACTGGCAATTAGCGTCCGGTTGTTTTCGGAGAGAGAACGAGAGAGACAGGGGAAAAGACAAATGAGACCACAAACTTGGGGTCCAATAAAAGTGCGGTCTAAGTCTATTAATGGCGGGGCTATCGTTCTTGGCAGCTCGAGTTAGCCCAAAAACAAGTTCACGGAACGGAAGTCGTTCTGTTTCCATTTCCGTTTGTTCTTCTCATTTATTTACTTGAATTCCGAATTGTCACTCAGAAGCAAAATAACAATCAAGCACCAATAACTCTTCCGGCATGAATGTCGGTACGGATCGACTGGAGGGGGCCAGGATAAGGCCAGGAATTTGCCGATAAATCCACAGCCACAGCAGCCAACATCAGCCGTACGTCTGTGATCTCCGGCTTAGCCACTATTAGAACGTTAATTTACACGGCATGTATCTTCCGTGATTCACAATTTATGGACCACTCCAACCTCCAGGCCAATCCTGGAGGGTCTCCATCGCCACCAACTGGTGGCTCATTTCTCGGCCGGTCATTCTATCAGGAAGGGATGGAGGGCGGTTCCCTCCTGAAAGCTACCACGTAATCCCGTTTAAATTTCAAAATAAACGACCGGTATTACTCGACCGGCAACCATCATCGGCCACCCGCTCGTCGTCGTCGTCGTGGACTTGGCAATCATAAATTATCCGGACCCTGGTGCTGCTGCTGCTGCGGAACACAGACACCGCAACGGTTGGTGTCGGTGTCCGTGTCGGCAGCAAAACAAACCCCGCTGGTTCACGTCGCGGTTTGTTTTCGTTTGCGGATCGTTCAGACTGGAAAATCTGGAAAACCCCATTTCTGGGTGGCACGTGGCGCATTCGAATGTGTGTGGTCGTACCTTCACGTCCTGTCGGCCAGCGGAACCCCGCAAGTACACGCTTATGACATGCGGAAAATCAATATTTGCTCCATTCGCAATCCGGCGGGGCGTTCGCTTTCGACTCGTCGTTCCAAATTCAATCCTTGGTGTTTTGGCTTTCGATCCAACGCGCTAACTCGATTGGCCTGGTGTCCTGAAGGATCCTGACCGCTGGAGGGATTTGGAATCGAAACCGGGACGCCACGTCGACCGTAGTAGACGGCCACGTATCGACCGTGCCGCGCTCGGTGCACGGCCCGCTTGTGTTGCTGGGGGGGCTGGGTGGTTTTAAGTAAATTTATAGTCGCAGGTTAATTGGCACGAATAAAGTTTGCCCCCGGACCGCGTAGAACGGACGGTCGAGAACTGGGGCTGGCCATTTTACGGAGCCCAACGGTTCGGACGTCGGTCCGTCCGTCGGTCTGGTCCGTTCGCGCGCACGGGAAATCCTAATTTAAGGGCTCCTGGACCAAGGTCGGTGTCCAGGAGGTCGGTGGGTAAGGAGTACAATATTGCTTCCGTTGCAGTAATGGCTGATTGCTTTTTCCGCTTGAACTGATTCTTTTTATCGTAGCTACAAGCCGATATCTGCGATGTGAAGGTGGAAGGACTCGGAAGAAGAGCTGTGTGGCTCGCACAAGAAGCGAAAGATCCCTGAAAAGGAGAAGGAATGCGCATGGAATGGATTGAAATGTTTAATTTTTTTTTCTCCTTCGCTCCTCGTCCTTGCGGACTCTGTTTGCCTTTTCCATTATCGGGGTTTGCGATTGGTGCGATTTGCGAGCGCTTTGCACCCGAACCTGTGAATGCATAATGAGACTAGACGCGGAGAACGTCGTCGACGACGAAAAGGAAGTTGTGTTGTGCAATCACGAACTGGGCTGTTGGTGAGAACAAGAAGCAGATAAAAAGATAAAATGGTGATAAGAAAGTGAGGCACAATTAGTGATATCCCTGTAGGATTCGTAGTTGAACATGGCATAGAGAATGATTTAAAACTTGATAAAAAGTAGCTAGCAAAGTTGGTAAATTAAAAAGTAGAAAAGTAAAAACATAAAAAAATTATTAAAGCAACATAACATATAAAAGATAAGTTTCGGTAAACAAATAGACTTAATTGCTACTGGAATTGAGCTGAAAATCGTAAATAAGAAGAGCTCATTTCAATCAATCGCTCCCTGTTGTATCAATCTGAACGACGGTAAACTCTTCCTCAGCGATTGATTGCTCAGCATCTCGCTGTTCCGATCGAATATCCTTCAGCAGACACACAAATCTCATCCTCGTGCGTGTCCGTACACACTCCACTGACTCCCTCCCGGGGGGCAAACAGCCCTCATAAAGTCAGCTAGCCATCGCTTATTGCAGCAGAAGCAAGACTGCTCCCAAATGTATCCGATTCAACGATCCGAGCGAGACGGTCACAGGCAAATGCTCCTTTCCAGAGTCCGGAGGTCAGTTCGAAGGAGGAAAAAAACCAGAAGCCACCACAATCCACACACCCACACTCAAGCACAGTCGCTACCCTCGTTCGCTCTGGGGAAATAATGACCGAAACAACTTCATCATCACCACCGGTGCGAGTACTCGTGACAAGGGGCAGCAAAAAACTAGGCGAAAAAAAAAGAAACTGGAACACGGACCCTTCAGATCGTTTCCACGATTGCAACCTCGACCCCGATCCGATTGGTGGTGGTCCTGGTACCGGGTCAACGATTGCATCATCATCATCAGCAGCAGCAGCCACCGGTGGCTGTACTCCCACCGATGCAACGCTTTGCACTTGATCAACTCCGATCCGATCGAATACCAAACCGATGAGGCCCGGCCATTGGTCATTCGCTGGAGATTCAATTTAGGTTGCTTGTCCGGCGGAAGAGGCGCTTTTTTGCTTCGCTGACTTTGCTGAGGGGGAAGGAAAACAAACAAAAAACTTGTACGAAACTGTACAAGTGGAGAAGAAGGGGGGAGAGGACAAAAACCTCGTCGAAGTTCCCGCCGTACGTGGCCAGAAGGACAACCGTAGAGTGCCGGGCAGCGGGATGCCAAATGTTGGTTTACTCGCATTCCCCCACCGGAACAACTTTCGTCCGTTCTGTGTCCTGCCCTGTGAAGGGTTTGACCAACACTACGCCACACCAGGACTTCGATTTCATGGAGGCCGAATACGGAAAATGGTTTTAGCCAAAGAGTGAGTTTGCAAGTCCAGGCGATGCACCCCACACATTGCACCACGAAGAATGGCCCCAACGGGATGACTCACTAAGGCTAGGAGATGAAGGAGCAAATGTCCAGCTCTTCCCTCTACCCTCTCCCTTTGGAACAATGTTTTTATTTTCATTTCGCCCCCTCCGCTCAACTTCCCAGCGTAAACATTGCATCATCAAGTCTTCTGCTGCAGCATTTTCACCATTTCCACCAACGGTTTTGCTGCAAAGTTTTGCCTTTCGCCCCGGTCGATCCTTGGTCAGTGTCGTGCTTCGCGGATCTGCATTGAACACTGGCCAGGAGCAGCATGCAGCGCCAGAGTCGCGCCCTCTCCCTTGGCAGTACTCCAATCCCCGAGGAAAATTCCGTTTTTTTTTAATCATCCCGAAGTATCATCAAGGGAATGAAAAGCAAAGCGAAACACAGGGAGCGAGAGAGGGAGCATTGTTCGTGTTGTTTTTTTTTTTGCTATTTCCTTGGGCCTTTTCCTAGGGATAGGATGGAAGGCTTTCCCTGGTGCTTCCTTCTGGTGCAATCGGCCACCTAACGAGGCCTCCGGATCGGCCGGCGGCGGACAATTGTTTCATGTCTTGAGTGTTTCGAGGTTCTCCAGCGCTTCTGCTCGCTCTTTTACTCAATTGCAAAGCAAAACTTTCTTCGTTCGCTTTCGATCGCGCGCAGAAGAAGCTTGCAAGGTACTGCTTGTAGTGCTGCTCGGTCTATTGCGCCATGTTCACACACTCGCTCACACGCCAGCCACTATCCGCAGAAAATGCGTTTTCTTTGGCTTTCAATTTCTCCCGAAGGCGAAACGGTTAAGAAGCGGCCCCGTCGCCAGTCCTTCCAGATTGTCTCGCAACTCCTCGCTGGGGCTCCATAATACACACAGATAGCTGAAGGGAACGAAAGACTGAGAGGTGGAACGCGGTGGGAAAAAAGGATAAAAAAGTGGCGAAAAATCTTGGCGGAAATCGGAGTCTGCGAGCGGAGTCGAATCGGCGAATGTTCTCGCTCGCTCGCCGGAATGAGCGGAGGTGCGAGCAAGCGCAAGCGATCACGAGGGCCCCACTGGCTGGGTGGTGGTGGCTGAGTGGAGAAGCTTTTGGCGCCACAGCGTCCCGGAGACATAAAGTAGACCATTACAGACCGAGCGGAGCGAGCGAGCGAACGAGTGTGTGGCTGTGTGCGCGCGCGCATGCCAGCCAGTCCATGCCAGGCCAGGCCAGCCTCCGGCCAGAGCAGTGCCAGTGCCAGTGCCGGTGGCCGGGGGTTTTCCTGCATAGTTTTCGGCATTCGTTCTCTTCTTTGGAGCTTTCTTTTTTTTCCTCTTTTTTATGTTTCTTTTTTTCTTGCTATCCCATTTTGGTTGGATTCAGCGTCCGCGTCGTTTCGTATGTTGGCGCCCGGTCCATGCGCCATCCAGTGCGCCGCCGAAGCTCAACCCCATATCGGCCACGGCGGCCATGGCGCGACGCGACGCGACACTTTGCACGCACTCACGGCGGGATAGAACGGTTTGGTTGGGTGGTGGTGGCGCGTGGAAACCAATTCAATCGAAGCACTGCGCTGCTGCTGGAACTGGAGACAACTCTAGTCTCGGAACTGGTTATAGACGCGGCCCCAGGAAGGAAAGAAGACGGGAGGATGGTTACCGCCACGATGCGGAGATGCAGCAAGCATAAATTTACTCTAGTCACTGTTCCACTAGACAGCAATCGGGAGGGAGAGGGGAGGCGATCAAGGACTGAAGCTTTGGTTGCCAGGTCTGCCAGCAGCAGTCGCCAGTAGTCAGACACATACTCGCACACAGACACTACCACGTGGCATCCGCGGTCTCTTTGATTTATCCGACCAAAAAAAAAAAAAAAGGTCCAAGAAGTCCATGTCCTGGGGGGTCCCGGGGTCCGGGACTGGCGGCAAAACGCCAGAAACGATTTGCGCCATCGAGTGTCGGCGGAATGGCGACCGCGTCTCGAGTTCGCGATAGCTTTTCCGCAGATAATTTCCCACCGACAAACCCATTTGACCTCCATCGGGGTGATTGGTTTAAGGAGAAGGAGCTGGAGCTGGAGAAGAATAAGAGCACGGTAGCGGGTTCCGGACAGTTGCTTTTCGGAGCTTCTTGGGGCTGTAATCGATGAGCCGTGTGGCATCCGTCGGTGGTATTCGCTTTTCCGGTTGCTTCCGCTGCGTATTTGGACCCGGGATTCGTGAGGAATGCGTGTAGAATCCAGGTTATTCGCCCTCTTTTGCATATATGCGCCAGGCAGCCAGTCAGGGATTGTTATCCTTAAAGCATTATTCTGGAAATCCACGGGGTCGATGTCGCCGTTGTGGTATTGGATTATGATTCACTTTATGGCATCAGCGATTGTGAGCGTTTCGAGAGCGTGCAGTTTAATGGAGATGAATTTAAAAAATAAAATAAAAACCCCTTCAGTTAATATCCCCCGCTCCAACCTTCGGTTGCAGCCACGGAACGCGCGGTTTTGTGGTGATCCCCGCATTACACCCACCTCCCCCTGAAAACCGATAAGCCAACCCGCGAGTGAGCGGACTGAAAAACCGATGAAACGACAGTATTGTCCGGGGTGTCGAGGAACGAGGGTATTTTATGTGCGAACCAGCACATCGCTGCCACATCAGCCAAATGTGGCCCCCGTCATTAAAGGGAAATTAAACAAATTCAAGCCACCACACCACACGGATCGGATGGCGGATGGCGCAATGATCGTGGACCGAAATCTTTATTGCCACCATTGATTACTCGTCAGCCGCGGAATGATTCCAACTGCAACCCACGCGACAGATTTAGCCAGGGGTTCGAATCGCGCGCTTCGTTCGTTTATTGATCGATTGAAGCTCGATGCTGCCCAACAACTCGTTAACTTGCGACCAAATATTTAATCGAACGAGCAACCAATTAAAACGAATAGAAATCATAAATGGAAATTCGTGTTGCTGGTGGCTCGTGTTCGCCATTTTGTGATGGAGCAACTTTTAAATGAAATTTTCACAAACACCACCAGCGATGGTCTACGGTTACGTACCGACGATTGCAAAGCATAATATGCTAATGCATTTGCCACGTCACGCTTTTCGGTGAAGGAAGATGAGCCCTCGCTCTGCCTCTATCTCGCCACACTTTACACTTTGTTCACTTTGTATCTTGTGATCAGATCGAGTAAAAGCGAGGAGCTTTCTGCGAACCAGAACGAGCATAACCACCGCACCACACCACCGCATACAAACGAAGTTGTGTCATTTGGTTGATTTCCATTTGATCGAAGCATCTCAAACAATCTGAAAGTGTAGAAGGCCATCGTCGTGTCGCATGCTCACACTCCGGGTACAAGCTTATGAAAAATGTTGACCAAAAAATTGGTTGTCAGCTACCCACTCTACGTACACCCCCTCGGTGGAGACACTAGGATCCTCGCTCCCTCCAAACGATCCGCAAAACACCAAACCAGCGAACAAACTTTTGCTTGTAATCCCCTCGTGGGCTTGAGGGATTCTGTTGGGGGTGCAAACCACCCCCGGGCTTGGGCCAATCTAGTCTCCGGCTGCGAGAGACAATTTGCATAAACCGTCGTCGAAAGCGTCCTCGTTGTCGCCATAAGTGGTGGCACCAAGGAAGCATCACCAATAGAGTGAACGACAGAGAGAGAGAAAGGAAGAGAGAGAGAGAGTGGCTAGAATGTGTGCATTGGAGTGCAACATATCTACACGCCGCTGGAGGGTTGAGATTACCCCGAACCCCGAACATCGAAAGGAGGGGTCTTGAAATTGCGTTTACGATTGCGTGTTGGGCGATTCGGGAACTCGGGAGCATGTAATCAAGCCAAAACCACCCCCCGCCCCCTCCCCTGGTTGGTATAATGGAGGTGTAAATTACAATTTCATGTCCGGTCCTGGGATTCCAATTTGACTATCGTTTGTGTTGGGTGGTTGGTCATCCGGTTCCACCGATGCTGTGCATTGATTCGCTCCCTCTTGCTTTGGCATCACCGTCACCTGCGCAAGACCAATGGCGTCCGATTCCGAACGGTTACGGAGCGTTACGCTATAAACAGTAATTGAAACCATTTTACGAGCTGTGATGTGATGCTGGCTGTGCGGCAGGCCGATGCTGTGGCAATAAAGCCCAGGATGCTGTTGTGTTTAAAGATCGTCGTCAAAAACCTGTCCTGGCCAGATTGTGGTCACGGGTTTACGAGTCAAGCAGCAGCGGGAGCTGCGTAGGCCGCAGGCCTCGACACGTGCCGTTGAACTTTGGCCACGTCTTTAAGCGGCCACCGCATCGCACATAACGCTCAAGATTGATGTCAACCGGGCCTTTTTGCAACATTGTATCGCCGGATGCCGGGGACAATGACAACGACCGACAGACAGAGAGAAAGAGAGAGAGTTCCTGGGGCTCCCGTAAAAGCTCATAAATATGTAATCCCCGCAATCCGCGTGAAGAAGGTGATGCCGGGCACAGGGAGAAGAAGAAGCTTCTGGTTCGTAAAATTTGACAACTCTGTCTCTGGTGTCGTCGTTTGTTTTTGGAAAGAAATCCGGCCACCAAAGTACAACAACCGGAAGTTGCAGAGAAAGAGAGGGAGAGCGATGGAGAGAGCGCATGTTTATGATCTGCATATCGCCCATAAAGTCCTCCTGCTCGGCTGCTGGTACCTACATGAACAGCAATTGCTCCTCACTTTACTGGTAAAGGTGCCGTAAAATAAGGTGAGGAAGTAGCAATATCGTGGGCTGAGAGGACAGGCCAGGTCACAGGACACAGCAGCAGCCCGCCAGCAGCAGGTCTTTAAAGTCATTCTCTTGTCAGGCCCCTCGTTAAGAGGCGCCCTACCTTCCCGATGATGTCGTTGCATCGTTCGGTGGCAAAAATTTGTCAAACAAGCTGGCGTGCTGGCGACCAGGTCCTCCGTACCACCAATGGTCACTAACAAGACCACCACCGAGCTCGTTCTCTCTCTCTCCCTCGCTGTTAGACACAAGAATGTAAAGATTCCTAACCATAAGATGGATCGTTCCGGGGGCTCTAAAGTTTGGCCCACAAGTTTCTTCTCGTTGCTTCTCCCTTCGCTTCATTCTGTCCGAGACCGAGATCCGTTGTTTACTGTGACACAGACGGGCACGGGGACGTAAAGTGAAGTTAGGGTACGATGTACGGCGCATTCATAAGCGCCAGCCACCGGAGGCGAGCATAAGAAATGAGATCGTTCTATGGGATTTGATGGTACGCCGAGGAAGGATGATGGAGGTGGCCAGTGAATTGTGTAGGATGATGATCGCCCAGGTTTGTTTTGACCTTTTTTTCCTCTCCTATGTGTGCGTGCACTGTTCATGGTTCACGCTTGTGTGAGATGTCCTTTGTGAGACTTTCTCGCTCCACCATCCACCCAGGAGCAACATGATGGAGAATTTTGCGGCAAGACCGTTTACCCTGGGAACTGGCTGGAAGGCGAGCCGGTTAGCTAGCCAGGAACCGTGACGGATGATGAGATGATGAGCGTCCGGGCAGCAATAGACGCGGCCGGGCTATAGAGATTTATTTTTATTTTCGTCTTCTCCATCGTCTCGCCTCGGTTCGGTTGGGGTTTGGGGACAGACAGGCACCGTGACATTGTTCGATGCCCGCGGCTATTTGTCAATCGTCTCGAGAGTTAATGGCACGGGCCGAGTATAAAGTAAGGGGATGGAAATATGTTGGTCCAGACAGGACATTGGCATTAAATTTTAAGTGAGCTGAATAGATACATTTCTCCATACCAATTTTTAAATGTTATATTATTTTGCTTATTAAAGGTTTTTTTAAATATTATTGAGCACTACTTTGAGCAGGCAAATTGCTTGTTGTAGAGATTACAACTTATTCAATAAAAAAGATGCATATTCTATAGTTCAAGTCTTCCTCTTGAAAATAATTTGGGAATTGAACTATCTCCCTGAGTGGCTCGATTTCGAGGACCTAACAGATTGTTAATCCGGTGACCGGTAAAGGAGTCTCAAAAATTTAAAAAAGGGGTAGATGGAAATCTCTTGAATGTTTCCGCGTTTTATGACGAAAGGAAAAGGTGAAGCTAATAGTGTTATTACTGGCAACTGGAACGCATTGAACCAGATGCTGAAGTTGAACATTAATAAAAAAAAAATGAAGGGAGAACCAAGAACAATTCGAGCTTGTTCTGAAATCCAAAAGCATCAGCCCACGGACTCGAGTGAAAACTAACTAATTTATTTGCCATTCCCACCGCGTGCCTTTCTCTAGCAAAACAATCCCATCGTTCATTAGCGCGCCGTGCTAGGGCCTCGCTTTGCCCTCAGCCGGAAACACATCTTCCGCTAGACTGGCACTTGAACAATTTGGCCGAAACAATCTCCTCCCCCACTGAAACCTTTACCTTGGTACCGCTTTTAATCATTGCTTATGGATCACTTGTCGGCAACGTTTTAATTAAATCACCCATCATCCAGCACTCCGAACCCCGAAGGGAAGACCGAGATATGCGCCGCGACTGCGGTTTTGCCTCGAGTCCTCCACAACTCCCGAGTGTGGCGAAAACGGCGAGAAAATATAGTTTTCCGTGTGCGCTTGTAATGTTTCAATAGTTTTTCCTCCTCGCTCCTGGCATTCACTGTTGTTTCGCGTTCACGTTTTCGTTCCATGTTCCATGTTTGTACCAAGCATCCGCATCCGCACCGGAAAGGGAAGATGGTGGAAAAGTTTGTGAAAATTAAATTTGTTTTCTCCGTTTTTTTTTCTCGCTCCGCACCTTGCGCAGGTACGCTCTAAACAAAAATCATAACACCGAGCACGAAGGCAACATTTTACATTTCCTTCCGCTAGTGAGGGACGTTCGCCGGCTTTCCGCAGCATTCGCAGTTGGTTTGACTTCTTAACCGACCAACCGGTGTGGCGGATCCTTCCTCACGGACCCAGGGGCTACTCGGCCACGGTTTCCGGTTGCAGTGTTGTGGAATTGTTTTACCGGCTGTCTATCTGTTTGGTGTTGGTGTTAGGTGTTTCGATGAGAACACGAGAGATTGAGCTGTAAAGATGGGGCAGACATTGCCGTGTGCACGTGTAATCAGATAAAGTGTCAGGTGGACTCAGCGATCCCTCGCGGGTTGTGACGTTGAAAAATTGAAAAAAAGAAATGGAAACACACCTTGCACTCCTCTTGTGCTGGTGAGTTGTAGGCCTGAATTGAAATTGGAAGAAAATCATTTAACCCCACACTTCTCCTGGCGCCACCGAAATTAAATATTAAACATTTATGAACACCTGCACCTTAAACACCCTTTTGCGCAAAAATCGATGCCGCAGCAAAAAGGCTATAATTTATTGGTGAAAATCTGTTCCATTTTCCTCCCCTGACCCTGGCACCGTTGCACCGCTGCGGTGGCATGCGAAAGCCAGCCGCTCGAGTTTATGAAAAACAAATCCAACATAAAAGCATTGATTGCAGACTTTGCAGACCGCGCTCACCGCGTGCTGCAGCATGGCACGCACCATGGTTATGCAGGGAGCTCTACCGCTCTAGCGTCGCCGCCGATATAAGTGACTGCAATCACGAACGTATTTGATTAGTTTCAATTTCGGGGCCATTGCCACCGCGCCCATGCAAGCCCTTGTGCCCGTTTTGCGCACTGACTGGCTGGCGGCTGGCTGGGACCAACTGGATCTCGATTTAAATATTGACGAACGAAGGTTCATTTATCACACACGCCAGTAAACGGACTGCCTACGTTTCAAAGCTAACACAGGCTAGCATTGGCGTAAACCTTCCAAACAAATTTAGCAAATACTCCACCACTTTTCCCCTCTATCTCTCGATTGCTTTTCGGTCGAACCTGGAATCGAATCCGAGGAAAAAGTTGTCCATTCTTGGCCGCATTCGCAACAGCGAAATGAAGCGAACGATTGTCTGACCTTCCTGAATCTATGCGCAGGTGGAAGAAAACCGGGGAGGAAATGTACGGTACCGGAAGTGGATTGCACGATATTGCGCCTTAAATAATTGAGCAGCAGCGGCATGAGCAGAGGAAGAAGCAACTGTCTGGAGGAAAATTGGATAAATGAATGATGCAGCCGAAGCATAAGACAACCGGGGAGGTGGAATGAGGAGAACCAAACAAGGTTATGCTGTAGATAAGAGAAATCATTCCAATTCCTCCCATTGGAAAGCATTCGACTCTCCGGACGAAAGTGAAGCGGACCGGTAAGCGATGGATCATAAATTGGGCCTTCCTTTTGTGGAATCGCGATAACCGAACGCAAAGGGCCTGTTTGTTTCTTCTTTAAACAATGATCTCCACGGTTATGGCCTGGCTGCCGGATGCTTATGCTGCAAAGTCAATCGTGTATAGGTTAAATGATGGGCTGCGATTCGATTTATCAGCAAGATAGTGCTCGAGTTTTGCATAACCTGCTATCTTTACGATCCAATTTCGTTCGCCTTTGCCTTCCATGTTGAGTCACGACGTGGGCGATTCGTGGTAGAATGTTAATTCGGAAAATGGCTCGAACTTTGACAAGAATTTATTAAAACTTTCGCAACAGACATCGAGCAGAATGTCAATGTTATATCACGGAGATCAGGGCTAGACAGCTAGGAGTTAAGACAATCCATCGAAGGTGCTGGCGAAGTTGTCGGTATCTTTGTAAGAGCCAGAGCGGCACACAACAAATCAAAATCTCATTTCCGAGGAAATTACGTGCATGTCTAATATTTTCGACAGCACACAAATAGGAAATGACTATTTCCTTCAGCCCAACAGCCCCATTGCTGCTGTTGCCCGACGCCACGCCAACCGACGACGACACGGCACGCTGCACTCCAGCCAGTTGCTGGTTGCTCCGGTTGCTGCCGACAGGAAACGAACGAAAGCCGGTCCGAAAAGTAGGGAGCAAAAGTAGCAAGCGTTGGCGATCAAAAAGGGGATCTAAGAAGCCCGTGCCACGAGACCTCCGGAACGCAAGGGAAGGAACGCATGGTCCCAAGGGCGGCCTGGTGTTGTGCCATTGATGTCCGCGCCAGAAAGGGAGTACAGCGGAGATGTAGGGTGAATTGCGGGGCGTAAACGTCCTTAATGTTCCGCCGCAGTTCACGAACTCGTGTGCCTGTGTGCACGCCTTACGTCGTACGTCGTTCGGCGAACATTGATTCCGCTAACTAGCTAACCGTCTGAAGCGGAGATTTTGTAGCCTCACCAGCCAGCGATGCCGCGGAAGGAAGCGACCATTGCTAAACAAGCCAAAAACATACGAGCCCCCCTCCCAAACCGGGAGCCTTCTTTCGTGCCGCACGTACACAAGCTTTGATGTAAAAGGCGAAGGAACGCTCTCCAGGGGAACCGCTTTTTGGGGGCCAGACAAAGTCGGAAATTAAATCGATCGCCGGGGGTTTCCCTCCGACGTTTGGAAAGTGATTTTGTTTTTTTTTTTGGGTGGCTAGTGGGAGACGCTGAACAACTTGTTTTGCTTTCTGCAATCTGCAAGCCTTTTGGAGCTTTAATTTGCAGACAAGGCACCGTGTGATGAGGATCGCCATTATGGTGTGTATTTTTCACGAATCCATAAAAAGGCACAAGCTGTTGCAGATAATTTAATGAATCCAACCCTGTGTTTTGGGCACACATTTTCCCTCAAAGAATACAATTTGTGTGCACATGAAGCAACATTCTTAAGTGCCTTGCGAAGGACTAGAAGAACCACCATCTAGGCGTTGCTGTCACACCAAACAAACGCTTGAATGCAGTTAATAGTTTCCATTATTAGAGTGCGCCACTGCACTCCAAACCATCATCCTAGCATCGTCTTGCCAGTCAGTTCGTTGATCATTACATGATTTATCAACTGTGAAATACACGGTTTGTGTTGGCCGCTGTTTGTTTGTTTGCCGTTTGTCCCCCTTTCCACTTGTGCTTGGCCATCGTCATCGCAAGCGCCAACAAGTCCTTCGACAAGTCCTTCGAGGTGGTGGTGCCTTTGCCAGCCAACGTGCCAGCCGTGTACCGTGGGTTTCTGG
>NC_064877.1:78460646-78465646 GCF_943734665.1 Anopheles aquasalis
AGCAATTGTGATACATTTTTATTCGCACTAGGCGTCATTTTATGCTGATAGCCAATTTGAACTCTTTTTCTAAAAGGATTACTGTCCTTAGAGTTATTCTCAAGTAAAGTTCACGTAGTATAGCAGTAAATAGGAAATCAATTTGCGACAGACTGGAACTACGCCATCGAAGCTTTTTTCGTTGAAAATCAATCAAAGCCCTTTCCGTGGTACCCAACTAAAACGAAGGATTTTTACAGATTGCTCGGAAAAGGAATTATTTTTACCGTTTTCATCAAACGAACCCCTCGACAATGGAGCTGAACAACCCACAAAAACGAACTACTACACGCCGTATTGAGCACATTCCAGGAAACGGTCGAGTCCTAGCGTTACGCGTGGCGCACGGTGGGCGACGTTATTTTTGCTGCACTTTTTATTCGCGCCCACCATGAATCAATCGATCGCTACGATACGCATGGCCGTCGCTGGAGATTGTTGAGATGTGTTTAACGCGGCCCAATAAACCAATTCATTCGGTGTTTTCCGAGAACCGCGGCCTACTGGGTCCCGGGAAATCCAATAGAAGTGCCGTTGTTTGTTTGTTTGTGCGTGGCATTACACATCCGGCCACGCACGGACCAAATGGGAGCAAAAAATTTGTGCCAAAGGTGTCAAACCGTCCAACTCCATCCTTTGGGTTGGGTTCCCGCGTTCCGAAAGGACGTGAGCTGTGAGCTGCCGATGGTGTTCAAATCCAGTTATGGGCAGAAAATTGGAACCTCCATAATCTGGACTGCAGTGGGCAGCATCGTCGTGTGCGTTCGCCAGACAAAACGGACATGACTGTAGACCTCCCAAACCACTACTCACTCGTCCGACAACTGGCTCGCTCGCTCACCGATTGACGAAGGTCCGAAGGCGGTTGGACCCGGGCACTGGGTTCGGGCAGTTCGATGCCATGTTGCTATCTTGTCACTGTCAATATCCGTTCATTTCGAACGGAACATGGGATCGAACAGGGCCGGTTGGTTGGCCGGTCTCTCAATGTCGTGCTTCCCCCGGAACAGGAGGTGCGTATCAGCGTGCGAGTTGCCCTTTTCTCCCCAGACTCCATTGCACGGTAGGGCCCTTTGGGAGCAGCCAGTCGACACGAACGGAGCTGAAGCTACTATTTCGTCAAAGAAATAAAAGTAAGGAATTTTGAAAAAACCCTCCCGTAAAGGTTCAGGGCGAGATCAGACCACCACCGGCTGGTCGGTGTCCACCGGACATCATAGGAAAACTTCATCTTCAACTGAACTGTCCACCTGCCACACGCGGGGGACCAACGTCCCTTTGTACCGTTCCACTTTCGCTCCCCATTGTTTTGTTGACAACACGCTTTGCCCTTTGTTTTCGATTCCGGAGTAGAATGCGGCCAGTGTTTTCCAAGCCGGGACCAGAAACCGGGGACTGGAGGTTATCAAAAATACATTCCAACTCCCGCTGCGTAAGTTCATTTCGCATCGATCAGAAGCAGTAGCACCAGCAGCAACCACACCGGGGCCGCTTTTACTTTTGCTTTATTTTTCCGTTCTCTGTCAGGACCGGGCCACGCACCGAGTTGGGCAACTATGCGAGAAGGAATGTGCCTCGGTGTGGTCTGCGTACTTTCCGAAGTAAAGTTGTCAAGAGTTAGTCCAGTAGCGGCCAAGGTTTCGACGGAAAGGTACGGTACCATCCGCGGATGCTTCTATCCTGGTGATGAATGCCTACGGAGCCGAGTGGAAGGATGTAATTTAGTACAAATATCCTGGCTAAAATATAGTCTCCAAGCGAACAATGCGACTGGACGGTGGTGCTTTCGAGCGTAGGGTAATTTGTGTGCGATTTTCACGAATCTATTCACGATCCGGATGGTCTCCGGTCAGTAGTTCCACGTAACGGTGGTCATCAGACGTACTTTACTGGTGGAGTTTCGTTGGATGGAACGAATTCATGAGTCTCCAGTCACTACGCACTACGTGTTGTATGTGATTCACAGGACCAGGAACATTTTGTAGAATGTATTGCTATCGTTGTTAGTGCCAGGGCACGATGCCAACTGATGTCACCAGAGTAACGCAATATATTTCGAATGATCGACGGGGATTTATTGACGTCTAGCTTACTTGAATCGGCCTCTGAATCGTATGTAAGAGAGTCTTCTAGCAATTGTCCAAAAAATTCTTCATGAAAAACTCTCCATTCCATCCAGCGATTGTTGCGTAAACTCACTACAGTTCAGTATCATTCCAAACCTGGAGCAGTTGAAGGACATTTACAGTCCCGCATAAAATGTTGCAAACAGATGGCTTTCGTGGGATGTTTCATAACCTTAATGTGCACCGGTCGTTCCCCGAAAAGTCCCTTACAATTCTCTATGTGGTGCAGGTGAACAGACCACCGCTTGGTGTACAGAAACATCGTGCTCCTGGGAACCACACCATCAACCAGGGAGCCAATCAAAGTCAATTACACTCGTCAAGCAAGCCCGCGACCGTCAACGGTGCACCAGCAGCACGAACCGCAACCGGATGTCGTAGCCAATCGAGTGCGGACCCATTACACGTTACAAATGTTGCAACCGAGCATCCCCACCACGTTGCCTCCTTTTTCCTTGCATCCTTGAGCAAACACGACGTGACGGCCCAACGGGAATTGCGGGCCACGGTCGGTCGGTCCGATATCACCTTCACGCGGCCATCACCAAACCGCCCTCGAGGGAACCGGAATGGAATCGTCACGGAGCACCATTCCGGGCACGTCGTGCACTCGAAAATAAAGCATAATTTCACGTTCATCATCTCGCCGTACGTAATAATCACCGGGCATACTGTGACATACTGGTTTGCAGGCGGGCTGCCTGGCTGTGTACGACCGGAAGCTAGAGAGCATTAGTGCCAGCACCAGTGCCAGGCCAATGCTGCTGCTGCTGCACTGCAGTGAATGCATTTACAGCAAGAGAGAGCGACGGAGAGAGACGAAGAGATGCAGAGATTTTTGCAACTCTTGTCGTTTGATGGCGCCATTTTGTGGGTGCGGGATGTTCGTCCTGTTTAGGATGGAGCTTGGTGGCTCTGGATTCAAGGGCGACCCGGCCGGTGCGGTAGTGCGCGTTGCTGTAAAAGTGTGATTAGTAATGCAGTCTGCAATTTGGTTGCAGTTGAAGCTTGCAATCACTGCTCCGTGACAGGTGCGACCGTGCGCTCTCTAAACTTGCTCGATATCAGTTAGCGAGTACGTGAGGTGCATTCCGATCGAATTTATCTCATTAGTGTGTGCGGCATGTCAGTGTCGTTCTCGGTATTTTTATGCTACCAATCGAGTAGGACAAAAGGAAGTGCAAACAAAGCACATCATGGATTCACGTGAAGAAGCTAATTTACGCCAAATGGTTCCTTTACAGTGCATTAACAGAACAAACATTAAGCTGGCCAGCGAGCATCAAAGGGTATTCGATGGTGGTTTAAGTGGTTCATCGAACTGACCGGTAGCTTCTTGGAACCGCGCATTGAAAGTCCTTTTGCCCAGTCAACTGGCCAGCAAACCGCCAATCAATCTAATCCTCTCCGATACTAAGGACGCTCTCGAGTCGCGAATTCGGTTGCTTTCGCCTTACCAGTCCAGCTGGCCACAGGTGGTCGGTGGTGAAATCAAAGGATCCGACAGATTCGCCGCTTGCACAGAGCGACCATCCTCGGTGATGAGCACGGTGGGAATGCTAATGACACTGCGTTTGATGTGTTCGCTGCGGCTTCGCGATGTCAATTGCTCGGGACGATTTGCGTCATAGCGAGGTCGACGGACGCTTCAAGCCCTTAAGACGATTGTCATGCCGTCAATGCATTATTCAATTGGCTTTGATTGATTGAAAAGTCAGGTTCGTGGCGTTTGCGAATGCATTAAGTGAAGCCCCTGGACAGGTCTGCATGATGCCTTAACTCGGACAGTGAACTTCTGTTGTTCAATGATAAAATGGCTTACATTCACCCCACTAACCATCACCTTTTCTATTTTCTTCTCTTCCAGGTAAGTGATTTACAAAGCTCCAGTTCGAGTGAAAGGTGTCCTTTCGTTGATATCTCGGTTGGATGAGTTGGTGCTGTAGGGGCCGTCCTGGCCGTCTAAAAGGTTCTTCTGCTTAAATGATAATGAAATAGCACATAATTATATACTTCCCTCAAACGTCAGTCGGTTCAGTAGGTTGGTACGGGCACTCGAGTGGTAAGCGCGTATTCGCGGCTCTATCCAGCCAGACATCAAACTTCGCGAGAAACTTCCTCGGTAGCAACGGCACCAACGGTTCCAAGTGTCTGTTGGAGTCGCAATCGCATACTCACCCTCTCTGTCCTTTCCTCTCTCCCAAAACCTCGGCACTAAACACACTTTGCGCTGGCCATTTAATTAGCATCCGTGATTATGTTGTATGTGCGTCTGTCTTTGTGTGTGCGTGTGTTTGACTTGGTTGCAGATGTTGTGCCCGGTCTTTTGTCTTGCGCTTTGTGTGCGGTGTACTTTCAAAAGCGTCGCTGCTGCATCGCTGCTCAAGATGAAGGTACAAATCAAACTTCCAACTATCAACGTCGCTCGAGCAGATGGACTGTTGGAAGGATAGCCAGGATTTAGTTTCCAGTTCCGTCCTTCCGTCTGGCTGTCTGTCTATTTGGCGCTCGTTAGTCGTGAATTCGGAGCAAGTTCGGTTCGCGCTGCTCCGCGGGTGGCTCACAGGATAAATAATCAAACGAATTGTTCGCCTGGACGCCCCGGAGAAGTAAATGAATTAATTACTTCCCATCGCGCCCACCAACCAACCAGCCCGCCAGCGAGTGAAACTTTCAAACGGCTAATGAACGGATCTGCGTGAAGTTTGCTCACTCGCCCCACGCGGAAAAGCGGATAAGCTGCCGCGGGAGCAAAAGTTTCCTCCGGGTGGGTGGGTTGTTTTGGATGGGTAGCCACCGCTCAATATCGGTGAGATTAAATGGCGTATAAATGGC
>NC_064877.1:78470646-78473146 GCF_943734665.1 Anopheles aquasalis
ACAAGGACATATTTCATCGCTCTGTCAGGCAGTTCGTTCCGGTATCCTGGGGTTGAGGTTGCAGAAGCAGGTGCTGCCATGCCGTACGGTTCGTGTCGCTGCAACCAATGGCAACGTCTGCTCCGGGCAGTCCAACCAGCGGAACTTATCTGTTGTGCTCCCGAAGGATAATAGAGCTACTCTGCTACGACACACGTTTATGGTGAAACATGTGAAGATCTCTATTATTGAGGTACATTCGTGGAATCCTTGGAGCGAGGAGCTTACATTCACAGTCGCACCATGGCCATGGCTAGTATCCTATCATCGTTTCTTATTGTTCACCTATTCGGGCATATGTTCCGGCTTTTCGAGGAACTCTCGGTACGAATGATATTAATTTTGTTGAACAACAGAATCGTGCGTGGTAGTACCGCGTTTTAAGGATTGAAACAACCACGATTTTGTGGCCGATTTTGAACAAATTCCATTATTATCCATGTCATCGGGTCAAGTCAAGACTTAAAGATCTTTTACTTGGCTTGATTCGTAGCAATTGCTACGAATCGAATGGCCATTTTAGGTTCAGTGAACGAAACCACGGCACTCTTCGATCTTTTCTCTATCATCGGACGCTTCTGGTCGTAGCAACGGAAGCATTTGAAAAACGAATTTCCTGCTCTCCGTCTGGCGGTCTGGCACTGCCGCGTAACATTTGCGTAATCATATCGCGTTTCCGCTTCCTAGAGGTCGATCACCGCCCCGACCGGGGCCACTTAAAGGCAACAATCAATTTTATCGATTTTTCCTCCACCGCGTCCGGGGGCCACTACATCCGACACCGGCGCTCATGTTGTTTTGATGGTCTCATCAAATTTTCATTTCCACCTCAAGAACCTTAACCATCGCCGTTCTACATCATCTTCGCATCGTTCGTTCGGTCGCTCGCCCGACGTCGAGAACTGCATTTGCGAACAGCCATCGCAACAACAAACCAACGAGGCCCGGAAGAACCTTCCAATCCCTCACGAGACACCACCAATGGCAGCAGCTGGCGAAGTGGACATTGATGGTGATTCCTTGACCTCGGACCACCGGCTGTACGAAGGGTCCCCGTGCCGGGCACTGGCACTTAGCAGAGCACAAGCGGGGACCTTGGTTGCGAGCTGGAAGGACGGCAGTTTGTGCCAACACGGCCACCGGCAACCCTGGGTATCGCATCCAGCCGGGAGAAATAACTGATTTTCCACCTCAAGACACTAAACATCGATTACCGGGAAATCAATTTTCTTTTTCGCTTGCGCACTTGCGTCCGGCATGTTCCGGCTCTCCGTTCTCCAGCATTCGAGGGCACTTCGTCCCGGGAGCAGCGTCTCAGCGTCGTTTCCGCGTCTTCTCGAGAAGCGCACAACTGCAGCCAGTATTTGAATTTTTGTCTTGAGATTCCTTTCCGGGTCACTGCACACTCTGCGTCGACCTTACCTCGCCTAGGATCGGACAAAGTCTGCCATCGCTCCCGGTGGACCCAGCGGTAAGCCCCGCCACGAGCCCTGGTCAGTGTGCTCTGCTTGAACGCTTTTGACATTTCGTCCCAGGGAGCACGAGGCTTGAGGGTTTTTTTTCCTCTTGTGCATCGCAGTACCGTCGGCGATGGTGTGCTGTGCGTTTGCGGAAATGGAATGCAAATATTTCATTCCTGTCCGCCATCACCTACCACCCGTGGGGCGCGTGGAGAGTACTCGATGGCTTTTAATTTTGCCGATGAAATATTCAAATGAAGCGCATTAAAAGCGCTGCACTCAGCGCAAGGGAAAACTAATATTTTTCCAACAGATTTTCCACCAGCAGCAGCAGCGCTCCGAGCTCCGAGTGCTGGCAGCACATTCACCGGAGTGCCGGAGCGCGGATTGATGGATCCATCCATAATGAATCGATGTAAAAACCATGATCCTGCTCTGATGGGTTCGTTAGAGATGTGAAGATGATCGAACTAATTAGCGGTGTTTGCTCTTCATTATGCATCCCACCACCACTAGCGCACGAGCAAGAGATTTAACAGAATTTCAAGAAAGCGTCTAATTAACGAGCATTCCAAGGCCCATTTTCTATCCGCTTAACTGATGAGCGGATTCTATTCTCGGTGAAAGAGCTCATTTGGTGTCTAAATTTATCTAAAATCCGGTTCCACAAACAGCGTTAACTAGAGCCGTTTTGTGACCTTGTGATTGTCAAATTTAAGCTCCATTTCATGCACCGCACGTGGCGTGCAAATGGTGGATTGCGTGCGTAATTAGCAGTGTCACTGGGCAATCTCATCATCGTTCTGCCTGCGTGTGTCGATAGTTTGTGTTTCGCCCGCCACGAATTGCGTGCTCACAGTGGGCACAGGATTTCTTCTAAAAGAAAATACTTCACCTTTCCACCTCACCACGGTCAATTCCACCTTCTGCCGTTCGAGCGGTGCACTGGCGAAACGCCTGGGACGCCAAAGAGGCGCCCTGGAATGCGAAAATGCAAAACG
>NC_064877.1:78478146-78485646 GCF_943734665.1 Anopheles aquasalis
AACTGTACCAAGAACTTAAAAGATTGAGCTAGATACTGTTTAACATGACAACAGGATAATGATATGATGAATTGATTTAATAATCAATAAAAAAAACAACCAGATAAAATTCGCATAGAAGTACATGAACGCCCTCAAGGAGCATCTTCCTTTTTCTTTCTTTTATTTATAATGTAGAGAAGCTTTTGTTCAAATATTCTACTCTATGCTACGCTCATATGAATGAAAAGTTCAACTTGAATTCAAAATGAAATAAGTGGTCATTTGTTGCACGTGACACAACTTCTCATTCAATTTCTAATTTTAAAAGAAGCATCTCATCAGTCGTAAATTGCTCATTAACGTTCGCTTTTACACCCAGACTGAAAGTCAAGGGCTCGTGGGAGGGATTTTCATCAAATTTATTCATCTTCCTTCAATCGGCATCTGCATGGACTCATGCCACGGAAGCCTGCATTACATTGGTCATGATGGTCCATTCGGGGTTTCCTTTCAATCCAGAAACACATGGCATCGTAATTACGACAACACTTCCACGCTAGACGGCTTCTCAGCGTTGGGCAGAGATTAGAATCTCATTCCAGAGCGTGTCGCATGCAGCGGACATCCTTGAAGCCTGCTGCTATGATTGAATTCTTTGGAACAAACGAGAAAAAAGCAGGATTTAAGGGTTTCACGCCACCACAGAAACCGTGATGAGAACACAGGAGACCACTAACCCGGTACTGAAAGGACTCTTCGCTCCACTCCACTCCACTCCACTCTATTCAGCAGCAAGCGGCTTCAATCCGCATAAACAATACAGCAAAAGCCCAGGTTACAAATGACCAAGAACAACCTGGCAACAACTGACACTGGCCGGAGCTCGAGGAACCCGGTGGAAGCGCAGGAATGCGTCAGTGGAGCGGTAGTGCACCCGCACAAACAGAAGCCAACCGGGAATGGAGTGGAAGGAGTGGAAAGCCGACGAGCGCGAACGAAGAAAGGAACAGAAAGGATCCAACGAAATGAAGTTCCTCTTATCTTTACCGCCGCCGGTGACGACGGCGACGGTGGGCCACTTCATTGGAACTCTTTCGCCCGGAATGTCGGTGTCTGTCTGGACCGGGCGTACTCGACGTCACCTCCACGGAAGGTCGACGATTCTTTACAACTCGCCTTACACCACCACCACCACCACTACCGCGGCCACTCCACGGAAGGAGTGGAATTCGTGTTCCGACTTTGCTTTCTGTCTCCGAGAAGCGAGAAGTGAACTATTTTTTTCCGTTTTTCACTCCTTTCGTGTCCTTATGCCTAAAGGATTGCCGAGACCTGTTTTGTCCGGTTACGCGTCGTTTCCTACGCGTTGGTTTGCCGGTTGCTCCTGTCCAAGTCAATCCTCTTAGTGCCCTAACGCCGGTTTGCCCTCGCGAACCGACCGTTCCATGTTGTCCCGTGTGTTTCTTGGGTCAGCGACAGGCGCTGGAGTTGTCTTTTTGCAGTTCAATACACGGGAGCGAGGCGGAACGAGGTGTATTGTTGTTCGTGGCCATGGTTTTGTGACCACGCTTATGACGTACGTTCCCGGTGGAAACCTTCTACTATATCGAAGCTTTTTTTTACACCGGAAAGCAATGGCCTACTGGGGCCGAGCCCGAGTATTGGAGTTCGATGCCTATGAATCGATCGCACGCGAAAGGATCGAAGAAGCCTTTGGAGATAATGATGCTGTCACGTGCGCTGCTCGGTCATAAGCGAACTCTGGCATCATGTCCATTAATATCTAGCTTCACAAAACCACCAGGCCAAATGTAGAAGATGTTAATGCTATGCCTCGGCTAATTCCTTCGCGGTCTACCCGTAAGGACAAAGGAGGGCCCAAAACTTTCCGATCCGATGACATCTACCTTTGCGAAGGTTGCCCGTGACACTGATGAGAAATTGATTGATCCTGACAGCTCGAAAATCCGGCGTCCGTTCCATCCGTTTCCGTGCATACGGACACGATCTCGCGGCCGCAGCCACGGCCACAGTCGATCGTACCGATAGCACGCTATCGGGCCCCACTGGGAGCGACCACCAGTGCGAATGTGAAAGTTTTGTGTCCTCGCGCGGCGAAAGATTGGTAAACAGAATTAATGTTGTCATAAAGTTGGAAAGACAAAGGCCGGCGCCGTCGGTGTTGCTGCTGCCCCTGGACTCCCCAGGGGGAAGATTAATTGATATTTTATTTCGTTTGCCAAGCGTCTTCCGGTGTGTTCCGGTAAGGCGGCCGAGCCGAAATGCTCATTCCGCTACGCTGGGCCGCGTGAAACGAAGCGAAAGTGGCCTAAAGAATGGAAAACATTTTAGCGAACCCAACCCTCCCTTTCCCTGCCACTGTCACCCAACCCTCCCGGCGAGGAGAAAACTCGAGAAAGTGAGCACCGATTTTGATTTATTACGACCTTCATTAACATCTTCGCCGAGTGTTCGCCCGTCCCGTCCTTTCCCAAAAAGGGGTGCTCAAGGGGAAAAAATGGTCGTGTACGGTCGTCCTCGGTCCCGGGTAACAGGTGAACGGTTGGAAAAACTTTGCCTCTCAACCACCATTACCAAACCGATGCCTTCGTTTGGATCGAGACAGCGAGCACTACCACGGTCGACTCGGCACAGTGGCAAAGTGTTCGGATGGCGATCGATGCAAATGTCGTTATCGTGTAGATTGAAGTTGAAATTCATTGTGGGCCAATGAACGTCAACTTTGTAAGTCAATTATTAGCATTTTACTTTCTCCGTTGCTTAATTTAATGATATTTTTCCCGCCCCGATACAATGGTGCAATTAGGGTTGATTCAATCAGCGGCCAGACAGAGAGACAGTGGGCCCCCGTTCTGGGTCCAGTGTTCGTGGAAGGCTGCTGAACTTGAAGTAAGTTTTGTGGAAAAATTGTAGCCAGCAAGTTCGCACTCGAAGATGAAACTGTCGTCTACAACTCGTCTTTGCAGTATCTTGGATGCTGCATAGAAACTTGTTAGGTTCACGGCACCAACACCACGTTTAGCGCTGGCGTTCCGATCGATCCGCGATCCGCTGAAGGGGGATCCACAACACATTTCCCTCGCCAAAGCGTAAATGTAATTACCACGGGATGGGGTTGTGACCGTTTACAATAAATTTAACCCATTTAACACCCATGCTGAAGGGCTGAAGGTAAAGATTTTCCACAACTCACCTTAAGCTTCCCTCGCTTAAACGCAGACCATGGACACCTGGAAACCGTAAGAAGGTCCCGTCTCTTCGCCGAGGCATTAAGTGCCAATATCATCATGAAGGGGATAGCCAGGGTTCAAATCTGAACGAGCTCTAGCACCGAACCGGCGCTCACAAGGAAACGCTCCATGAGACCATCGTTTCAGTGGTTTCTCGTTTGCATTGTAAAAACGGGGTTGCGAGTGGTGGAAAAGCAGGGGTTTTCGCATGATTTCCCGCATTCAGCGTGTCACTGGCAATCGAGTGGAAAGTTCGTGGAGCACCACGCGAATGTGCTTTTGTCTGGCATTGATGCGATGCGCCTTCTACGGTTTTTTGTTACCGCGAGATGGGTGTAAAGTCATGTCGTCGCTTTCTACGCGTCCTGTCACGGTGTAAGGCATGGTTTAGCAAGGACTCTTTAGGGTTTGGCCGTTCAAGCGCTTGCCAAGGGGAACGCCATTTAATGCCGGGTGAAGTCTCTTGCCTGCTCTTTGAGGCAAGATGGATTTGAACAAAGAGATATTGAACGGATTAGAGAAGCGCCAGCGCGTAATGCAAGAGGGATTATAAGGGAAGGATTGGCTGGAAATCGATTTGATGCAATCACTAGGAATGAAGGATTGTTAGCAAACTACTTGAGGAAGGTTTTAAAAACATTTTACTATCAATGATTCGAGTAGATTCCGCTAATTTCTTGTCTTCTCCACTGTATGAAGATTCCATTAGTTACACAAAACAGACAATGGACGTGTTTGACGTGGATTCCAAGGTCGTAGATTATCCAATCTCAACATTGTGCCAGCACGCTGCGCGCTGAAGTGTTAATTATTCCATTTCCTCGCTCAAATATTTATTCCATGCAACTCCGGGGACCCCCGTTTGACCTTCAGCCTTTGCTCCAGCGCCAGCGTATTCTGTGCACCGTATGCGCTACACTTTGACTTCCGGTGTACACACAAACACCTCACGATATCCATCGTGACCAAGGCGTGTTTGAGCACATCCGGCTTCCACACTATCTCCATATGGCTGTCTCCAAAGGTGGCACCAAGCCCGGGTCCGGGCTGCAAGTCAAGTAGCTAATCTTGTTATCGTATGATAATAACTTAGCTTAGCGCTCCCTCTTCACCTCACCGCGCTGTGCTCGCGCGGTTACCCATTATTGCACTCCAAGACCCCACTGAGGAAGGAAGCGAACCATTAGACACGACGATGATACGCTCATCATGTCCTGCGAACCGTGGTGTGCTGTCGCGCTCGGCCACTGTTCCCACTGTAAGGCACGAGGAAGGATTTGTCGAAAGGCGATCTCACCGATGGCGTATCGTCACACCGCTGGTACACCTGTTTTCGTGCGGTGACATCCTTCAGGGTCCCCGGTATCGACACGGCACGGTAACGTGTCAATGTTAATGTGCTGCGTTGGAGGAGTAATTGCTTTGATGTTGGGACCATCAATCACCGGAGCGGGTGCCCACCGGGGGGTGGTTCCCGAGAACCAAGGTTCGTTAATTTGTAAACTAGATTGGACGAGGACAATTGTCTAGGAGTTGTTTGGAGGTGGCCTTTATGCAAACAAATGATGTTTTCATGACGATTGTGATTTACATCTAAGTACAGCAGATAGTCAGTGCCTTTATCTATTTCAAAATGAAGCAAAAATCTAGGAAGTTATATGCCTCATCGTGCCGTATTTAAAGTAGAAGAACTCCTTTCACTTGCTCAACTTTTGAACCTCACCCTTTTGGGTCGATCGCGCAATGCTCGGTCCTCCGAAACTCCGTCAGTGCGGGTCGGTAGCTGGCGAGAGTGTATTTACTGCTGCACTCACGAAATCATCGCAGTTCCATGCATAAATCATGAACGGAGCCGGATTCGGTATTCCGTTTGCCGCAGCAGCAACCTTGCAACCGGGAACGACCGGGGAGACCGGGGAGCACTGATTTTAGGTCGCCAAGCCAAGAGAAGCCACCGGTTGTACTGTGATGATGCTTGGTGACACTAGGCACATTTGGTGCCTGCTTAAGCGTGACCCCTGTGGTCACATCGACACACTGTTTGCACCGGATCTGCTTGCCATCCAGATTCGTCATTCTGTGGAGCGCGAGTGCGCGCGTGTCGCATAATCAGGGCAACGGATCGCGAGCATATTGACTCGGTTTTTGGGGCGGAGAGGGTTTAGCGCGGCATCACACAAAGCCATCTTCAAAACGGCACCACCTTCGAGTGGCTGCTTATCTGTCCATTAGCATCTAGGGAAGTAGCGGCGCTGGTGGACGCACTGCAAACAATAGAGGAAGAGCTTAGCTAAACAGTGTTTTTGTGGCGCGATTGCAACGCGAACTCCGAGCCTGTTCCGTCATCCATCATCCTGCCCGATGGTCGCCGCCGTGCGCTGTCACCTTGTTGACCTGTTAAATATTATTTAAGATGCGTGCGTTGCATCAATGCCATTGGCTCCATTGGTGTCTTTGTTCATTTACACTTTGATTATTAAACTCTACTTAGCTCCCATGCGATGATTCAACATTCGACGACGACTGTAACGACTCGAAAATCCTCCTCCTCTGCTCGGAACGGAATTGTAAACGTAAGCTGCTCGCCTGTCGGCGCAAGTGCTTGAACTGTGGTTAATGCAACATAAATGGCGCTCTTTTGAGATGCCTTTTATGGTCATTAACCTGATTGAAGTGTCTCTACTGTAGGTACTCCAAGGACGCTCGTCCAGGCTTCACAGAATTTCCCTTAGTCCACTCTTCAGTCAATCAACCCCTTAACCGAGCGTATGCTTATGTTTCTTCTAAAGCAATTTAATTTACATCTTCACATGATGCCGTTGGCCCCGGCTGGTGGGTTGGTTGGTTTTGGTTGGCTGGTTAGTGATGATATAATTTCCTGTGGAGCACCTTCAAATGTCAGCCATCATCTTCATCGCCTTACTTTTCGAGGGAATGTTCCTCCTACTCCTCCTGATGCCTGTTACCAAAGGGTATCGGTAGAGCTCAGACCATCATCATCATCATCTAAGGTGCCAACGGTGCAACCACTACAATGGGTTCGAGTACCGAGCTACCAGCTCCGAGGAATTTCAAACTTCCAACGGGTTGCAGAAGAGCCGTTCGGTAGCCGGTTACGTGCATTCCTTTAACCCTTCGTTTACCTGCCTGCCTGCCTGACGGATCGTCGGCACGAAAAAGTGTAATGAAGCATAATTTAGAAGGTGAATTGCACTTGGCTCCTTGGCGCACCGTGGGGTTCCCACTACCTAACGCTCCACGATAATCTCACGGGGGTGACGTTGATGATAATGGTTGCTACTGCCGGTGGCACTGCTGCCGGTGCTTCGAAGGAAAATGTCATAAAAATGATGTGGAATGAACCATTTTGAGGGCTGCGACCAGTGGCACCGCCCTGCCCAGCTGGTGGTGGTGGGTAATTCGCTGGAACTGCTTGAAGTGTGGGCGAAGCAGAGTTGAGGCGGGAATCTGGCGTCTGGTCAGTGACGAGAGGCCCTTCGGAATGCATCTTCAGCGACTCAGCTCCACAGGAGACATGCTGGAGCTGCTGCATTGTACCGGGGGAGATAAAAAAAAACTGACGAAGCAATTTAAGAAGATCACTCGAGTTGATTCAATGCGACCGAATGGATTGTGTGCTTTGCTCTTTGAACTTTTCCAACAATCCAGCCAACAACCATCGACTCGAGGGGAAAGCAATGGCAACAGCACAATGGCATCAGCGTAAACGAAAAGAAAAGAAAAACGGAAAGCATGTTTGCATTCACGTTCGGAGAAATGATTATATTTGATCTTCTGTTTTCTGCCACAGCGGGCGCTTGACCCGAGGGGGTAAATATGTCTGCATCAATTGTGTGGATTATTTAAAAAGGAAACACCTTAAAGTCCGAATCATAACGCCTGGTGCGAGAAACTTTAAGATTTTGATCGACATCGTCTTAAGATTCTACAACGCACTCCCGCCTAAAAAAGGGTCCCTACCATAATGCCTCATTTAAGAGGAATTCTGTTTTAACGGCACTAATTGGATCCCTTAGAATGGGCCTCCCTCCTCCCGAAATCGTTCGCTCGACCTCGGCCATCAACCAGTTGCCGCGTCCGATCCGAGTAATGAGATAAACAACACGCTATGACGCATCAGCTGACACGAGCGCATCAGAATCAGTTTTCCCTGGCCGATCGGTGGCGTCAATCTCGGGGCCCGTAGCTATCAGTGCTTCCATTAGTGTTGCATCTAACTTACAATGAAGAGAGAAGCGCGCTGAAA
>NC_064877.1:78488146-78490646 GCF_943734665.1 Anopheles aquasalis
TTCTCTCCACACACGCGAGTTCTGGCGGGAACACCAATTCCTTCGTGGATGAAACACCAATTGACTCCCTTCTCTTTCCCTCGAGGGAATAATCTTCGAGATCTCTTTTATGTTTCCCGCTCAGGGTCAATGCTGTGGCCATTTAGTTTCTTTTTTTATGATGCACTGGGATCTGCCTTCTTCTATCTCGATCTAAAGATATCTAGGTTCTATCGGTGAAGACGCGCTCAAAGCCCTTAGGATCTCGTATGTTGCAATGATGTGAGCAATGGCTCGCAACTCGCTCTCGCAGCGGATGTTGACATCAGTCATCCCAAGAGCACGAGAAAGGGAAGTTAGTATTTCATGCGAGCAAGAAAAAGAGTTTTATTAGACCTCGAGCATCATCTGACGAAGATGGAATCCAATTTCCCCATCTTCTGATGTCCGTCTTTCCCCCCCCCCGTTCTTAATATATTCATTTTTTTCTCCCTCGAAAACCATACAATCGGTCAAATGGGATGTAAGTAATGCGTATGTTGCGAAGGATAAATGAAACCCGCACGATCTGGCACCAAGAGCAGCAGCAACCGTACACGCTGGATTCAATCCGATTGTTTCAACATAGAGCACCATTGAATCGAGGCCACGTACACTGCGCGTAGAACTGCGGACAAAAAGTAAACGCTTTAAGTACGATACATTTACTTCTCGGCAATAAGCTTCGCTTCCTGCGAACCGATCCATCAGCTACACTAGACCCAGGTTCCCCCCCCTGTCGGGATACCGATGACCTGGATTATGGCCGTTTTCGGTAATCCGCACCAAAATGGTTCCACAAACGATTCCCGTTTTTTGCACGCAATATCGGTGAACACCAACCAACCAACCAGCCAGTCAGCCAGATCGCGTACGACGCTCGAGGTCGAGCTATGATCCGGAGCTCCAAATTGGTGAAGGTTCCATCGTTCTCTCTTTCTCTCTCTCAGCAGAGAGGACCACCATCGAGCTGATATGGTGATCATAGGCATCGACAGGACCGCCCGGCACTCGGTCGTAGTAGCCTGGTAGTAGCCATTGTTGGCTAGCAACGGTGGTTGCTACGTATTGTTTGGCGTCTCCCCGTTTCGCACCAAAGCCAGGCGGGATAAGAGTAATCCATTTCCTCCGCGATAAATCCGTCCAATCTCACCCCTTGGCATGGTCAGGATTACTGGCGAACCGCGGAATGTCCGGAGAGGTAGAGAGACAGAGAGAGAGAGAGAGAGAGAGAGAGAGAGAGAGAGAGAGAGAGAGAGTGGTGCACAATTTAAACAAACACTGGCCAGGCCAAGTCCAAACGAACGAAACCAAAAGGGCAACCTTGTTGGGGGATGACGAACGGCCACGGCATATGAACCGGGGCGAATGATGGCCCCCGAGGGTTGATGTGCCACCCTGGTCCGGTCCGGTGCCGTTTATCACCATTCTCTGTATGTGTGTGAGCCTGTAATCGATGGATTGTTGGTACCAATCGATCGAACCAATGGCCGAAGCGGATACGCGGATAAAGGAAGAGGGCAGCACTAATGGAATTAAAGGGCAAGCAACAAATTGCTCGGCGAGAGGAGTCGACGAGATCCGACCGGGTATCGTAGCATCGGGCGCACATCATTCATTTTCTGGACCACGGTTCAGTTCGGTTGGGTTCGATTGTTGTCCATGAGATAATTTATGTTGGTTTACCTCAGAAATATGCACGCAGATCCGCCGTCAGATCCCCCACCGGGAGGGGGGCGTATCATTTCGTCGCGTAATCACTCTTCCTCTTCTGATCTCGTTCTCTCGTCACACCGTCACAAGATAATGCGCCCAACAGAGATACAGAGGGAGAGAGCGAGGGAGTCCACTGGACTGTGATGCATTTTGCCTTTTGTTGCATCGAATTGAGGTGCGGACGCGTGCCAACGTGTGCAGTTTTATTGATTGCCTCGTGCCGGGTACTATTAAGCGATTAAAATGCATTATCGCGATGATGATTGTGTTTTTATTTTTGTTTTCATCGCATCGCCCTTTTTTGCATTATTACTGCGAACCAGCCAGCAATCGGCCACTCTGCTGGAAACCGCTCTTGATTCTCCTCGGTTCGTTCGAATCATTTGATAGAAGGACCGGAGTGCAATCTGGGTGAAATATCATAGAGGGGCGTGGGAGGGACCCTTTTTTGTTTCGACGCATCCGGGACAGCGCATCACGAAGATGGTGGTGATTGAATTTGCATTACACATTCCTGTGGTTTTGCGCAAACGTGCGGTTTCTCTCCCCGCACTTCGCGAGTACAATTAATTTTAATTATTTCCAGCTGAAGAGGCTTTTTACCTCTTTTGTGAATGGAGGGGCACTTCACGAATGGATTAGGGGGTCCGGTGCATCGAGTGCTGAACGGTGCTGTGTGCTCACTGCAGAGAAGACTGCAAAGGGTGTGAAACCGTAAATGCTTCCGACGCTCAAAACGTGCTGCACGCCATTTTCTCCACTCGAA
>NC_064877.1:78495646-78498146 GCF_943734665.1 Anopheles aquasalis
AAATGAGGTGCGAATGGGGTGTCGTCAGTTTGCGATGTCGCCGGGAATGGTTTTTGGAGGGAGATAAAAAAAAAAGAACGCTCCCCACTGCAAGGATAACGCACTGCAACTCATCTTAACGAATCGTCCGCAGTGTTCTCACCACAATTGCCACACCAGAAAAAAAAGAAAAAAGAAAGGTAAAGAGAAGGAATACGAATCTGACGGAACTGCATTATCAACGGATGTATGGTTGATATTTAAATAAGTGAAGCAATTTCCGCTTCGGTTGTTCCGCTGCTCGTTGCTTCTTCTCGTTCCGTTCACCACAGATTCACGGTATTGGCCATGGACGGTAAATCTCGCTCAACCTCCGCTCGCGCACACACAAAAAGCGCCCAAAAGCGAACTCATGACGTTGGCGTTTCGGAGCGGAATGAATCGAAAAGTTTTGCGATTTTGTCATTTTGTCAGCGCCATGGTGGCGGTACCGTGAACCTCGAAAGGATCTGAAAGGAAAAGAGGGAACCCCTTGAAAGGAGCAGCGTACGACCATCAAAATGGAGCCTTCACCGCTTCCCCTCCCCCCCGCCGGTAATAAGGGAAGTGCAATTTTGTGCAATAAAACAGCAATCGGGCCTTTCGTGTCGGTTGAGGGGCGAGCGAACTTTGACAAGGAAGTTCAGTCGCTGCTGTCGCGCGCTGTTTGGTGCCAGATGAAAGATTGCACAGCGCTGGGGCACGAAGAGATGAAAGTTTGTGCCGGCGATGGCGATGAATGGGTTCGTTGGTTAATGGCATAAAATGATATCGGAGTGGAACTTTGGCCCCACGGCGGCCATTCCGGTGCATGTTTGTTTGACGGCCATCGCGCTGGCCCCACTATTTATTGGCCATCGGTCATGTGCTTTTGAAGGTTGTAATTTGAAGCTCCATTTAGCTGCTGTGGGCAGCGTAGAGCAGGTCGCTAACTTTAAGGGCGCTTTTATGGTCCAGAAGGGTGGTGGTTTATGCAGTTTGTGTCGACTGATACAGCATATTGGAGTGTCCATTCATGGAATGAAATGAAGGCAATGAAACAAAAGACTGGCGACAGACAGACAGACAACTCACACGGTTGATATGACGTGGCGCTGCCGGGCTCCTTCTTCTAATGACCTACTCCAGTTCCAGTGCAACCAGCGACCTGCATTAAGCGGCACACCGTTCATTTCCGCGCAAAAGTTCGTTCACCTTCACGCGCTACTACGATGACCGGTGCAGCATTGCAGGGCACACTGCAATCCGCCCCTGCCCAAAACAATCCGCAATCCGTGGAATGATGAAGGCGCAGAAAAAAAGGGATCCAACGAGGGCGAACGCGGTGCGGCGAGCATTCCAAAAATGCGTTCCCCCACCCTGCCACGCCACGGTCTGCCAGTTCGCCCCGGATGGGCCGGCATTCCCACCGCAAAGTGGTGAGTGGTGACGTGCGCGCTGAAAAGAGCGCGCTGCCCAGAGAACCAGTCGACTGAAGGGACGAAACGAATCAACTCACCAGCAAACTCCCATCAACACTTCATTTACGCTGGTACGCGCTCGTGGTTCGTACGCGGGTCGATAGTGCGATCCATGGACAGAGCCAGAACAAAAAACGAAACCAAACCACGGCCATGACGACCACACAAACCCACTTTTAGAAGGGATTCGTTTGCTGAAATCGAGTTGCTGCTCGGGTTGAGAAATGTTCCTTTGAGCGAAGCACATTTTTCACATTCCCGCAAGCCGAGCGGCGAGTCCACGGCCGCACCAGCTCCGGAGCAAGATTGATCGAGAGTGTTTGACTTATCCAAAAGCCGCGGAAAGAATCGAGCAGCCGAAGTCAGTCTACAGGAAGGAAGAGAAGTTTCCGGCACCGAGGCCAACTGTTTCCAAACCACCGATCCACCGAAATGCCAATGCCGGGACATGCCCGACTGCCGCGCGACATTTGGTAATTCGTTGGCAAAAAAAAAATGTTGCACCAGCCGCACCAAGTGTCTGGTTGGTTGGCTGATTGAATGCTGGACGATTTGTTTGCGTTCCCCCGGCACTATGTTTAATGTTATTCAAACAATTTAAGTGAAACCATTTTGGCGGAGGGATATCGGTGGCTCTCCGGGTAGATTGCACTCCATCGTCGATGTAACGGTGACGAATCAGTACAAAATGGCCACCGACCGACAGAATAACATTGAGTTGGCCTTCACAGCCGACGTCTGATGGATTTCGTCCTTTCCAGTGGAGAACGAAAAAAAAAACGCCGTTTCTTTTCGACTTTCATTCCACTTTTCCACTTGCTGCGTTCCACAATCCTCGCCTCTGTCTCTCTCGGGGGAAAAATCAGACACTACGGCGTGGGGGCCCAAGAAAACTTAAGCTGGAACGGATTTATGTCAAGTACGTCCGCTTGGTAGCCTTGGAATTGTTGGAAAAGAAGGCACGAGGCGCGTCCGCGTTGTTGTGCCGGCCCTTCCGGCCCTTCCGGCCAGCCAGCCGACGA
>NC_064877.1:78503146-78505646 GCF_943734665.1 Anopheles aquasalis
ACCAGGTTTGCTCGGGTTCATGCACTACCTCATTGTTCTATTTTGAGTGAAAAGCAAAAATGCTGCAATCAAAGTGTGATTGGGTTAGGCGAGATAGGATAGATTGAAGCAAACATATTCATGGGAAATCAATTCTGCAATCGTTGCTTATCTGGTAGTTTTGCAGGAAATAATTACGCCAAACCTGTCACTGCCATTCGATACGTTCTGATTCATTTTACCAAGCCTTTTCATTTCAACTTTCGGATAAGTAGTTTTTTATTTGTAGGGTATTCGCATAAAGTCGAAACATGTAACATATCTTCAAATTGTCCAACGTTCCGCTTACCAACTTCAAAAGATTTAAACTCTTTAAGCTCAACACATTCATTACTTTGAAGTAAACTTTAACCAAAGCAATGCCAAATGATGTCCCTTCTTTCGTGCCTGCGCTCGTTGTGAACTTTCTTGCCATTTCAATCCAAAACTTTCTCCCCCAAGAACACGGAACAAACGTTAACGAAAGCATTGCATCCCGGAGCACCTGCTGATGCCTGTTGAACAGCCAGCAATCACCGGGCCGGCTCATGTACACCGCAAACCCTCCCCCGATAGTTGCATGTTCTTTATTTTGCCGCAAGTTTTGATGCCCTCTTGAGCATAACTTAACTCGTTCACAGTTCATAGTAGAGAGAGAGTGAGTTGAATGCTGCCAAGTTTTCTGTTTTCATGCCACAGTTTGTACCACAGTGGCTGCCGTGGCATCCGACCGACAAGTTCTTGAATATCACCCCAATATTAACTGGGCAAGGCGCATTTTGCACATTTTCCAACATTTCATCGGCGACCCATGGCTGCCGGGAAACATGCTGAAGGTCGCTTGACCAACCCGAACCCGAATCGGTAGTTTATGTGCGGTTTGGTGATTTTGTTTCCTTAAAAGTTCGTCTTTCCTTTTCATCACTCGCTAGCCACTTCTGTTCAATGGCCATTTGTGGATCGATGTTTGCCACAACACTCTGCTAGAAAACGATGTTTTCGCTTTCAGTCCACTCATCGAAGTGAAGTGCTTTCGACGACTTTGTTCGAATGTTTCCTGTTCCCGGCGCAATCGGGAGAGAAGTTATGTGAACGTAAAACATCATAAGTAGCATTTGATGAAATGAACGTTTCACCAGAGAAACACTGTGAGCATAATGTGTTTATCCTTGATTGAAATTTCTCTGTTCGCTTTTTAATTGAGTTAAGCTGTTTGCTTAAACACTCGCCGTTTGGAACCGGGAGCAGGAGCAGTGAGTTTTCGGTGAGCAATTCAGGCTGCTAATGGTCCCTAGACTGGCGAACTTTGCAGCCGACGTCCAGCTGCACAAATAAATGCAAATTAAAATCCACCCAACAGTTCCCCAAACAAATCTTTGGCGAAAATAAGGCAGCAAGAGTATTCAATTGCTCCTACCTACCGCGCTTACCAGATGATCTGCCTGAGCACTGGGGTATCTTTGGCCTCGCAAATGTGGCTCAGCTGTTGCCAGCAGGATGATTAAGTCATGAAAACTTCCCCTTCAAAGCGGCGGATTCTTTCCACGTTTATGCTACCCAGCGCAGCCCATCGACGAAACGCATAAAGTCGCAAAATGATTCTGCAAGCGCTGCGCTGCTATTCATTTCACTGCCCAAGGCATCGACTGCTGGTGGTTTTCGGATTCGGGGGCAGCTCCACCAAATGAAGCTTTATAGCGCAGCATCGTCAGCACCGAACTTCACCGAAACACAAAATGTTCACGGATCTGTTTCGACACAAAAGCTCATAAAACCGCGCGCAAAACCGGGAGGATACGGTTGTGTGGAATACAATCCTTTTCCACCGAGCAGAGACCACAGCGAAAGCGTGCAACTTCTAGAGTTACAACCGTAGCGCCGTGAAGGTTGCATAAGATGATGCACATTAAACCGTACTTAAACGTGGTTCTCATTGTTCTTACTTTTATTTTTTCGTTCTCGTTTCAGATAAGCAATAAAAAATGGTAGACGATCTAAGTTGATAAAAATGGATTTCAAGGAAATAATATTGCTGCTAGTAAGTATTGCGTTTATGTTGTATTTTGCATACCTTAATCGAAAATGTTACCAAATGAATACATTTGAAAGCCATAAACCTCTTCACAATACAATTAAAAATTGCGATAGCCACTGATAGCTCACACAATCGATCGTAAATAAACAAAGTTGTGAGCTTTTTCAACAGTAATACGCCGTCCAGTGGCTCTGTTTGGCTTATGCGTTTAATATCTGCTAAATTTGAATGAGGCTGTTGTTTGTGTTAATGAAGATGGTGCTCTTCTACGCACTAAGCCTAAATTCAAGACCATTCCTAACGCCAAACGCCACCCACCAATCGTCAAACGTTAAGATTCCTTTGAAGAATCCACTAGAGATGCTAATCTCATCATTTAAATGATCTCGTTGGAGTACTATCTCCTCTGACGACTCTCAGTCCCGTCGCTTCGCAGTGGATCATTAG
>NC_064877.1:78510646-78518146 GCF_943734665.1 Anopheles aquasalis
GATGTTATGATACGTTTGTGGAATATTTTGCCCTTTTTGGACCGAGTTCAAGTAGCGGAAACGAAAAAAACCCAACAGAAAAGTACCATGCGCCTCCATTGAAATACCATGCGCCTCCATTCGCTAATAAAATCGTGATTTTTTTTGCTTTTCAATCAATTGAAGATTATCGATTGTTTTAATGCACAAAATGCACCGTGACTACTTAACAAAAAATATAGAAATTTGTAACAACGGCTTATTCTTTTATAAATTGCCCCGGTTATGCTCACTTCTACAAAGTTAAAATAAATATCTTCTCACTACAAACATAAATTACCTTTCCTATGAATACATTTGTTTTCTTCCATCGTTTCCCATTCAATAAGTTTCCATTTCTCATAGTCTCCCGGTAAAAGTGGCGTAAATTGATCCAGTGAAACTTTTATCCCTTCTCCCCTCGATGATGAATGCCATCAACGATGACCTTCCGGCAACAAAAAAGGGGGCACTGGATTGCTTCCATGACTCCGCACTTTTCAGTCCGCTCCGTTCCGCTCCACTCCGCTCATTGGTCTCACACCACGGGCACTGGATTTGTGGCTCGATCGCGCGAAACTCCACCACATCTTACGGAGGTGATTATTCAAATCCCTGTTCCCAAGTGCCAAAACCCACCATCAGCTGGCTAACGCCGCGGATTCACAAAATTGGTTCGGATCCTGTGCCCGAGCTCGCTGTACAAACACATAACCATTTCGCTCGGAGCCACATAACGATTGTTTTCGGAAGGATTTTTTTTGCGCGTGTGCTGTTTCCTTCCCCCCCGTTCGATCTCTTCGGTCTCTTTTGCTCCGATCTGCCCCATTTTCAGGGTAAGCACGTTTATCGTTAGCGGACGGCGTTGCGTTTGCGCTGATGCTAAATCCACGATTATGGTCGTTCGAAATTCGTCGCGAGTGTTCGAAGTTTAATCTTTTGCCTAATGGCCCTGGATCGTCCCCAATTTATCTCGACGTACCTTTGACGGCAGGGCGACGGGACACATCGTTCGGAGGGACCACCGTAGACCGTCTGGGATGGAAGTTTGGGCCAACCGGCGCGCTACCGGCGAGAAGAAAGGGATCTAGACGGCAAAGGGGCTGTGGACGTGAAAGTGCTCAAAGGATGCTTTATCTTATCACGCTGCTTCGGTTTATCTACGGTTCGGGAAATTGCTGTTGACAAGTTGGTTGATTATTCGGTTTTCCTTATTTTCATGCACCCTTCGAGGGACGTGCCCGTACGTGTCGCTACCCAGCTACGGTAGCGCCTACCGGTGGCTTTTTATGCCAAGACTGTCACTTTTATGGATATTTGGCTCTCTCTCTCTGAAGAGGCTCGAAAGGGAGGGATGAGCACCAAAAAACGCGCGAGCGAAGGGTTCTCGTGGCAAAAAACGGTTAAATTTCATTTGATGATGCATCAAGATTTGAACGTTGACAAAACTTTAACTCAAAGATTACAAGATTCATCCATTACCCGGAGATGATAGTCGACTTTTTCAACCATTCTGAGGCTTTAGCATTTCCGTTTTGGTCTGTGAGCTCAAGCAAATTATACCGTCTAGCTATGAGGCGTAGCAGCTGATCGATCGGTTTTTGATTTTAAGGAGCCGCATTTCATTTTAACAGATGAAGTTTTCGGAAAAGTTTAATGAGAAAATCCTGTAATCAATTATTTATATACAAAAGATTAAAGTCAGGAGCATTTGTGTGATGTATTTCCATTAGGAGAAATTACTTCTTGTTATGCATTTCAATTGTAAGTGCATCCATCTCTCAGCTTCATTATTTTATCAGGAGAACAAATCATTCGTAAGAACCTTCTACCTCTTCCCATAAAGTGCTGCTCTGTAGTCTTTAAAGTTAAACCCTCGTCGGATCGTTCGACTGTTCAGTTCAACTGTTCATGGAAAGATGTTTTATAGAAGCCCGAGCAGACAGTGGCAATGTAGGCCATGCATCTAGATTTGGTCACATAGATACATATTTTATGGATACACCTAGCACACATTTTAGCATCGCTCCCACAACACACATCCACCGGAGGACCGCCCTAGCGAAACGACACCCAACACCGTCACATTTGAAAGACAATTGAGGCACGAGACCGAACAAGGCAGAGACCTCCAGTCCCAAAGTAGCTTCGAGCATCGGTGCTCCTATTGCTGCCCAAGAGGATGTGAAGTGAAAGAAGAAGCTTTCCCATGTACACCAGCACCGCCACGGCCAAGACAGATCGTCATCGGAGAGTGAAAAATGGAATCACCAAATTTGAATAACATTCCATTGTAAATGTAATACGACGATCAATTTTTGCCCGAATTTCCATAGCGAAATTGAGGTACACGCTTACGCCGAAACAAATGATGCCTTCCACCACCCCCTGGAGCCATCTCACCTGCCCGTTTGGGTCGTGAACTTCGTTTGCGTCGCACCCTCGAGGAACGTTGCTATCCCCGGGGCGGAGTGGGAACTTCATTAAACACTCGACAATGGCGTGGACCGCCTCTGACAGTCACTCGCGAGCGTTCTACGTTCACATGTGCGATACCAGACACTGGCAGGCCCGCTTGGTCCTCTCTCTCTTTCTCGCTGGGGCGTTCCATCTCCATGGTTCCTCCGTTGGTGGAGCCGACACGATGGTGAAGGATTTTCGTGAACTTGCTTGTAGTGATTCGCTTAATGAATCCCCGGTAAAGCGAGTGCCACGTAAGCGACGTCTCACCGTCGCTCACTAGCCGCACACACAAGGTAATTCCGTCGTACAGCGGGCAACGATCGTGCATCGTGCTAGCTCGGGAATGCGTCCGACTAGTCGCTTCCGGCCAAAAAAGCCTTCCCGCATCTTAAGCTGGGCGTTTTTTTTTTCTTTCGAGTTTCTGCCGAAAGCAATTTCATGCACAACTAAAGGCTAACGTGAAGGATACTTGATACACCCTTGGATAAGGCAATCCACGTTGCCACGGGTGCCCTGGCTTTCTCTGCGCTGGAAGCTCCCTCGTTTTCCTTGCTGGTGGAGTAAAATAATCGCATGCAGAACATTGCGCTTGTGTGTTCGTTATGCTAAGCTATTAGGATTCATCGCTCGAAGACAAGACTAACGTTCGTAACTATTATTTTACTAAATTGTTACATCATGTTGAGTACGTGGTAATCCAATTATGGTTAAATATTTACTGTTTATCTTTAATGAACAACATCATGATTTATTATTAGGATACAGTTCCAATAACTTTTTGTACTTGATATATTTAGAGTCACGATTCTTTATTGAAAAAAAAAATCGCCAAAAATCCGGGAAAATCCTGATCCTGCTAACTCATCTACTAAAGCGAGCTATATCCTTTATTCAGCATTCCATGCATTTGCTCGCTCGCGTAACATAATGTATCAGCAAATGAGCTGGAGTAATCGTTAATTATGCACTACGTATTTACACGTTTGCAGTGTTCGTATATTTAGCGCAACACAAATGACGAGGACGGGTTGGTCATGTCAAGGCCGATACCACAGCATTCCGAAAGCGCAAAGGGAGGGGAGGGAGAAAAAACCATCCCGAACAAACGGAACCTCGAAACCAGCGGCCAGATCGATTGCCACACAGCCACAGCTAAATGCCGGTTGTCGTTCTTCATTACGAGAAAATGTGATTTTTGTTTTCTCTCTCTCTCTTTCCGCTAGTACACGATACAAAGACACACGAAAGGCGAAAGCACACGTAGTTTACCCAAATGCCCACAGCCCAATGGTCAATGCACAGCGGCAGGCCGAGTGGCCAAGTAATCTTCATCATCCAAACGACGAACCACGGTTTCCGTCACGGTCGTTACGAGTCGTTGTGTGTGCTACCCACCCGGGTGGGTCGGATCGGATTTCCACCGACCGTCCGGCCACCGACCGGTGGAATGTCAGGTGAATGCGAGCATCACGCCATCGCGACTCCATCCCCCGGTGCCATTGCGGACGAGAGATTGATAAATAATTTACTAACCCTGTCAGCCTCCGTCAGTCAATTAGATGGAAAATGTTACGCTCCGCTTCGCCCGTCCGGACCGACCGGTGAATTCCCCAATTGCTAGCTACCACTACCCCCTTGTTCTTCCCTATCCTCAATGGGTTCACCAAACAATCCGTTCCTGGCCTGGCATTCCTGGCGAATCCTTCGCTCATCGAGCACTACCGTGATCCATCCTCGTCGTCGTTGCTGCTCTGTGGTTCCCGGCCGGGTTCACAAGGGGCCCATGGCTTTTTTTTTTGGGGCGGGGGGGGGGGGGGGGTTGGACTACCTTTTACATGACCACGACGAACAGCAGAGCAGGCAGGCAGGCAGACCGATCGGAGGCCGAGACCGAGACCGAGGTCGAGAGTGGCAGTCGCTTCCATAATGTATTAACTTTTATTCCAGCCAATCTTCCCACCGACCGACTCACCACCACCACACCAGCCACACCAGCATTCCACCGCCAAATTGCGCGAGTGAACGAAAGTTGCATTGCCGCGAAACACTGACATGCTCCCGGTGAGGGATTTGGCGACTTTTTTCTCTGCTCCTTTCCGTCCGTACGCCATGCGCCAGAGACCAAGAACGGAGGGGAAAAAATAGGCGAAAAAAGGGCCCATGGAACGGCACTCTGTACGACAAGCGCAGTGTCGCCTCAGCTATCGCGTGTCTCTGGCCCGAAATCCGCATGACAAACACGGACGCCGGGCGCTTAAAATTCTATCAAATATTTAAAATCAATATGCAACATGCGAGCATAAGTGAGATGTGCACTGGGAATTGAAGATACTCGTTCGTTGTCGCCAACGTCGCCGTCGCCATCGTCGTCGTCGAGGACGTGGTGAGGTTATTTGATTATTTAGCAGAACCCGGCAGCGCCAGGCCAGGTCCCGTAGCGGAAAGTACGGGCACGGAAAGTTTTGCGTGTCTCGGCCGTTGGTCGAGATGGGATTTCTGATTAGCACTTGCCAGAGAGAGAGAGAGAGAGGGAGCCAGGGATTTCACAACTAACCACCAAGGAGCCCAATTTGTTCGAAAAAATAGTGTGCTCCCGGCAGATGCTGTGCGATCCTTTTTAGTGAGAGTTTCAGTATTACAATCAGAAGAGAAATCTTCTCCAGGGATGAATCGTGGTGTTGATTGAAAAAACATGGAATTCACCTTCGTGCGTTCTCTGTTTTTTGCCGTTCGGTTACTCGAAGATTCATTATGATGGTGTGTTTATAGCGAGTTCAACTCGCTTCCCTTGTGGTATGTAGTCTAAAAAGTCTTTTAATATACTCCAACACACATGCATTGCCAAAGTTTGGCCCCCGCAGAACACTCCAAGTTAATCCATTTCACACAGTGTCAAACCAACCGTTCGCTTTAACCTCTAGTTACAGTTACTCCTGGCGCTACTGCTGCTGCTGCTGGTAACAAACATGGTAACCAAAAGTCCCCTCCAGTGTCGGAGTGTCGTACAACACCATTATCACACCACACCAGACCACCACCGGTACCCGGGTCCGGATTCGACCCACTCTAAATGAGCATCTAAAACGCAGAACAAAGGGTCGACTATTTGCATAATATCCAATCTACACAAATTCACATCTGTTCCATGACCACACGAGCGTCCCACCAAGACTCCGTGGGCTCCGTGGGGCTTGGTAGACAATAGAAGGGAGCAGCAACAACAAGAACCTGAAGACCTGGAGAAAAAAAAAACCTTCCGGAAAGTCTCGGTCTCGACTGGTTTTCAGGCTGGACTGCTTCGCAACACATTTAAACTGATTAAAATGACCCGTGGCTCTCGGGGTCACGGGGTGAAGGCAAACTCCAACACACACCCGAACACACTCGAAACCGGGTGAATGTATGTGTGGCCAACACCTCCCTTCCGGCGGGTGGGCGCAAATCCGATCATCCGGAAGCCCCCCAACAGCACGCAGCATCCTGAGCCACGAGCGGTCGTCGAGGGAGCATGGAAGCAACGATAGGCCTTTGGCCGCAAGCATCCGGTTAAAAATTCGGACACTGGCTCCGTCGCCATCGTCGTTGTCGGGGCGGGTGGGCCGAGAAATTGGATTAGGATGTAGGAAACTTTGCACTCCCAGCGAGCATTAGCCTCGCCTTTTGTGGGCGGCACTCCTGGTGGACCCATCCATTTTCGCCCGAGGAACATCCGAAACGAAAATTAAATATTCAAACCAATGTGGCTAATAAAATCATGCTAACTTTTAATAATTGATAAAATATTCATTATCTTACCACGGGAGTACAGGCACTCGGGTGGGTTCCTTTTGGGGTTCGGTTGAATGAACGGATTACTCGCTCGACGGAGCGCGCTGACGACGACGAGCACAACGCCGCGGACGTAGATGGTGCGCTGCGTTCCATGTTTTGAAGATTATCAATTCAAGCAGCAAAGGAAAAGGAAAAAAACGGAAACCACCCCGTACCAACGGAAGGTACTGCAGAAGAACGGTGAACATAAAATACAAGTGAAAATGGTGCCGACCACTTACCACAAACAAATGCCTGGCTTGAGACGGCACGAAACGGCGCAGTTCTCGCACTGTGAACCGTTTCAAGCCCCCAGGGTTGGGGGGAAAATCGGTGAAAATTAATTCTCTTCTGCGGAGCAACACATTTTCTCCGTAATTAGACGTCATTTCGGTAAAAGCGACACGGATGCCGTGGTTTTCAATCTGGCCCCCGCGCTCCTAAGATGCTTTTCTGCCACACCCACAGACAATCGGAGCGACCTTTGAAGTGGGAGTGCCAGTGTGTGCCAGTGGGTGTCTGCATGCCAATTAATGCTTACATTCCGCTAATCACATTACGCTGCTGGTGAGCTCGTGTTGAGGTGACGAAAAAGCATCCTTTCAACGAGTAACGTACGACCTGACGGTTCACAGAATCGTTCCTTCATGATCTTCACTTTCCACGAGTATTTTCATCGAGGAGTAATGGGAAAAACAGGAGCTCCAGTGAGATAAGATTGATTAGTGATACTTTATACAATTGAACCCACGCTGAACTCGACGCAATTCGGATGTTTCCCTGTTTTTTTGCTTCCCAAGTGTTGCCACAAAAAAGTCTGATCACTTTTAAACTTATTTAGAATTACTTTGTGCTCTTCCCCCCCCCCCCCCCCCCCCGCTTCTGCAACAGATTCAAAGCAGGTTGTTGAACGAGAAATGAGCTTCGAAAAGATCACTCCTCGCCGTGCCACAACTTTACTCATCTCAAAGCATTTCCATTGCGTCTGACGACTCCCAACCCGGCGGACAAAACTCGATTTCATCCAGCAAATAATGCTACGAAGGGAAAAAGTTTTTCCAGCTTCCAGAAATGAATAATCGATGGAACGGGAAAATGAAGTCACTTTACCGATATCGAATGCCGATGGTACATGCCATCCCAGTCGGTAAACATCCGTAAAAGATACACAGATTTCCTTTCCGTGCTTCCTGTACATGGGAAAGGTGC
>NC_064877.1:78525646-78528146 GCF_943734665.1 Anopheles aquasalis
GGTGGCCAGCAGCATCCGTTGGCTTTTCCGATTGCGTTTCTCGTCCTTCGCGCATACCAGCCGGGGACCCGTTCCGGATCTTCGAAAGCCACAACAAGCGTTTGCTTTCGATTGAGCGGGGTATAGGGGGTCGGGGAATGCTAGGTGGTCAAGTGGCCCGGGCAGCACCAGCACCACGTTGTTCATCGTTCGGTGCGCTGCAGTGAAGAGCAAGAAATGCCACATTAATAGCAAACGGCAAACGCCTTCACGGACGAGGACGAGGACGTTCAATTAACAGGTTCCATAAACGAGAAGTCAATTAAGCGCTTGGAGTCACAGCGTGAAGAAGAGGCAGACGTTGGCACGCTGGCGTTGGCGGCCAGCGTGCCATTCCGTGTCAAAGGCCCTGCGGGCGACCATTTTCGATTATTGTGAGCTTAAAAATCAATTAATTTAGTTTATTTTCCAATCTCGTTCTCTGATCCTTATTCTCACGCTCTTCTTCCCCCCTCTCTCTCTCTCTCTCTCTCTCTCTCTTCTTGCACAGTGTCTGATTCTAACGTTGGCCAGGGCAGCACACAAAGATAGCCGAGGTGGTTCGAATGCAACGCTAAGCACATGGTCACCGTCAGCGTCGCTGGCGAGCGCGGATCTGGAGGATGAGGACGACGAGGAGGTACAGGTAAGTGCAGGGACCGAATGCCACTTGAGTCGGTACGATTGGTGCAATTTTCCACGAATCAAGATGCAATTAGACTTCGATGCTGCTGCCGATGCTCCTTTGGAATGTCGTTTTGTGATTATCAAGCACCGTTCATCGATTACCGAAGCGGTTGGGGAATCGCAGTCGAACGCTCGAACGTCCCACGATTACTCGGTTAGCTGGTGTGACTTTATGCTTTTGAATAATGCACCTTGACGGGCTGGAAGCTGGGGCTACCATCAAATCAACTCGAGGGCCCCAATAATTGAACCATTTACCACTAATTGATGGAATGCTGAGGAACTATTCATATTCACTATTCATTAGGAAATTGTGAGTTGTGAGAATTATGTTTTCGTTTTGGTGAAAGATATTTTTACAATTTTAATCAAATGGGACCAAATAGGTTTTGTTTTATCGGAAAAACTACTGAGCATACGATAATTGATTTGTACAGTTTAAATATTTGCTGTTCAAGTATAAACAAGTAGATCAATAATATATTTTTATCCAACTCGCTTGGCATAACATCATGCTGATAGCGAGTTTTATTGTCCCTTTTGGAACTAGAGCAATCTCCAACATAAATAATTGAAGCTTTAGAAAAATAGATCAAACATTCCTGTTTCAAATTTAAAAATATCGATTGGAAAAAGAGTTTAATCATGGCCATGGAACATAGAAAAAAACTCTTTTGCTAAAGTAATCTTGATTTTGGTCGTCAAAATCGCATTTAATGTGATCCCCATCTCCGTTAACGTCTCAGAAACGAGCGAAAGCGCAAGGATGGTCATCGTGGACGGAATGGTCAACCTGTTCGCGGTCCTGCGACGGTGGCGTCGCCTATCAGTTACGCCGATGCCACGCTCCCCACGGATGCAAGGGCGATGCGGTGCGGTATAAAATCTGCAACATGCAGGTAAGAGCCATAATTGTAATTGAGCATAAATTTTCGCAACCATCTTTTACTCACTCACAACCATTTTTTTGCTCCCACTGCAGCCCTGCCCTGAGCAGCAAGATTTTCGGGCACACCAGTGCTCGGCGTACGACGATGTGCCCTACGATGGTGCCCTGCTGAAGTGGACACCGCACTACGACTACTCGGAACCGTGTGCTCTCACCTGCAGGTTAGTCCTGTCCCGGCTTCTGGCCCCAGCATTGTGTTTCAATTTTCGTATTCACTGTCGGCCGGACGGTGAAAAAGTATTATTTTCAATCGACCACGACGACGACGAGGACGATGAGAGACGAACGAGAAGCTTTCGCCGGAGTGCTTTTCCAGTTAGTAGATCATCATTTCGCCGGGAGCCGGAGCGATAGCGGTCCAACCGGTCCGAGCTACATAAAAACCATGAACCAACTCAACAGTTTGCCCGTAACTTTTAATACAGATATTATGTTGGCTGAAAGCGGAGAGGTTTCGATGGCGCTGCAGCGAGAAATTTCGTCGCTTTCGTTTTTATTTGTTTTTTTTTGCGGCTGTGAACTGTGAAAACAATTTGTGCCTCGTTGAAAGGAGAAAAATGCGGTTTAAAGTAGAGCAATTGGAGCGAAGCACGGATAGCAAATTTAAAAAGTTTAAATGCATCCAGCAATCACCGGTGCTTATCCTTTTCAATTGTCTACAGAATTGGAACTGAATTGGAGAGATGATAACTAATTGACACTTCTCATGCAATGATTAAATCAGTCAATATTAATCATCAATTAAGTCAGTTAGTACTACTAATTGATTGATTCTAAATCCACCAGAAATCATCGAGCGGCATAATCGACGGAAGTAACTTCATAATCGTTCACAGCATCGTAGGT
>NC_064877.1:78530646-78535646 GCF_943734665.1 Anopheles aquasalis
ACAAGTCCTCTTTGGATGGAAAGGGTGGATAGAAAGTTGCACACCAGACCAGACTTGCAGGATTACTCACCTTCGCCTGTTCGGACACCTTGGTGCCTGGCACGATGCTGCACTCGTCTCAACTCACTCTCGCTCTCTCGATGCCCCAGAGCTTCTACTTCGACAATCCACGAACCGTCCAATCTCTAAAAGAAAGAAGAAACGCGGGAGTGTGTGCGGGTGTGCTCTTGAAGAGCAAAGAAAGCCACAAGTTTTGCAGACTCATGGGCCATCCCACCCCCCTCCCAGTCACGGAGGTCGTCACGGTGTAAAGTTTTTCGATTAATGCACGAAAAGTGTCTTCCCGCACGGTTCACCGCCATCACGCTCGTGGAGCTGCGGCCTATTGTCGAAGCGCGATGATTTCCCATGCGTAATTACATACATTCCACCGCCATAAGACATAAGACAACGATTATGGTGATAATGATCACGATCAAGGCCGCTCATCATCGTGCTGATGGTGATGAAGATGATGAGCATGAGCATGATGAGGCTCGTTTGCTTCCTTGGCGCTGGCGTGCGCGTGCTTGGCATGCACATCCGTTCCGGTATCGTGGCGGAAGAGTGACCGAATTGATGGTGCTAAGATGGGACAATCTATCTTCCAAGTGCGGTGCAACCAACGCTCGGCGTTCCTAGACGCTCAATCCCTGTAAGTGAGTCCTCGGCCCCGATGGACGACCACATGAAAGGGGAAGCGCTTTCTTTCGCTTCCTTCTACTGTGGCACTATCACCTGATGGTGTGAGAATGGAAATAAACGCTTTAAATCAACACCTGGATCGAGGGGACGAAGGGACCAACCGGCGTCCTGTGCTAGAGGCAAGCGTTGAAAGCAGGTTCTGTCATCCCGTTGGTTTTGTAGCCAGCATTCGATACACCATGTGGCCAGAGTGCCACTCACGAACACACCCACACTCCCCGGCCCCCTGCTAGCTCTGTTTCCGTTCCGTTTTCTAAAGTATTATTTACCGAAAGCAACATCCCGCAACCGGTTGCCGACACCCGTAACGGGGAACATCTTTATGCAAAACCCGGAACAGATGGTATTGCGGTGCGGTGCTGGTGTGGTTCCGTTCCCTCTCCTGGGTCACCTTGGCAGCAGCTTGACACATTGTGCCAAACGGACCTGGGCAACAGCAGGGGGGATCAGAACCAACCAGCTTCGGTCTCATGGAGCATAAGCTTGCCAGCTACTGAAGAAGGCAACGGGAAACGGGTGGGCGAAGGCAAAAACTACTCCACACGAGCTAGCGAGTATCTTCAACCGACGACGCTTGGAGGTTCACCTTCTTTACGTCCTGGTGAGGGAGATTGGTGAGGTAACGGTAAGTGTAAAAGTCAAACCGAGTTCCCGGCAAATCGTCGTCGTCGTTCCATGACCCAATTAAATCAAATTGAAATGGACGCCAGCCAGGGGGGAACAGATGCACGGTGTGAGCTGCTGTGTGCCGTTCTTAACTACAGCACAGCTTCTTCTCTTGGCTACCGTTTGCTCACCGAACTGCTAATTGACTTCATCAGAAAGGCGATATTTCGGTGCCAGGAGATACGAGTTCTCGACGTTGGGAGTGTTGGATAGTCATTAATTTATGCCGTGAACCCGGATGGAAGCCCTTTCCTTTCGGGTGGTTTACTACTTCAATGAGCTTTTTACAGCACATCAATCACATTTCTGTCAAATTAAATTGACTGAAAACTACACCTAACGGGTTTTTACTACCAGGAACACACCCCAAACGAGGCATTAACATTCCTGCACCCTAAGGTGTGCTGTTTTACGCATTTGAATTTTCGGAATTCGATGAATCGGCTGTCATGATGGAGGATTTTAGTCGCTTGAGGCTGCGGACCATGTTCGGATATTCAATTCAAAAATTTACCCTACAACATGTAGTGCTAACTGAGCTAAGCATTTTTGGGCTGGAAGCCATAAACGTGTTTCGCCGATGATGTCGATGCATGTCCGATTGTGCTCCCCTGGGGTGCCTTTGTGTCAGCCATTTTACGCACATGAGCACCCGTAATTACATGAACAGTCAATTCACTCTAACCTGTCAAAACCTTCGACCACCATCGGCATCGGCATTGTGGTGCAAAATTCCTCGAACCATGGAACACCTCCCCCCCGAAGGTTACTACCGCAAAATCATAGTTGGCATAGTTGGAGCGCAGTCTACTCTGCATGTCCTGCGTCCTAGAGGGCATTCTAGGGCCAGAACGAACCCCATACGGTGAATCCCTCCCATGTATGATGCAAATATTGCGAAAGGGCATAAAATATGGACGGGACTTTACGTCCCGGGCACTGAATATGTTACGAGCATTGCGTTGCTATGTAGCATATTCTTTTGCTCTTCTTCCTTCTTTTTGTTTTTTGGTTTTTGCATTCCTCATCGCCTCCCTCCCTTACAATGTTGTTTCATTTTTATTTGTTGTGTTGTACGCCCGCCCCAGCCACATTCCGAGACCAGATTCCGGTTAGTGTCGAAGAGGGTTGGGGGGGGGGGGCTTTTTGCGCTTCGCAAAACAGTTCACTGCCACCACCAACACCACCACCACGACTATTACCACCATGAAATAGTGGAAACAAGACCGAGAATTAGGCCGAAAAGGTTCGGGGAAGGGAATATAAAAATAAACAAAAACCCCGAGCCTCCCCTTTTTTTTTTGTTCGGTGGTGGATAACGCACTAAACACTACTTTTTCTCACATTTTATTTGACCCAAGATGGCGGCGCCGAACTGGGCTTGCAGTACAGCTTTCGGGCAGCCGGATGTCCGACCATGGGGCGTCCGGTGCCACCAGGGAGGCCTCCTCACTGCCTCGAGGGGCGGGGTGGCATTGAGAAGGATAAAATCTATTTCTCCGACAGTGACGATGAAGCGACCTCGGCCCCCCCAAATATCCTAGCAAATCCTAGCACTTCGATTGAAGTTCCGTGGGTGCGAAGGAACGTGAACAGCGAACGGTCAGGGAGGGGTAGAGTTTCGGCGAGTTCGAAAGTGAAACGGAACCCCCGGATACCATCACCTCGCTCACCAGGACGATAATAATTTTAGTGAGGGCGCAGATAACCCCCAGGATAGCAAAGGAACGCTTTCTTAATAGTGCTACTTCGCCAGCCTCAACCCATGGGCCGGTTGGACGGTATTCGGATGAACCTTTTGAGCTTTGAGGTCCGATGATCCGATGGTGGCCTTCCACAAGGTGGGATTGGATCGAATGGACGCCTCGAATTAGGCCTGAAATAAGATGATAATTTAGGGGAAAATTTAATTTGCTCATAATTTATTACACCCGAGAGCACTAACAGCCGCATAATGGTTCCCCTCCTCACTCCGATAGGTGATTGGTCTCGCGAGAGCACCACCCGGGGGGTAGCCTTTATTTCGTTTGGATTGCTTTAAGCTTTTAACCGGAGTTCTCGGTGGATGATTCCTGGGTGGAAAGGAGAGCGCATCTCTCTCTCTCTCTCACATCTCGGCTAGACAACAGAGTTTCGCTACGAGCAAAATAGCCACACTCCTCATTATCATCATCACCATCATCGTCGTCGTCGTCGACGGAGGTCGAACAAGGTCTTGGCAAATTTGATCACGCAGTGGCCACACGCTAGCGCACAAAAACCCCTGGCCTCCGAGAGCGCGTGTCGCATAGAAAACGAGCGTTTTTCTTGCGTTTCATTTGAATATATATTTGATTACTAGACAGAGGCCGGATGCTGCTGCCTCTGCTGGATGGCCAATTCCACTTCGCTTCGACCGCTGTCATCTTCGGTCCGCAACCACAAACCCAATTGCAGTGCTCGGCCTCGGAGTCATGTAACGGACGCGTGAGGACGATGCCGGTGCTACCGGAGATTGCAGGGAGAAGATTGAATCATTAAACGATTAGACCAACCGGGTTCGGGGGCAACAGCAACAAGAAAAAAAAAAGGTCAATCCCATAAAACCCAATACCGTGTACGGTTGGCCATCGTCATCGGAAGCCGCCGTTCTGTGTCCTCATTGTTCTGCCGTCCCGGATGCTGCTGACCTAAGCTCGCTCGCTTGCTTGGTCGCCCGGTCGGTCGGTCGGTCGGTCATCGGCGAAACAGATTGTCCATTATCAGCTCCGGGATCAAGTGGGTAGAGTAGCCTGCCTCAAGTGTTGGGCCGGGCTCGTCTTCGACCAAGGAGAAGGACAGAACCAAATACTCCGTCGCTAGGCTGAAGTCGAAGGAGTCTTCTTACAGGCGTCGACGAAGAGCACGTAAGGGCCCGGTTGGTCTATGATTACATGATTGTTATTGGGGTGGAGGGTGAAGGGTGTTGGAGTGGACGGATGGACGTCGAGTCTGCCTGATCGAATATGCGTCCCAAAACAAATGGCTACCCGTCCCAATGATTGATCGATTCGCTCGCTTCGCTGGCACCCCAAAAAAAGACAGCGGCCCGATGGGCCTCCGGACCGACACTCCAGGATGCTTCTTGAACTCTCGGAGCAAAAACACCGAACCGAAGGAAGGGGAACCGGCACAGGCAAATGGATTCGTGTTCGCTGTTCGCTTGGCATTATGCTGCTAATAAAACGTCTCGATGAATTATTAATACAATGACTGTTATTTAAAAGGACTTGGAGCATTCAATAACGCCAAGCCAAGCCAAGCCTCCAGAGGAGACCTTCAACAGGGAGTGCGTGCGGGGACGACTCCTTCTAGGCTTCTGCCTCTTGCTCCACTCACTGCTACTTTCCAACGTGGCAATTGGTATTCGAGTTTTTTAATGACGCACAAATTAGTAGAATTGCGTGGCGTAGCATACGACCTAATACGCTTGGTTGCTGCCGTCCGTTCGTTCGTTCGAATTAAACCATCAGATGAAACCACCGCTGGCGGGGTGTATCGTGCCGACCAGGCACAACATGGCGAAAAAACAAATGTAGCATAAATACATCGAAATGATTTATGATAATTAT
>NC_064877.1:78570646-78588146 GCF_943734665.1 Anopheles aquasalis
CTGGAAATGATTTTAATTGAAACTGCTGAACTGCTCCATAAACCACCACCGGGCACCAACGAACGGGTGGTATGGGTGGAAAATACGAAAATATCATTATTTCAACGGACGGAAACCGAGACCGAGTTTCGGTTGGCAGGCGGTCGGCAGCCAGTGCGCGTGCCGATTGGATTGACACATTTCCATTTTTCCACCTGCTAAACGGTTGTACTGTTTCGAATTTTCTCCCAACCCGCTGCTCGGGAGCGTGCCCTGGCGTTGCGGGGAAAGTGTAGCCAACGCCCCGCGTTTAGCTTTTTTGCCAAATGGGATGTCGATGGGCCCAATCGGGTGGTTTCGATCTCGAAAATCGATCCCCCGGTCTCGGATGGAGAATTGGGTGCAAAAAAGAAATTAACCCCGCAGACCCCGGCAACGACTTGCGCATGCAGATTGGCTGGCCAATAATTGGATTACATCTCGGGGTTTTTTTCCTGAACATTATCATGCTTTCACTGGTGTGGTGTGTCGAGATAAAGCAACGGATGCATTGACGGAGTGGCATTAAGGGCACAGTTCCAGAGGCTTTCTCTTGTGCAGTAAAAATGCATTTCCGCAACTGCAACTGCTGTTGATCACTCGTGGACGGGTGCAATTGCGCTGATGGTCGATGATCCGGGGTGTATTATGCAGTGAAGAATAGGTTCGCGTACATGAGAGCAACAATGGCGCTACATTTTGTATGCTGACTAGTTTCATTTGACATCAAAAGTACAGAAGATCAACTAAATAATGTAGCTCTTCCCCCTGATCGTTGCTTAATATAAGTTTGTTTTACATTAATTCGATGAAATGGAACATAAAATGTTATGCTGCGGGATCATCTCATCATAACAAGGCTCTCTTTATTAAATTAATTCATGCTTGTCTTGTAGACAGCAAACAGTGCCTAGAGCAACAGAATGTCTCCAACCGTCAAATAGGCTGATGCATCGCGGTAATAATGCTACAAGCGCACTTATGATACGCCCTACTCACGGTTATGCTTCTTTCATAAATATGTATGCACCAGCTGTTAATGCATTCGGTTCAGCCTCAGAACCAACGGCATGTATCCGAAATGGACGAGGGGACAACGCGCGATCCCTTGTGCTTGCCATGGTGCATCTGCTGTTCGGTCTCAAGGTGCAACCACGTGGTGCTGATGCTCGACCACGTGCTTTTCAGCTGCACACCAGCACCAGCAGACGGCCGATCGTCCTCGAGTAGCGGGGGTCCTTGCGATCGTGTCCCTTTTGCAGCCCAAAAACAAGGGGCACAAAGGAAGAAAGAGAGAAGGACAGTGAACCATTAACACAAACCAACTGACGTCAGAGGGACACGGGACAGTGTGCGCAGGTGCGTGGCCAGGTATGCGTACCACCGACTCAACAAACGCACCACCAAGGAGGAATGAACTCGAATTCGGAATCGACGAAGGTCGATTAAAAGTGCGGACGAACGTTTGTGTGCGTAGATGTGGCCCACATACACAGCAGCAGCAGCAGCAGCACACCAAAAAGGCTCGCACATACACCTGTTCCCCTTGGATCGCCTTGCTTCCGGACGGCATAATTTATGCTGGCCATCGTCACCGTCGTTGCCGTCGTCGTTGTGGTGGGGTTGTGAGCTGGCTCATTCTCGATGGTCGCCACGCTCCGCTAAGCGCCATCGCGCACGTTGAGCCTCTCGCGCACCCCAAAAGAGCCTTCCAGAGCGTCGACGCGAGAGTCAGTGGAAGGTGCGAGCGAGAGTTCGATTCGGAACAGGCCTTGGCGAGACCGAGATGGAGTGTACGATGGAGCTGAGAGAATGGAGTGCGTGGAGCGACTTGCCTTTGCGACCGGTCTCGGGTCCCGCTCGCGCCGATATACACTCAGCCCATCCCCACGAGAAGCTGAATTTCCTGGAAAGCCTTCGCCCGGTGAGGATCGATCCCAGCAGTGCCAGCAGCAGCAGCGGACAGACCCCTTTCACAGTTGGCTGTTTGTTAAAGATCCAGTGTTGAGAATAGTGTCCACCAAGTGGTTCCCCCCTGGTACAAAAGATATAAAATAGGGCCAAACCCGTGCTCTGTCCAGTGTTCCAGTGCAAGTCACCCTTTTCTCGCAGTGTCGTCACAAACATTCACTCTCAACGTAGCAACCAGCGCGACCTGTGTGCGCGCATCGCAGCAAGCTGACGTCAAAATTAGTTGATTTGTCACCAAGTCACCAACACTCGCGACGGTGCGCCTGCGGCGTGACAAAAAGTCTAAACAACCCGCACCTCGCGCAAATACAAAGTTGGTGCGTGCGCTGGAACGAAGTGCGTTCGTCACCACCTGTCGCCGTCGCAGTGGTAGTTGGACAGCTTGGGAGGCCTCGCGAAGGTTCGACAAACAAAAAGCTGCTGAGTGAAGCGCGATTGAACTAGAATCGGAAACTGCTGTCGTTGTGAGTTTGCTGCGCCGGTGTCCATGCGGCCTGCCTGTGCCTGTTTCTGCCTGTGTGTGCCGCCTGGGCGAGAAAAAACAAGAACTTGAGAATTGGTAACGAAAGGGGTCCGAGCAGAGCCACACTCCGGCGACGTCGAGGTAAAGGTAATTATATTGATTACTCAACCGGTGTACACTAAGTATTTTAGTCGCGAAGCAACTGACGAAATGGTTGTCAGAATCGTCCATAGAGAAGGGAAGATATTATCACAAATAGATCGTATCTCTCACTTCGCCTCTTGATGACTCATAGTCGACCGTAAAACAGGCAAAGCGGAGAAGCAAGTCACGCGTTGAGATAGCGAATGTTTTTTTTTAGTTCGTTTGTCCGTTCAAAGAGCTCGCAGGAAGGAGAATAGTTCTGCCGACGTGGCATCGTTCTATCGAAGGAACTAAACGTTAACCGAGAAAGCTGGCAAACTGCCAGCGTATTCGTACTAACTGTACTAAACTACTAGCAACAATGCTTGAAATAACGCTTTCTAATACCTAAACCAATGCTACTTAACACAATGTTTCCGGAAACATTGAGAAAATCGCATCCGCTTACTAATCAAAAGCATGCAAAAGACTGAAAAAACAGAAACTAACATAGGTTTTAAAGCGAAATTCAATGCAAAACTGGAAGAACACGATCCGGAAGAGACAAGAGTGAGACTCGAAAAAAAAACGTGAAACCGCGATCACATCCGGCATGATCGAACAAGAAGAAGGAAGGGGAGAGATATTGCGCCCTAAGGCGTGACGGATCCAAAAACTAGACTTAAGCCTGTGGTTCTGCATGATCTTCACAGCTCGTACTAACACCACTAAGCGTGTGTTTACCACTTACCAACTCATCCCTAGCATGATGCTCACACTCAACATTAAAGAAACCACTAATCATCTCTCACACCCCGCCATCAAAGAAACGCTAACCAAGATCGCGAGTGACTTTGCATGCGTCACTCGCTCGGCAAAATGGCGTCACCTGGGCTTGGCGAAATAAGATCATCATCGTAACGAAGCATCAAGCGAATTAGAAGCGAATGAGACAATCTTCTTTGTGCCTTCGTTCTGGGATCGGCTACTATCCGGGAATCATACATCCAACAGAAAGGTGTGTCTGTATGTGTGTGGTTTTTTTTTGAAGATTGTTTGTCACCTTCAATTTCCGTTCGGTTGTGAGAATGAGTTCAGCCGAGTCCACCAAACAGAACCCTTCCCTTTCGCGGTATCTTAAGTATGTCACTATCGTCCAAGGGGGTCCAAGATATGGGCATGAATGCTTAGACAAACAAATGGTGTCAGCCTAAACGGCGATCCACCTTCACGAATTCCTTTCCGAGACCTCGGGGCCCGGACGAAGCGGTCTGCGGCAGATGAGTCAGATTTTGATTGATCGTTCCTGTTTGTGGCGTTGAAGTCGAAGTCTTGCGCTGCGCCTGCGGAACGTTTGTTTACTTAGGTCTCTGTTTATGTTCTCAGATTCCCAAAAGCAGAACGTTCTTACCTGAGCTCCGTGGTGCGGTGCGGTCCCTTCTCCATTCTCGGCATGCAAAAGGCAGAAAAATTGGATGTTCTCCTGGATCTCGCTTCGAAAGCGATCGAAAAAAAACGAATGCACCGATCGGCTTGAGAAGGCAGAGTTACGCTATCGCCGTTTCTGATCTCCATCGGACGCTTTTTAATTAATTACTTAATTACGAAACACAAAAAATAACGAAACACACAGCCCCGAAAGCCAAGTCAGCATATTTGGCCAAATCAGTTCTAATTACCCGGACGGTCCGGCCGCTGGTGCGGAACTCCTGTGGTGCGGCTCATCCCAAACCCAAACAACACCGGTACGTCACCGGCACCAGCAAGCGAAAAGGTTTTGCGCTTTCATCCTTTTTGCGCTTTTCGTGGCAGCTAATTGATGGCTGGTAATCCGGTGCTAATTGGAGCGTAGCTTCGACTCAACTTTCTGATGCTTATCTTTCGTCAAATTACTGACCAGTAAAGTCACCACAAACACTACAAGGCCGCTTGAATGGCTTGAAAGTGCTCTTCAGATGCGACACAGAGACTTGCGACTCTTCTGGCGAGACACTAATTATGTGCCAATCTGGCGCCACAGAACGGGATGCAATTTATGACGAGGTGTTGCCACCTTTCAATTGTTGCACCACCACTGTTGCCACGACGCGATCACTCTTTGATGCTGAAAGTTTAACATCCGCAAGTTCCCTTCGCGTAACATGATCGTTCTCGTGATGATCGCCAACGAGTACCAGACAGGGACGACACGGCAAGATACGTCTTCGCTTTCGTTACCCTGTTCGCCTGCGCGCACCAGTTCTTGGCCTTGTGGCCCCATGGGAGAAGACCGTGGGATTGTTTCGCCATCGGTGAGATGGCGGCCCCCGGGGGGAAATGACTGATGGGAACTGATCGTCTCGATCCGTCGTCATCGTCGTCGTATTCAGTGCGCATCGAGGGAAATCACGGCTCACGAGACGACTATGTAGCACCGTTTTATGGCCAGCTGCTGCTGGAAGGATGTTGGAAATGAAATTGGACACTCTCTGGACACTCTCTGGACGCTGGCAGTCTGGCAGCAACACCTTCCGCAGCAAAAACCAGAAGCGATAACCATCGTAAAGCACTTAAGCGTCAGTTTCCGAATCGATTTACGGTGCACCAAGGTGTGTCGTTTGGGGTGCGGGTCAGGAAGCCATGGTACAGGGATTCTCACTCTCTCTTGAACACACGTCCGGGACAGTGAGCAAGATGTGATTTCATTTGATGAAACTCATCCCCAAAAAAGGGTCCATCCATCCACGGAATCAATCGAAACATGGCAACGGAACGAATTGGTGACGATGACTTCATCGCCATCGCCCCGTCGCCGTGGCCTCATTGTGGTGACCTCAACCGGGCCATTGCCGGGCCAAGCTGGGTTCACAGTGCACCAAGGAAGGAACCATTTAAAAACGGCGTCCCAAACGATACGAAAACAGTCGACCATCCGTCCTGTTTCCCATTTTATGATTTGTTGTCGGTGTCGGATCGGCTCTCTCTCACTCTCTCTGTCTCAGTCTCCTGAGATCGGTCTCCGGATCGTACGGTGGTCAGCACTCTGCCACCGGACCGAGGCCGCCTCGAAAACTCCCTTTAATTAGTGTGTGAGGACCGCTCTTCCGCTCTGTGCCCACGGACTTGGGCCGCTTTTTTGTGAGTTGTTTTTGGCTCCCTTTGTCCGTTCTCGTCTGTCGCCATGCCGCGTTTTATTGCAGGAGAACGGGACCATCAAAAGACCTGAGGTCCCTGGCCGGTCGGCGGCCGGTTCCGCAGCGCCGAAGAGCATAATTATGAACATCCTTTTGCCCAGGGCCCCTCGTTCGTTCGATCGCTCGTTCGTTCGTTCGTTCGTTCGTTCGTCATTCGTCCTTTCGGTGGCAAATTCCTTCGGCATTCGGGCCGGAATGTAACCCCAGCGGCCACTCCGCTCCGAACACAAGATGTGATGTTCCCTTTCATCTGACCTTCATCTGGAGGGATGGCTTGGTTGCTGCTGCTAGCGGCCAGCCATGTGCAGAGGGATCAAATAGTGATCGTGTCTGCGTGAGGGATAAAGCGAAACGAAACGATCGCAGTGCTGCGTTGTGTTGCGTTGCGCCACCTGTTAACAGTTACGGCCAACGACGAGGGCCAACGAAAGATGGCAAGAAGGGCCCTTGTATGGCTTCCTTTCGAAGCGCCAGCGAACGCTGAAACCCGTCTGCTGCAGGCCCGAAAATTGGAGGCCAAAACCTGCAAGCTGGCAGTTAATTGTGTGTGACAACTTTTTTTCCCTTCCAGTCTGTTTTTTCTTCCCAGTTCCCTCGCTTGAGCGTTGCGGTAAAATGCAAACGAAGCCGAAAACCTGTTGCAACGAAACAGGAGAGAAGCACATTCTGGGCACATCCGCTTGCTGGTCGGCTGTTTACAGTGGAATTGTTGCTCGGAGTTAATTCTATATTTTTCAACACCAACCAGCAGCAGAACCAGCAGCTGGAATGTTTATCCAGAATGTGCTATGCTGCGTTAAAATTGTCCACTCTATAGGTTGGAAGTGAACAAGAACTCCAACCATATCGTGGGAGCTTCAAACGGACGTCATTTTGTGTTTCAAAATTCCCGGCAGGTTTGCGCTGGCGAAACGGGAAAGGGAAACACTATCCATCAAGCTCACAACCTGCCGTGGATGACGTAGACCTGGGAAGAATGGAAGAAGATCTGCACACATCGAACGTGGGATAAGATGCTGGTCACATGCCTGATGCTCGTACCTTACCGACGTCCACGCAACGCTGACACTCGGTGGAAAGCTTGACCATATGTCAGCGTCAGCGTCGTTGTCGTCCTCTGGGCCCCTTTTTTGACTCACTTTCCATCGCTCCCTAAAAAAAAACGGGGGAAAGGCCAACCCCAACCGATCATCTGCCTTTTGTCTGCGACGAACAAACTGCCGTTCGAGATCCTTCAGCTGCGAGGCGAGTGAAATGAGATTTTCGTGAATCCGGGCCCCCCTCTCAATCATCTGCATCTCTCACTCTGCCAGACGGTGCACTGCATCCATCCATCCGCGATCCTCTGGTGCTTCGTTTCTCACAAGCTCAGTGCCACATCGAGCGTGTTTTTGTTTTGCAGCGAAGACCCACAACAGCTCGCTCACTACAGCAACAGCAACCTGGCCTGGAAAGGAAGACAAAACAAACTTTCAACCCACCGTCCCCACCGGGAGGTTAAGTCTCCGGTCGCTGGTCTCCTAGTTCCGTAGCCAACGGCCAACACCGATGGGAAACAACGGTTCCGCCGCCCTCAAGGTCCACGAAATCAATTTACCCCGTCAGGCCAGTAAGACAATCTCTCCGTGGGGGCTTTTGAGAGGCACCGGACACGCTGGCGACAGACAAAGAGAGAGAGAGAGAGAGAGATCACAGCCACCATTAATAAGCAATAATCACCGCCAACCTCCTGCGGGGGTCGCCGGCCCCCCCTTTTTTGAGACCAAACGAAGACGATCGTGCTCACCGTGCCTGGACGCGAAGATCCGGCTGACGTCTCTGCCTATGTCCCCGGAACCGCCCTCCATCTCTGGCAAGAGACAAATGAGCTCGAATCGGTCACCGTCACCTAATGTTGCCTAATGTTCGTGGAGCGTTTTCGTGGACCACGCTTTAGGACCCCGCATGCCCACGAGAGCGCATCACAACCGGTCTGTGACACATGGTGGCAGGATCCCCGGTGCCCAGTGCCCGGTGCTCCACCACATTTGACACCTTCGCGCGCTTTCGTGCCATCAGCAGACAGAGGAATCGAAATTGGAATGCTGGCTGGCTGACTGGTGCTGTAGCAGAGCTGAGGGCCTGAACGATGCTCATGGCCTTGAGCCACCCATAATCGTGAACGTGACGATCTCTTGCTCCTCCTCTGTCTCCTCTCTGACTTCTCCTAGTCAAACGTCGTCGATCGAGTTCGATTCCCATTTGGATGTTCAAATTAAAGTGACGGGAAATTGGAGTGATAAACTGGAGGCGAACTGGCAGCGACGAAGAGAGCGAGAGAGATAGAGGGCGAAGACAAAAGGAAGAAGAAACCCTCGAAGTGGGCAGTGCGGATGGGCGCGAGCGGATGACGATGAAGACGACAGCGACCGTCGACGACGGCCAAGATGACGATGACCGAGGCGACGAGAACAACGGAATGAACCGGTTTCCTGGAGCAGCGTGGCAACTCCGGGAGAGGGAAGGAGGAAACGAGAAGATGCGCCCCGGCTGTGGATCAGACTCAAAACCTGCCAACGGCAGCAATCCACTCCACCTCAGCCCCCGCCCGGGATGCCGGAGAAGTGCCCAAGTGGACCGGGAAGTGAAAGACAAGCCACATCCGCCAACAGATCGAGGAAGCCTTTTGCTCGCTGACTGGCTTGTCGGTCGCCGAGGCTACGACGAGTCCAGGAGTCCATGTCCGCGCGCGCGTCCGTTGAGCAGGAAGTGGTACATTATGAAATCGATTTTGAATTCTTCAAGGCTCATTCCTCGTCAGAACGCCTCGAACCCTGCTGGTGAGGTCCGTTCTGCGTCCGTTCTGCGTCCGATCGTCGGTTGGCTGGAGATGCCTTCAAAGAGAGAGAGAGAGAGAGACAGGGACCAGTGGCCCCAATTATCCATGGGCCATCGGGAACGGGAGCCCGTAACTTCACAGATAATTAGTAATTACCCTACCGCGGATGATCCGCGTCGTTCGATGGCGGTCATCGTCGGTCGGTTGGTCCCTCGGTTTGCTGCTGCTACAGATCCTCCTTCACCCGATCCGACGGTGGATCGATTTTCTACCATGCTAGAGCATGAAATTACTCTCGCGATCCCGGCTCTCGATTTCGATCTTCGACGCTTCCGCGCTTACTCGCGCACTCTTCTATTCCTGCCATTGTTGTTTGCGCTGTTGGCCGCCCCTTGTAGGCCGCTTCGTGTCTTCGTGCTCCACGCGCACGGAATGGTATCTATAAATAGCCTCGCACAAAATGGCCCCGCCGGCCCTGGATCATCCTAGGATATGTATCGGTCCGGGCCGATCTGGAGTGCTGGAAGCACCGTAATGGCTCTGTAATTATGAGAATCCTTTTCTGGGATTACCTCTGGGCTCCGGCGACGATGACTTTTCACTTTTTCGTACTGCTGCTGCTACTGCTACTGCTGCGGCGGTTTTGCAAAGGCCCGCTTGTTCCCGTGGGCCAGTTCCGCAGGGAGAGAGCGAGTCCAGAGTCTGACCAGTTTGTCGCAAAGTCAGCTCCCAAGAAGCAGCGGTGGCGACGGTGGAAAAGTCAAACATTTCTCACGGTTTCGCGCCAACTAAACGGTTCCGTGAACCACGCAACGGTCACCGTGGTTACGATGGCAGCAAGAGGCTTCCTTCGCGTTGTGTATCCACTGTAGCCGATGCGTCATGGACTTTCATGCTGACGATTGTTAAGCTCGATCCATATTAGCTCCACAAACATGCGTCTGCGTCTGGGATATCATTTTATTCGATTTGTCTACTGTTCTTTGGACGTAGCAACGACGTTACCCAACGAATAAAACCTCTGACCCTTGGGGGAGAGGTTTGTGGAGCGATCGAAAGTACGCCACGTCGGTATCTGTGTCGTATGCATGAGTAATGAGCCGCTGAGGTCAAGGAGCTCGGTCTACGGTGTTTACCTGTACAATGTAGTGTACAGTGCGCTCGCCTGTCACAACCGGTAAACACCCGGGAGTAGTTGCTACCTTGGGCCCATCAATGAAGAGATCGCAAAGAGCCATGGGTGTGGACGACGAACACGATCGTGTCAGTGAACTTCTGGCTGGCCGTTCCCGGCCGTTGTAGGCCGTGCTTCGCTTTGCGCTTATGTTTGGTAACTTAACACCTTCTCGGCGCTAGGTTTGTGCCGGCAGAACACGTTTGCACAACCAACTTCTAGGTCAGTGTACACTTGCAGCCACACCAGGGACAAGAAAAAGGTGTTGCCGGAACTGCTGGAGCATCGGTTTCGATCATCGACGATCTAGCGGCCTTTTACACGTCGCTCATCCAACCCTCGAAACTACCATCGAACAAAGTGCTGTCCTATGCAGAAGAAGAGAAGCAAAACTGTTGGCCTTCTGCTGGAGCGACCAGCGACGAGTTGTGTGCAGAGTGCTGCGTTTGTCTAAAACGCGGACACGACACGAATGGGTGGCTCGTGGACGCCTTCCACCATCGCCGTTCCACAAGTCATTCACATCGTGACCCCAGAGCGCTCGCACGCTGGCGTACGTCCGAAGAAGGGCGCGTCTCGGTCTGGGATCGATTCACCTTCACCCTCCCCCTCTTCATCGGGAATCAAGGATTGGCCGTTGAAATGTCAAATCCGGCCATCGAAGTGAAAGGCATCGTTATGGCGCAGTTGCCGCGTGCCCTTAAGGGTCGCTGGTTGGCGCGTGATTAGGTGGTACTCCCCCGCTGGGGTGAGGTTGGGCTTTTTGGGGTGGAGCAAGGCGAGCCATTTAGCCAATAATTTATTTTCCACTCCTAGCACTCCCGCTCCTGTGGAATTGGCCTTTTCGTGCACGGTGAGATGAGCAGCAGCAGCAGCAGCAGCCCACTGTGCAGACCCTAGGTTGGTGCGCGATTTATTCGCGATAAATCTCTCGACGTAGAGACCCCAGCGTGTACAGAGTGGACACGCGGGACAACCGGGAGTGGTTTGTGTTCTGTGCACAAGGGAATTAGATCTCGGACATTGGCGGCGCGACCGTGGAACATCTTTATTGACCAATAGTTGTGCTCGTGGTTCTAGTCAATTGCTTCTAGGAAGCAAAGGGATCCCCGAGCCGATCTCTCTTAAGCACCACGCAGATGTCGTGGGAACGCGAACAGACCGAGCGCGTGTGAAGTGCGTTTTCCTGAGCAGCAACTCTCGACGCAGCATCGGAATTATTTATTTGTTCCACCAGTTCCACGCTCACGGGGAGAAGAACGGGGGAGATTGTAAATTTGCGCCACATAAAAACATATATTTGCATTACATGGCGGCCGCATGATTTGCTTTCCCCCACCGGGAGGTCGCCACCACCAGGGACCGTGGCCCTTGATCGCTCTATCGCTGTCCTATCCAGGGGACCACGTTCCCTGGGACCTAATCCAGCAGAACATCGAAATGCAACCTTTTCCTAACCTCACGCTGCTCGATGCTCGCTGGTCGCGCAGTTAGGGAGTGCAACCGCACTCATTATGATCGTGGGTCGTTGGCGCGTGATCGTGCGCACGTCTGTCGCTCTAGATCAACCTCTCTCTTGCTTCCTCTCGTTGCAATGCAGCAATTATTGGACCTAGACGACGACGACGACGACGACGCTCTTTCACGTCCTGGGCTCGGAACGCAGAAGCGAAGCAGCGGAGCAAATGTGCGAAACGCTACGCTCGCTATCCCGACACGATCTGGAGCACCGGTGAGGTGTTGGCCTGGGCGGCATCTTCCCACGGCGCGATCCGTTCTCAGTTCATGCACGATGCTTCGTTGGCGTTGGCATCACCCTCCGTTGGGGACGACGATCACACGCCAGGGACCATTTTCTATTTCCTAGCTCGCTGCCAGCCATCCAGCCAGCTCGGTGTCCTCGGTTAGTTGACATTTACAAAATGGTGCAAGACATGCAAAGTGAGTCGAAGGCTAATTTCATTCACCCATGGGAAAATCACCTATAATGACCCCCGGAGGAGTCCTTTCTCTCGCTCTCTCTCTCTGTGGGTTAACTCCGGCTTAACGCGGATCGGTCACACCACCGGACGGATGATGACCACGAGATGTTTACGCTGTCACAACACACAAACAGCACGCTGGTTGTGTGTGGCTCTCCATGTCAGATGGGCGATCAAAGCGTCACCAGCACCACCAGCATCCGTCGGTCAGTGCCCGGAAGAGTGGCCGACAGGAAATGCCGACAATCGATCATTGGAAGCAGGGGAAAATCATTCGTCGATAAATCATTTCCTCTCTCTTGCGCGCCGCGGTTGACCGCGATTACTTGAAATCCTCACCGAAGCCGGAAGCGTATCTGTATTGGTTTGGTAATCGAAAATTCAATCCAGCATCATTATCGCTTCCATCACTGGCAGCAGCACAGAACGTGGTTAAAGATGTGGCTTTCATGAAGTCAGATCCAAATGCACCCGGTACGTGGAAAGGGGAGAATTCAATAAAGAGTTTCGGGAGCACATCCATTCGGGAGTCATTAATGTGGCTACAAACCTCCCTACAGCTCGTACATTTCCTTTTGAGAACGCTTTGGGGGTTTATGGGTTTCGAATGATCGTCTGCCCTCCGGTAATGATCATTAGCGCGATGAGCTTTCAAGATCCCCACCGCGGTAGAAGCCGATCGTTGGGCATCATAAAGTGCACAAAGGAATCAACTAATCTTACAAGGAATTCGGACGCTGGACGATGTACTGTACAGGCTGTACTCTGGTTGGCCCCATCAAATTCCTGAACCCAACATCTCTTTGTGTTCTCGGTCTCTTTACCTTTTGCGCTCTCTCTCTCTATTTATCTCCTTCTTATTATACCTCTACGCATGTTACTGAACGGCAAAACATCTCTTCTATCCAAACACCGTAACTCTTGAACATTACATGGCAACCGATCGGTTGTTGCTCCTCGCCACTGGAGCCAGGGATCGCAATTGAAATTAATTACCCCCGTTTGCTGCAGTTTGCTTTTAATTTGCGGTTTTCTGCCCAGCTCCAAAATGGCGCCCAGCAGCCCACGCGAACGAAGAAGTCAAAGTTCGCTCGCCCCGGTGCCAAAGTGCCTTGTCACGAATTTAAACTCAAGCGACGACCGACCTCCAGAGTACTAAATCAATCCTGCCGCTCTCTGCCTTCTGCGACTCCAGGCCCGGGCATCTCTTACATTTCTCTTTCCCTCTGGCTTCAGGATTGATTTACGCTCCGGGCGACCATTTCACTGAAACTGAACACCCCCCGGCGGAGACGGAGGAGCGTGGATCACGGATGCAGCAAAGTGCAAAAGGGCGATCTTTCCCTCATTTTGAAGGTTACGTCAAGGGAGAAGAGGGTTCCAACATCAACATCACTGACCAGTCGTGGTGGAGCTCGTAAATTACCTCTAATCCCGGGTGCGCGGAAGATAGAAATCTAAATCGCTCGCATCACTCGAATCCATCCAAGCGCCCAACAACCATTTTCGATGGCCGTTGGCCGTCGGTCGAACATATTTCGTGAGCTTCAGCTCCCGGAATGGATTGAGTCGATCTCCGGGACAAGACAGACGCCTCGCGCTCACTCCGTTGATGACGCGTGCGCTGTTCACGCAGTCGGCCACTTCGGAGCCGGTTCCAGAACTCACATCCAACAACACTATCATCGGCACCACCACCACCAACGCGTGCGTGCGGTCGGTGGTGTTAAAAGGTGACGACGCACTCGATCCGATCTCCAGGTACGATGTTCGGTTAAATTAGCATAATATTTCTATTTTCACTCTTGCCACCGATGGTGGCAGCCACGGGACCACAGCAGACCCAAACAAGGCACCCCGACTGGAAAGGGTATTTAGCAGCTGAATGGAAAGTGTTGTTGCTGATCGACATTTTATCACCTCACGGAATGTCTACCGCAGCAGCAGTGACGACGACCGTGGAAAAGGGACCGACCGTATCGGATTACACCATCCATTTGCCAGCTCACCGGGCGCGTGCACTGGCCAGCCTTCTGGCGCTGGAAGGGCCCACGACCAATGGCGTCCGGTTGGCCACATCTTGGCCACCGCCCGCTGTGGACCTGCTGACCAGGCCAGGCCAGGCCAGTGGCTCCACGATATTTGTTTGTTTGTTTTCACATCACTTCGAGCAGCGCTCACAACAGGAAGCTGGTGCTGTGTCGTGTGTCATGCCGTGGGAGTTTTTGGGGAGAGCTTACGCCTCCCAACTCTGGAGCAACAAGGGATGAGATCACAGATTCTGTGACACCGAGGCAGCCGCGACAGTCGTCTCGTATCGGGAAGCACCATCGGGCAAGGCACCTTTTTTTTTTACTCGAAAAAAACATTCCACACCACGTGACACAACAGTGGCCATTGTGCGCACCCACAGGCACACATGAGGCCACTGGTCAACACTCGCAGGCAGTCACTTCAACAACTTCGCGTTCAGAGAGAATTTTGAAAGCGAAAACAAAAAACAAAAACAGGAGAAAAAACATTTGTAATTTACCTCCGGATAGGCAAAGGTCGGAACTACGGTGGGAGGGGGGGGGGGGGGGGCTCCAGTACGGGGGTGCAAAGTACGTGTGACTAGCACTCTAGTGGCATCGCACGCACACGCTCACTCACTGTGTGCTGTTGATAAGGAAGTTCGCGCGCGCTGACGTGACATTTTGTGTGGCAGATGCGATGATTATTCAATATCGGCGGAGTCGGCTATCGTGCTGCCTCAAAGTCGGACTCATCGTCGGCCTCACGCAAGTGCGCGCTCGGCGTGTACTCGGACGAAATGGACGGTACCGGGCGGCACCATTTGGCCGTCCCTTTTTTATTTTTTTGTTTTGTATTTGACATTTCAGCTGCGCATTTGTCACGAACGAGAGTCCACGTTTCGGTGGTTAATGCTGGAGCGCAATGGCCGGTGGACGGTGCTGGCTATCATCTGTTCCTGCTGTTCCGTGCGCCACTGCGGTGGTTAGTGTCCGCGAAAGGTTATGACGAGCAGCGCGGTTCTTGAGCTTTCCTTTTCCACGAACTCATATCACTTTTGTAACACAGGGGAACAGTAATCGTCGTCGTCGTCGTCGTCGTCGTCGTCGTTGCTGTCGTGTTGCGGTGGGATGCATGCGGTTGAACCGGTTCTGCTGCGAGGTAGGATCCACCCAGAAGACCGGGGGGCCTGTATGGAAGAACCCGGGGGGATTCGTGACAATCTGCCCGCTATCACAAGCCACAAGCGAGTGGAAAACGGTGTGCGGTTGACGAGAAGGCAGTTGACAAACGGGCTGCATCTGCGGAGCGCTACCATGCACCGAAGATGCGCAAGATGTCACCTCAACTTTATGCTTAATTGTTTCACAACCGCGCACAAGCCAGTGGCACCGGATCCGGGAGAGTGTAACCATGAAGAGCTGCTCCACGCCGACGACAACGACGACGACGACGAGTCCGACCAGCTACTACCGAGCGAAAGGAAGCACAAAAAAGGGAAGCAATTGCGCTCGGTCGGTGGCGGCCTCATTTGCGCAATTTCATATGCACAGCCCCAGCAGTTTATGCTTCTTTATGCTCCACGTTCGTGCGCACAATGAGTGCCACTGTTTGCGAAGGGGAAGGAACCTCGCCACTATCTCGGCGGCAGTAAAGTGTCACCGTTCGACAGCTGAACATGACCACGTGAAATAAAACGGGCCGGGAAGCTCTGGTTGGTCCCGGCGCGATCGTAAAGCGATCGTAATGCTCGGGAATGGCGTCGATACTGATAGCGTCGGCCCGCGGTAAGCCGACTGGTGGATGAATTTATTTCTCGATCTGTCAAGATTAGAGCGCGACAACATCGGTACCGTAGCACGCAAAGCATTGGCCGCACATCGATCGAAGACAAGGTGATGATGCCGTTAAGCTTTAACGTTTTCAATGCGAAGGAACGATCAGGAGCGATCGATTGATCCGCAATCGTCTTTCGTGGCTCTCCCTTTCGAACTTTACAAAAACATCCGCTAAATGATCAGTTTCGTTACAAGAAATTGCTTAACTTTAGCGTCATTTCTGGTAGCACCAGCAGCAGCTGCTGCTGCTAGACACCTGCACAACGCACTACCAGTGACAGCGGACTCTGGGATCCCTTCACGCAAAGAGGGATTGACGATTGATCGAGAACACCCAAAAGCAAACACAAGTTGCTCCGTCGGACCGGAGGGTTAGCTGGAAATTAGACGGTTTTAACCGAGGGCAGAAGCCAGGGCAACTGTTGTAAATTGTTGTTTCTGTGCGATCGATCGATCGAACGCTGGTCGGGCCGACTGGTTTCAGGGATACCAACATAAAGACGGACGGACAGCAAAAGACGCAGCAGCAGCAGCAGGAAAAAGGGCGAACCGGATGAGGTGAGGAATAGAGGAAACCGGGCTTCGTTCACCTCCTATCTCTCGATCGCTCTCTACCTCTCTCCCTCTCTCTCTCATGCGCTCTCTTTTTCGTTCGCTCACACGCTCTGCCGTGCTCCACCTAACCTGTCGAGCCGAGGTTTGAACGCCCAAAACGCGAGGTTCGTCGCTTAGTCACGATCAACATCGTGGTCCGAGTGGACGTGTCTGTTCCTGCACAGAGCCCGTTTGTGAGCGTGTATCGGTGCGAAGCATTTGACTTTTACTTCAAAGCCTTAACAAAGAACTTCTGATCGTGTGGATCCTAATGGCGTTTGGTGCGTTTTGTGTAGAACTGTGCTCGCGTTCGCTCGATCGTTCGCTTCAAGTGATTCCCCGGGGATCGTCATCGTGTTTGGAGGAGAGTCACGTTACTGTCTGCCGTTCATCGTGTGATTTCATCATGATGATCGTGCTAATGCTACTACGCAAACCACAAGGCTCTACCCTGCTGTCCGTCCGTGTTTTTCGAGCACGCCACGATGATTATCGGTTCCGGATCGGTAATTGAACGTTCCCTTCGGCGTTGCTGTGTTCGCTTGTCGTCAGAATGTACAACTTCCTCTCCGTGAAAAACCATCCGGCATCCGGTGGCAGAAAACTGTTGAGTCTGTTTCTTTTTTGTCCATTACTAGCGTGTGCAGCTGAACAGCGCAATCATTTGCTGCTGCTGCTGCGGGTTCAGATGAACAGTGCGAATGCGAAGATAACCACGAGTCCGTTTTGTGTGTGCCTACGTGTACGTGTGACAGTCCGTGCCGTGGTGTCTTGCAACATGCTGGTGCAGGTGCTGACTCGGAGCAACGGTTTTACTAATTGATTGCTCTTCAACCACATGTTATGCAAATGTGGGCATTAGCATGTGTTCGACAGTTTCGTCCAAAACGACACCGTTTCACTTATATCAGTCATGCATATTTATGGCCATCCGCACAAACTGCACCTCAAGTAGCTAGCTGTGGCTTTAGAATGCATCTCCTACACGCTGTTTTAGATAAAGCATGGACTGAATTTCCGCTCCTCCGGATCGTAGAGAGTGAAACTAAAAGGTTCGTCGCTTACTTTCCAAAGTTCGCTCGTTGAAGTCTTTTGTTCTTCAGCTGCCGATTGGTCGTTTCGACGTTCTTTCTCGCTCCCTCTCCCATTGTATCTTTATTCTGAGCGTGTTCGCGTGGCGTTCATCGTGTGACAAGATCAAGGAACCACCTTACCGCACCTTGTTCCTCCCTCCCACCAGAAGGAGGATGCTCGATGAAAGAATTAAATAATTAGAAAGATCACCGCCACCGCCGCCGCTGCCGTCAGATCGGAGTCACTGTCTGTGTGGTAC
>NC_064877.1:78595646-78618146 GCF_943734665.1 Anopheles aquasalis
TTCAAATAATAGAGGACACACCTGCTGTGTATAGAAGCATTCATTGTGATCCATTGGATCCGATCTTTGCCAACAGCATCTCCTGCACCTTCCGCCGAAGATTCTTTCCGCTTTGAGTTTTTGGCAGTTCATCGAAGAAATGGACCCCACCGCGAAGACGCTTAAAGTCCGAAACTTGTCCTGCGACGAAGCTGATAACTTGTTCTGCATCGAGCGTACTGCCAGGCTGACGGACGATCACGGCTGCCGGCAGTTCCGATGTTCGCTCGGCGTCCTCCGGTACAGCGACGACGCAGACCTCGCGTACACCGTCCAGACGGCCCACAATCGACTCCAGCTCCGATGGTGATATAGTGAAGTTGCGATACTTGAAGATGTCCTTCTGTCGATCCATCAGGAAGAGATATCCTTCCTCATCAAAGTGACCGATATCTCCAGACCGTGTATAGCCACGCTCTTCAATCGTAGCCTTCGTTGCCTCAGGATTGCCATAGTAACCATTGAATGGTTCGAGAAACTGGAACAATACTTCACCGCGCTCACCGACACCCAAATCCTGTCCTGTTACCTCGTCTACGATCTTTGCACTCACGTTGATCGTTGGTGTACCGACGGAACCGCGCTTACGTTGGATCATATCGCACGTTACCCAGGCAACCTCTGAGATGCCAACTGTATTGAACGTACGTCCATTTGGAAGCAGACGATCAAAGCGATCGCGTAACTCCTCTGAGACAAAGCTTCCACCCAACGCCAACATTTTGATGCTAGAGAAGTCCACCTCAGTGGCACGCTCATGGCGTACAACCTGGATGGCGTAAGACGGTGGCATAAAGATGAAATTGGCTTTGTATTTTTCTACCGCCTTGAAGAACGTCTCAACACAGAACGACTTGCGCGTGATAAGCCGCGTCGAGGCCGTTCCGAATGAACCGATTAACGTAAACAACCCAGAGCCCCAGTACAGTGGGCTAAAATTGAAGCTCACTGTACTGTCTGATATTGGATAACAACCGAGCATGTTGATAAGATGAGCGTGAGACCAGCACACACCTTTCGGCAGGCCAGTGGAACCGGAAGAGCACAGGATCAACGCGATGGCCTCTCGGGTGTTTTCAATCTGAGGAGGACTGAGAGTCACGAGAGAATTAGAGACATGCCTGTAGATCTTATCTGATTAATCTACTTACAAAAATAACTCCTCACGACCTGTCTCCTTCAGCAACTCTTCCGCGTGACGGACATCCGCCCGTTCGCTCTCAACCACAAACAGCAGAGGACTTTTCCCCTGTACCGCCTCTTCCGCAGCAGCCTTGACGATCTCGTAGTTGCTATCCTCGCAAAAGATCATCTTTGGTTGCGTCAAACGCAGCATGTGCGCCATGTCCTGCTTGTTAAAGCCCGGTGCTAGTGGATTAACCGTTGCACCGAGTGTCAGCAGGGCGCAGAACAGTGGCCCAACGTTCTCACTGTTTCCGTTCGCTAGTGCCACGATATCACCCTTGGCCAATCCAACAGATGCCAGATTCTGGACCGCTCGAATCATTCGCTGCCGGAACTCGGCGCAGCTCATCCGTGCGCCCGTATCCACATCGATCTGAATGATGCGGTCCGGTGATCGTAGCAGAATGTCGTTGAAAATCTGGCCAACACTAGCGGCCGGATTGAAAACGGGCGTCACTCGTGGTCCATACCACGTCCGTGATTTCTCATCGTACGTACAGAGATGGGCCATAGTGTACAACGCGTTCGCACTCGAAATCTTCTTCTCACCGACAAAGCAACCAATTCGGACACTGCACGACACAAGACTGTGGCACTCGGTGGACAGACAAACATTGATAACCAGCTCTGAACATCACCTTATCAAGGCCGAACACGGTGCAATCCAGTGAGGGTCGTTATCAGTCTTCGGATGATTCTATAAACAAACCAATTGTGCGCACGGCCATTTGAACAGAGTACAAGGGAGACCAACGAAGAGTTATACGAGTTTATGGTAGATTGTTATAATTGGCCTAGTTGACATATCACCTTGCATCCCTTGCAACCTCCCCACCACACACTCACCATCAGCATCACTCGCGTCTGAGGCTTAGATTTCGCGAGCACACCGAGTTCATCCACAGTGGTTGCGACATCAACGCGGTTTCTTTTATTTCTAATTCGATTCCAAGTAACATATCACACGGCGACACTTGCTGCAGATAAGAATATTCATGATGATCCACTGGATCCGATTTTCGCCAACAACATCTCCTGCACCTTCCGCCGAAGGTTTTTTCCACTTTGGGTTTTTGGTAGTTCCTCAACAAAATGGACTCCTCCGCGAAGACGCTTAAAGTCCGAAACTTGTCCTGCAACGAAGCTGATAACTTGTTCTGCATCGAGCGTACTGCCGGCTTGGCGGACGATCACGGCTGCCGGCAGTTCCGATGTTCGCTCGGCGTCCTCCGGTATAGCGACGACGCAGACCTCGCGTACACCGTCCAGACGGCCCACAATCGACTCTAGCTCCGATGGTGATATAGTGAAGTTGCGATACTTGAAGATGTCCTTCTGCCGATCCATCAGGAAGAGATATCCTTCCTCATCGAAGTGACCGATATCTCCAGACCGTGTGTATCCACGCTCTTCAATCGTAGCCTTCGTTGCCTCAGGATTGCCATAGTAACCATTGAATGGTTCGAGAAACTGGAACAATACCTCACCGCGCTCACCGACACCCAGATCCTGTCCTGTTACCTCGTCTACGATCTTTGCACTCACGTTGATTGTTGGTGTACCGACGGAACCACGCTTACGTTGGATCATATCGCATGTCACCCAACCTACCTCCGAGGTGCCGACCGTATTGAACGTACGACCATTTGGAAGCAAACGATCAAGGCGATCACGTAACTCCTCTGAGACAAAGCTTCCACCCAACGCCAACATTTTGATGCTAGAGAAGTCCACCTCAGTGGCACGCTCATGGCGTACAACCTGGATGGCGTAAGACGGTGGCATAAAGATGAAATTGGCTTTGTATTTTTCTACCGCCTTGAAGAACGTCTCAACACAGAACGACTTGCGCGTGATAAGCCGCGTCGAGGCCGTTCCGAATGAACCGATTAACGTAAACAACCCAGAGCCCCAGTACAGTGGGCTAAAATTGAAGCTCACTGTACTGTCTGATATTGGATAACAACCGAGCATGTTGATAAGATGAGCGTGAGACCAGCACACACCTTTCGGCAGGCCAGTGGAACCGGAAGAGCACAGGATCAACGCGATGGCCTCTCGGGTGTTTTCAATCTGAAGAGGACTTAGAGTAACAAGAGAATTAACACCATCACTAGAGATGTTATTTGATCAATCTACTTACAGGAATAATTCCTCGTGTCCTGTCTCCTTCAGTAACTCTTCCGCGTGACGAACATCCGCCCGTTCGCTCTCAACCACAAACAACAGAGGACTTTTCCCCTGTACCGCCTCTTCCGCAGCAGCCTTGACGATCTCGTAGTTGCTATCCTCGCAAAAGATCATCTTTGGTTGCGTCAAACGCAGCATGTGCGCCATGTCCTGCTTGTTAAAGCCCGGTGCTAGTGGATTAACCGTTGCACCGAGTGTCAGCAGGGCGCAGAACAGTGGCCCAACGTTCTCACTGTTTCCGTTCGCTAGTGCCACGATATCACCCTTGGCCAATCCAACAGATGCCAGATTCTGGACCGCTCGAATCATTCGCTGCCGGAACTCAGCGCAGCTCATCCGTGCGCCCGTATCCACATCAATCTGAATGATGCGGTCCGGTGATCGTAGCAGAATGTCGTTGAAAATCTGGCCAACACTAGCGGCCGGATTGAAAACGGGCGTCACTCGTGGTCCATACCACGTCCGTGATTTCTCATCGTACGTACAGAGATGGGCCATAGTGTACAACGCGTTCGCACTCGAAATCTTCTTCTCACCGACAAAGCAACCAATTCGGACACTGCACGACACAACACTGAGGCGCCAATGCGGTGGTCAGCTTCATTCATCCGCTTATAAATGGCTGTCCATGGCGCTATACATTGATGGTCGTTATCAGTCTTCGGATGATTCGCTAGATATGTCAAATGGACTCGCGGGCAATAGTACAAAGTCCAGAATGTCAACGATGAATCGTACGAAGTTGTTATGATTCGCCAAGGCGGCATATCACCTCGCACGAGGTGCTTGGTGAACCGGTTCTGTGCTACGCAAGTGCTCGGCATGAGATGGCACAATTCAGAGACAGTAATGCTTGTCAGCAGCATCACACGCCTACTGTGATGCGAGATCGCGTGCCCTCGCGCTCCCGCACACACCTTCGCATTCGCATGATCTCTTTCGCGTTATTATTTATGTGCGAGTTACAATGTGTCCAGCGAGTGATTTGGGCAGCTAGTAGCTATCAACGACACCGCACTACAAACATCTCAACCCATCAGCGTCATTGAGCGTGTCCGCTCGTCGAAATCTCGAACGCCGGAGTGACCGGATTCTCCACAACTGGTGCCTCGAATCCCGGTCCAAACTCGACGGTTTCGGAATTCGAAAAAAGATCTACCCCTCAAACCGCTTTCGGCTTCGGACCATTCGGATCGACGTGCTCCGCGAAACCGGTTCCACGGAAGTGACCACCATACTCACACGCTCGAGCTCTCACTCTCGCTAACGCTGTGCCCAAACACTGGTAAACTGGTTTTACCGCGGGAGTCGCGAGCGCGCCGAGTCGCGAGTACCAGAACATTGTTTCTACTGACCAAAAGCCCGTCTTCCAAGCTAAGACGCGGCTTCCAGCTTGGTAGTGGTCCCGGCGGATGCGGGTTCCGGTTTGATCTTGAATTTTTGCGGTTCGAATTTCGACCCCAAAACACCTCTTCCGGAGACCACCAGCCCTTGTTACTGGCCAGGTTGACATTTGCTGCGTGCGACTCGCGTCCACACTCGCGTTGCGCCGTGGCGTCGGTTGTCGTTTATCGTGGAGTGAGCGAACGATAGCGACGGGTAGTTGACCCATTTATCAGTGTATGTTATCGCCTCAATTTGTCTCAATTACCATTTATAACCGATAGCGGGGAGCTGGGGCTCAGGTCATCTGGAGTGGTACGGTCCAGAGAAGGAAACATTGCAACATAATCCATCATCTTGCATCATTTCGGAATGAAATCTGTATTCTGAACATTACTTGAGCATAAAAATTCAAAAAACAGCTGTTTCATCATGCGTCACACACATTTTTTTTAATTTTTAAAGCCTTATAAACTTTTTAATCGATTTATTTAAATTTCTTGCGTAAAGAATGTTATGGAATCGTTGAACAAATTTAATATTTTTTATTAATAAAAACAGAGTCAGCATTAACAATCAACTCCTTAACAGATTGTTTTAGGTCGAATATTATGAGCAAAATAAATAAAAGCTATAAAACAATCGAAGTGCAACATTGTACAATAAAACTTTTCAAACGTTTCCAGCTTGATCTGCAATATCAATAAATATTTTAATAGAAACATTCCAAGAAAAGCTCGAACATCATTAACATGAACCCTGCCAGCAGCGACTGTCATCTCAATAGCTTCTGTGTAAGTGGAGTATTGATGCCGCTAGCAATCACCAATCCCATCGAAACCTTGACGGTTTATCACACATAAGAGGATTCATAATTTAGCTCGAGAGCTGGTGCCACAAATCGCTCTATTAATGCTCATCGAACATCGCAACAGAGTAATTTTGTAAATTTCGCCTCAAGTGTGTGCACCCCACCGTCAAACACATCCTGCCGGAGTGGTTATCGTGTCGCTCCGATCGCACCATTTGCCAATCGTCCATCTCAGCGATCGGTCGAGCGGTCGATCGGAGATTTTGAATAATAAACCGGGTCATCATTAATTTCAATTATTTCTAATTAAACCACCGGCAACCGGTGGAGATGGCAGATTCGAGGGCTTGGGGGTCTCGAGACGTCGTCGTCCTACCCTTCCTTAATGCCCTAATCGTCCCGGACCAGACCAGTAGCACCGACCGCAACGATCCGAGCACCTAAATTGCTCCCGGGTCCTCTCCCCACGATGGTACGGTAATTTCTGGCTCCAATGATTAATTGTCCAGCGGAGAGAAGTACTCAGTCGGGTGTGTTTGTGCGCGGAGGGATGGTTTATTGTGCGCGCAAGAAAAATCGTCTCTTCCAAGGCGAGCGACGGTGGAGTGGCGCACCGCTAACGGACGAACGGTTAACGGATCTCTTGCCGGTGGCATCGCGAGCTGTCGAACGCACAAAACCCTTCGGTAAATGAAATTATTAAAAGTACATCCAGGCGTCATCCATTTCCAGAGAACACATCAACGATGGTCCCCTCGGGGGGGTTTCTCACTCCCTTAAGGCGTTTCGATCGATCAGCGACTCGCGGGTAATATCTTGGGCACACACTAAAGTGTTGCTCTCAGAATGTGTGGCTCATTTCAGCAGCGGCCATTAGCATAAAGGTCAAGCCATTAACCGTGTGGCTACCGTTACAAACGCTTCGATTGCAGCTGGAGGTTTTATTTGTATTCGTTTTGATCGCGCAATCCCGTCTCTTGGAGTCGAATTACCACATTCTAGCGAGCGATCTTGTTCAACTGCTGCATTGATGCATCTTCATATTAATTTTCGGAATTGAAGTAGTAACACCATCAGCACATTTACTATAAACCATCATCAACAAATAGAATAGCAATGTCAGTCGTTTGATTGCTCCAATAATTTCTCCAGCAATCAAACATACAGCCGGCGACGGAACCGGCTCGCTATGCTCCCATCAGAGAGAAAGTGGCCCTCGAGCCGCAATCACAACAACCAACGAGCGTCGCTGGTTGGCTTTCTAATTCTAAATTACATCACAGGCAGCCGTTGATGGCGACGTTACCCACTCTGTCATTACTCAAATCGACCTCGAGCTCCCTCCCGGCCGCCTCCGTCCGGCGGAACGGATTGCACAGATGCCGATGCGACCGATCTCAAGCCGTCTCTGATGCTTCAGCGAGGCGAAAAAAAAACGAGAATTGGAAAGGATAAACCCCCGCTCATCGACAAATTGTGATTAGTCCCCATTCCCACTGCCTGTTCCCGGTCCCCAACCGTCCCGCTTCTTCTTGTTGCTACAATTTATTTAACACCTTATCGGGAGAAATGATGATTGATTACCGGACCAAGAGCAACTAGCAAGAGGAGTGTTGATGATGACGATGAGGACCAGTGCCAGTGCGTAGCCAGTGGCCATCTTCGACATCTTTCTTCGTTCGTTCCTTTTTCCTTTCTGTTGCCGCTGCCGAGCTGTGGCCTCTGGAGTGACTGGAGGGATTATTTGCTCATCGTTCCAAAGGGTTGCGCGCATCACGCATCACATTATGCTGGAACATCAAAGCCGCGTCGCTGTCCCAATGCAAAGCATCCTGGAAGATGGTCTTCGGTCGAAAAAGGGGAGCCACCAATCCAACCAATCTCATCGCTAAGATGAAGCACCCCCCCTGTGGGTTGGACTGTCGTTTGAAGTCGAAATGGCGGCGAAAAATGAAAAATATCCCTCCGCGACCTCATGTCAGGTGTCGGCTACCAGCTCGGAGTGGGCAGTATAAAAAATTGGAGCGCATGCATTACGTCTCACTCGACGTCGGTCAGCGGTCAAGCGAGAGCACAAAACACAATGGAGCACAGTGGGATGGGATGAGAATAAATTCGTTAGCCTATCGGAATGGATTGCCCCGTTTACAAGATTTACAATCTTTTTTTTTTTCAACCAAAGCGCTTATCAACAACTGTATCAGTGTAATCAAGATAATGTCGCTTGATTATTAGCCAGCTAACAAACTGTAAATCACTTGGCAAAGTCTTTTAAGAACGAGTTAAATGTTTTAAAAGAAATTAAATACACATTTCGGCATCACGTGGTAATTAACTGGACCACTTCTGAAGTTATGGCCAGCACCGTTACACGCTTTCCTTCGCTTCAATCACACAAACGTCCGATGGACTCCCGTTCCAGTGCCAGTTGTCGGCATGTTTCTTTTAATGTTTGCAAACCAGTGGTCTACCATCCCATTACTTTACACCGATACAACCGACAACCGGGTGCCCGTGGGGTTCCACAACGCCACGAACCGTGACACCGTGGCGCTCCGGGGCCATTGTATGCTGCTGGCAGGTCGGTCGACCAGACCAGGTAAGTAGCACCTATGAGGGCATGCTGTAGCTATGATTCTAACAACCACCGTTGCCGACCGACCGATCGTGTGCCTCTTGTGATCCTTCGGGTGATGAATTTATCCCTCAGTGCGGTGCATGCAGCATGGGACCTATTTATTGACCTATTCAAATTGGTGAACCTCACCCGTGCATGCATGCCAGGGTGAAAGCTGCATGCAGCATGAGGAATGCACTACAATCCCCGCTCTAGCATCACGAGCTCTGGCACGGGGATTTGTTAAATCTTGCCGGGGCCGATTGATCGATTAATTTTCGTTCTCGGGCGCGGCCGCCGCGTGATCATGCCGATCATGCCACAGTCAGGCCAGTGACGACGATTGAAGGCTTCAGGGTCCGTTAGAGCCGAGGGCAGGGAACCGGGTGCACGTTGTAGTTCGGTCGATCCTTGCCCTCGAGGTTAAAAAGGAGGCCCCTGGGGCCACGGTATGGGGTTTAATTATTATTCTAATTTCGATTATTTCATTCACGCTGCTCACGGACGATCATTTATCACCTGGCAGAAGGCGGAAAGGTAACTCGTGAAGGAAGTCTAAATGAACTCTGGTCTGGGGGGTGATGTGGCGAAAATTATGTTCACAGCCGCCAGCAAACCCGGTAGCGCAAGGAATTTGCTAATTTGCTGGATCTACCAGCATCGAGCGCTCTTCATTTTGGCCTAGCACTGATCTGATCTGATCTGATCGAACCAATGTTATCAATTTAGCCAACCAGCACGAACAACTTAATTAGAAGATGATGCTTTCCGCAAATGAAATTATGGGAAAGGCGTAAGATATTATCTAATAAAAGAAAACTGATTTATATTTTATCAAAATCTTATTATGATAATACTTAATCCCAAAAAGGTCAATGAAATGGATAACCAACAACGAACCACAATTTGTAAATTGAAATTGCGAACTTCTTGATGATGATTCGATCAATATCATCCCGATTCTCACTTGTGCCTCAAGCCCATCAATCTCTTTTACAACACTTTCCATTCCTTGGTCGCCCCTTTATCCTTCGCCGTATCCGTTCCCGGAACCACGGATTGAGTTATAAGCTCGCTCTGCGGTTTACGACCGACATCGATAATTGATCGAAGTTTTATACACATTCCGGACCACGCGCTTCGAGCCGACCGAGCAAAACATCGTTTTATCACCGAGCGTGAGAACCCAAAGCTAAAGACATCCTTGAATAGAAGAAAGATCCGATACCCTGCCTGGCTTGGGAGGTGTTTGCGGGACAACAGGATCTTGGCTTTATCTAATTAAATCGATAGCCATCGGAGCGAGTGCAGCGCATCGCCTGAGCTTGAGCTTCGCTTGGCAATCAAAAACCCCTTAAATGCCATCCACCGTCCACGCTTGACGCCACCGCCAACTGTCAAGCGTCACATTAAGCTCGACCGTGGCCACGCACCACTCCCGGGGGGGCGGGGAGAGATCGCGCCATAAAATTAATCAACGCTCCTGGCCACGGTTACGGTACATAAAATTCCTCGCCCGGACACTGATTTCGTGCCGGGCGAAGGTTCGATAGTTAGAGTGTGTTGCGGCGAGGTCGCGACCATCTGTTACCCAGATGCGAGTGATTTTTACCGAAATTCCCACCGAACCACGGGAAGGGATACGCAGCTGCTGGAGAATGTGTTGCCCCCTTCCCTTTCGTGCCACCAAAATCCAAGTACTAATCAATGGGTTACGCATCCAGCGCCAGGAGAGAAGCTAAGTCTAGCACCACGATGACTGACGACGACTTGGAGCCCGAACTCGAGGGGCCAAAATGGTCGTTCAGCAGTCAAGAGACGAGCAACAACACTCGTGGCGCTATTATTCCGCTCTCTCTCTCTCTCTCTCGGGACGCACGAGGCACTCGATCGGGTTCTTGGCTTCCCTTGACAGCCCAAGCAGTTCAAGCAATCTTGTGATTTATTCCTGAAATTCCAAACATATTTCCGAAGCGGAGTCGAGTGCATTTCAAGTAAGTAACATGTCATTCTTATACGAGTCTTGTGCGAGCCTCGCATCGTTAAAATGTCCAATCGGTTTGTGATACAAACATTGATGAAGCACACGATCGTTCTCGATAGGAAATGTGTGATTGCAGATGAATGAGACTCAGGTCTAGACCATATTGCTCCCCGAGAAGTGCGTCAGACATCGTGGACGGTGCAGAACAGTTACTTTGCATCACGATCATCATCATCATCACCTGCTGGTACACGATGATTGCCAATAAATACGAACGAAGAAGCTGTGAGTACAAGTGGCCCGTCACCGGCCCGTTCTCGCGTTCCGTCTGCCTCCGTTCGTCGTTCCTAATCCATCTAACCCAGTCGGCCGGCTGTGCAGAGACTGTGATAATCCACCTGGAGCACGATGGAGGGGGGTTCGCGGTTAACAAAACACACCACCGCGGTCTCGGCCACGGAATGTCGGAACACGCCAGATGGGAAGCGTACAGGTGAAATTATTATTATCTTCGTAACGATGCTCAGTGATTGGAGTGAGCAGCAGCAGTCCAGTGCAGTCCAGTGGAGCCTCGCCCGCAGACGCTCATAGCTCCGGAGCTCCCGAGGAGCAAGAGTATTGACTTGGTGTACCGCCAATGGTGTGGCCGTGGGAGCAGCGACGCATTACCGTTTCAAGCGTTTCGATTCTTCAACTTTTGCGTCCATTCCTGGTGCGCATTTGGTTCGCTTCTTGCTGCTGCGCCCTTTTCGGTCAGCGCAGACACACAATTTGCATTCCACAATCTTGCAGTCGACTGCAACTGTCTGGCAGCACCACAGCGCGATACTCATTAGCGTAAATCACGAGTCCTTTTAGCCCGATTATGTTTTCTTGGCGGGCAAGCGGTTCAGCGGGTTTGATTGCCGTATTTACAACCATTGACCAATGCTCCCATGGGAGAATGGCTCAATTTGATGGTGTCATAAGCCTCACAGAGGAATATTAGGGCCACATTGTCGGCGGCAGCGATCGCGATTGGTTCCCTGTTAAAGCTGTTAAAGAAGACCGACCATAGGGCTCCGGTGGGACGTATTAATTAGGCGCTTCATTCAATTAACCATTTACCTAATGCTCCATTTCCAACACCGCGCATCACGCTCCGTGCTGCGCTTCGGTACAATCAAAATCAAATAAAAATCAGCTTATCTCGTTTCTCCGGCGTTAATCGGTGGGCCCTCGGGAAATATAGAACTACGCTTCGGTTTCCTGTTAAACCGGTTGGAACAGAGAGGTTTTCCACCTTTCCCAACGCAACGACAACTTTCATCCATCTTCTCGTTCCTGCTCCCGTTCTTCCTGCTCTACATCCGAGCCGAGCGACCTTCGACCATCAAACGGAACTGGTCGGCGCAGAGGGGCTCTTACATTTAACGCCCTTCAAACTCGTGGTCAAGAATGCTAGCCAATGGTTTGTGATGCACAGGGGACACCGAGGCGCGCGATTCAAACGGCCAATCAAGCAAATCAATTTCAAATATCTAACCGGACTCCAGCGGTGAGGATGGCGTCACGTCGTGGCTTACGAGCGCGAGGTGAGGTGAAAATGGATCTGTTTGATGAAGGAGCAGCAGTGGCAGCGACAGAAGAAGATGACGATCGTTAGATGGCGCCCCGTTCAGAATTGACATCGAACATGAATAATCATGAGATTGGGAAGGTCCGGAAGGTTGCATCACCGTTCTGGAGACTCCGGGCACATTAACCGATCTCACACAGCAGCACCAAACGCATTAATTTAAGCTCCTTCCCCCTTAACACTCGCCCCCGAGTGGACCATAAACCACACAACCTCTTTGGAGCGCTTCAGAAGCGAACTCTGGGTTGATTGAGAGAAATGAGTGAGCATGTGAATAATTTAAGATTCTATCATCGTCAGATGATTGCGAACCGATTCGTGGCAAAACATTAGCAAGAGCATTAGCCATGGACTTGGGACCGAGCCGTTCAATGACACCTGGAAATGGGTGAGATGGATGGACTTAGAATCTTGTTTTGCATCGGGCAGAGGCATCAGATTTCACACATTCCTGCGAACTGCGTATGGATTCAGCAGAGGAGGAATGCGATGCAAATATTGTGCCCCGAGAATGGCACCCATAAAACGGAGTTCATAAACGTGAGGATTATGATTATGAGGGGGGAGGAACGAGCCTGACTGCTTTATGTTTGCAACCTGGTACTCAACCTGCGAAGAAATCATTTTCAATCGCAAAATTAATTTGACATAAGAAGCATGTTTTGTGCTATTCCCCTCGCCCTGGGGGGTTTAATAGGACGCAATCATCATCATCATCATCGCTGCAGTCATGGAAAAAACGTCATTTGGGGTCGTTTAAACACTTCACTACATCAACCACACAGCAATCCCAAAAAGGAACGAATCAGGACGACACGTATCGAGTGACTTTCTAGAGCAACACTTCAAACGACGCCACGCCACATTCAAAAGACTTGCTCTCGGGCAATCAAGCGACGAACCCTTCCCGATTCGGGTTCTGTGATTCGGTGAGGAAATGGAAAGTACCCGGGCATCATCTTCCCGGCTTGTGCTCGACCGGCCGAGAGATCAAAGAGGTCGCAGAGAAGCGGCCCCCAGAATGCCAATAGCCCAGCCCCGGTCCGTGAACTAACCACGGTACAAAAGGAATGTTTGCTGTTGGAACAACGGCCGGATCGCCTTCGAACCGCCAGCGGGTTCGACATCACCATTCAACGGTTCATCATCATCATCATCATCAAATGATTCGTGGTCGTCGCCAGCCCGCCAGCACACCACCGATCCACCGCGCTGTCCGTTTGTGGTCTTCATGAGATCTTCGTAAAACCAGTCGAACAAGTAATGCTTGCCCCCCCCCCCCCCTGCCATCTCCGCCAAGGTAAAAAGGAAGCCCGGAGCATCAGCACGAGCGCCAGAACTCACGAAAAACCAGAATGACCGACTCCCGAGGAGAATCGCTGTTTCGGGTTGCACGTCAGGAACAAGACAAGACAGGGGGCCATCGCTTGACTACGAGATGTCGATGACGTTTGGTGCTGATGCTGGCCGCACTGATCGTGATGCTGGTGCTGTGCGTCCAATCGTCCGGTTTTGTGCCGCTTGGCCGTTGGCCGAGGTTGGCCGAAGGCACGAATTAATGTTTCGTGGCGTGGAGAGCGTGTTCCCGGCGCTCTGTTGTCGCTTTGACCACATTCTACAATGAGACTTCATGACAAGAAACAAAAATACAACCACAATTAGTAACATAATAAGTATCATAATGGTGTACACATAATGTATGAATTTGTGACCGAAATACAAACAAATGTTGAAAGAAATGAACCTAAAATGGTTCATGAAGTCCGTGTTGGCGTTCTGATTCGTGAAAAAATAATTTACTTCTCCGAAAACCTTCTCAAATCACTCCAAACACGATCAAAATGCTGCTCAGGGTTTTGTAGATACAAAACCTTCAATCTACCAGTCCGGGGTTTCGATGGAACTACGGATCGGACGGTAGCCTAATGCTCCGGAATGCGTACAACCTGTCTGGGTTCTGGGGTTCGCTGATTCGTTCCGGTGTTTGCGTCAGCACCCACAAATTTCCCACCGGATCCAGCAGTTAGCAAGCAGCATTTTTCGTTCGGAGCATTCGAATACATTAAACGCGCAGTCAAAGCCAATCCATCATCGATCATCTCGCGAAACAATCATCCCGGGGGCGTGTGTGCTCGTGTGCTGATGATGATGAGGTGTGAAAATGAAAAGAAGGCAACGGTTCGCGTTCGATCGCCACCTATTTAAACTGGGGCAGCCGTTAAATCGATTCCCGATTTGCTGCTGAATGGCGTTCGAATCGTTTTCCGAAACGAATAAAAGACAATCTTGCACGCCACCCCGACCATCGGCCACTAGCGTTCCTCGCCATCCTCGACGTGGGATGAAAGATATCGAACCCCTGTAGCAGGAGGAAGCTTGTAAATGGCCGGCTGGCCGGTTGGTGTGAATGGTAACAAATATTTGTTTAAATCATCCAAACGATCATACGAATCGCTCTCGCACTGTTCCTGCTGCTGATGCTGCTGCTGCTGCTTGCTCTCAACCATCTTGTGGTGAGAATGTAATCGAACAGGAACAGCGAGTCTGCCACGACTACCAGCCACCACGAGACCGACGATAAAGCAAGAGTAAACGTGTTCCGCTAAACGGTATTGACGGGTCCTATATGTGGCATCCAAACACAGACGCTGACGAGTCATGTTCGATCAGGTCTCGTTCAACAGGATGGTGCGTAAATTCTCCCGGGACCATCCTGAAACGAACACCTCCGATGCTGCGATCGCTGATGAGCTCGGAGCACTCAAAGAATCACTACTTTATGGAGCCAATTTCTTGTTGTTTGATTGGAGTTTAATAGTTATGAGTAGTAACAAAAACATAAAACAGCGAGCTAATTGGATTCCGAAATGGATACTTATGGCATTCGATTCTTGTTAACAATTCAAACGATTACTTTTTTGCCCCAAATGGCTCCTTCCTTTCTCCATCCAGCAAATCGCAAATCAATAACCATTTGTCATCGAGCATCAAGCGGCCAGTTGGACGAGTGAAACAATTTTCAGCATCACCTCGATCGGTGGATCGCTCCGCGGCCACCTTGGGGTGCCGACAGAGCACCTGCAGCCGAAGACAGTAAGGCACCGTACATGGGATATCGTGCGAACATCACCCGGTACCCGGCGCATGGTGAGGAAATATGATAAATAATCGCCATCGATCGATCGATCGACAAGAGGCGTGCATGGCGCCACAGCTGACGCGTCCGATCGCATATCAATATCGATCAATCGGCCACACTGGATGGATGCTGCTGCCGCTGCTCTTCGCGGCGTATCGATCTTCGCTTCGTAGTGTCGTCGCTAGTCTCGTCTTCTTTCTTTTCTTTGCCATTTCCTCCGGGGCCCAGAAACCACCAACCGACCGACCGGTGGCACTTTCCTTCCCTTGGGAGGAAAAGTAAGTTGTTAGTAGGATGACCACGTACAATTGCGTTGCTGGTTGGAGATGGCATTTTAGTTGGCTACCTATAAGGACGGGGCCTCTCGGTTACTGCGGGAGAAAAATCGAACAAAATCGAAAGCAGACCAACGGTTCCTCATAAATGGGAGTGTGCCTGTGCGACTCTAACGACATACCAAACGCGCAAACGCGAAAAAGGCACTGGCGCGGTGGCGCACGTGATGCATGCTGCACATTCTATGCACCAACCCGTGTGCACTTGTCGTTTGTCACTCGTTTTCTCCCCCGTCATGGTGTATCATTAATTTTCCCTCGCAACCCTCCTGGCCACCTAGACCTGACGAACGCCAATCAATAGATGGAATGGAGGCTGGTAGCTGGTGTACCGGGAGACACAGAGACCAAGCGAGAGCATCGAGCATAGGTGCACGCTCCTGACCGAGAGCTCCAGTCAATAAAAATCATGTCAAATTATTGATATTCATCCGACATCTGTGCCGCTGCCGCTCGGTCCGTGAAGGGATACACACCCATTTCGCCAAGGACCTTTGCCTTTTGAGACCCCCTCTCACCCACTGCCGCATGTGGAATTTCTTTTCAAAACACCCTCTCGACCGCGGACACTAACTAATGGTTAGTCCGCCGACCGTTTGCGTTTCGTTGCTACTGTGTACGCGAGGCTTTTGGCGCACTGGCTGGCGCATGTATGCTGCAGTTGTTGCGCGCTGCTCCACGGACCCGGAACTGTGGTCACGGTGATGGATCGGCGTCGAATACATTGTCACCGTGGGGTTTTGACGAGATGGAAGTTGTCGGACGGACATTTTCTCATTAGTGCATCGTGCGAGGCGATGCTGAACGATAGTACGTATGCGCTTGTGTGGCTCGGGTATTCGTTGATCAATCAGAAACAAGGATCACAAATGAGGTCCAAGTGTGTAGTGTCTCTGGGCATTCAGTTCAAATATTCGATGCAGATCGATTCGCTGGGGGAGGGATAATAGAGTTTGCATTGAGAATAAATCAAAGTACATGACAGGACGAGGAGTTTGTCTTGCATTCGACTAGGAATCGATGGAAGGTCATAAGAAACTAAAACCATAGACTTCTGAATACCTTATTTTATCATTTATTTTACACTTATTGAAGTACCACTCTTTGCAAATTATTGAAGCTACAAGAAAGATTGTTCACTGATTTGCGTCTCCAAAGTGAACGATCCTCGCTCATTCAATCTCTCAATGCTGCTCACTGTTTAGTACAATTTTCCACTCGAATATGTAGGGTTTCTTTGTAGGAAAAATGAATAATTTATGAATGTCTAGTAAAAAAAAACATTAAATATATGCATTAATCTCCCCTCCTCGCCGCACGTCAGCTCCCCCTTATCAGCATTCTTCAACAGCGCTGGGTCCATAAATGCAACTAAAAATGCAACTAGTTCACTGACCAACGACCGTACAGTCCCCTCCCCCCCCACACACTAGTGTAGCGCATGTCAAATGGGCTTTCGGCCTGCAACATATAACACCTCAAAAACATCTATTAGCGCCCTGCGCATACCGACGTTCCAGTACGTTGCGGCAGCCATCGCATGGCATGATGAAGGTCCAAATGCCAGTAACTTATCCGAACGGCATGATACGCTCGAAGCGTTCCGAGCTACGCCATCCTTCCCTCCCTTTTTTTGCTCCACGCGAGTGCAAATGAGCGTGGAATATGTTGTGGCTTGTTTTTCTTTCCATATTGCTTGTCGCTTCTGCTGGCAAAGTGGCGCTTCACGTTGTTCCGTACCACACAAGAACACTGTCCCGGGGGGGAAAAGGCTGCAGCAAGAAAGCAAAACATAATATGGAATCCGAGGGCGCCGGCCCCCGGGCGATGGATTCTTTCGACGTGGTCGACGGAAATTAGCATTGACGTCGGGCACCAGGACAAACAACCTGCACACAAGCCAGGCACTGGCATTCTGGACAGGAGGCTTCTGCTCGTTCTGCTGCTGCTGCTGCTGCTGCTGCTGGTGCGGAGTGCAACAATCGCGCAAGAGTGCTCGGTGTGCAGTAAGGCGTTTCACTTTTTTTGCCATCCTGCCAGTGCCAGCAAACAACAGACGTTATGACTCGCACTTTCATTCCTCTTTCGCTTGAGATGAGTGCAGCGTGGCAGCGCCGCAGCAGCAGGAGTCTTGGCCATTTTCGCACTAGCGCGCCATGCATGCCTGCGTTCTGGCTACGTCAAGGTCCTGCCACGCTAGAGAGAACTCCACTCCCGAACCACCTCAGGGACGTGCTCAATTGGACACTAAATGGAGGTGAAATGCATGCCCATTATGCTTGCTCCCCAGATCCAGACGGTCAATAATGACTCGGTCCCGGTCATGCGATGAAGCAGAGGAAGACGTAATGCGTCTGGTATGTGCAGTAGCCGCATAGATGCAACAGCCCGATAGGCAAATGGTGATGGTGATTATGATGGTGACGATCAAGGCCAGTGCGAGAGAAAGTGCCATTCCCTCTTCGCAACAAAACAACAACCGGCGGAAGAGATTGCTGCCGATATGAAAATCATAATTAAACTGAAGGTCCGAAGGGGGAAAATCAGAATTAGCTGTGTATTTAATTTTGTGGAAAATGTACAAAAGTCGGACGACTGAAACAGAAAGTATTACCTTCCCTTAATTCGACCACGAACGCTCTCGCATCTATTGTGCTGATCGTGGTGAGCTCCTGCACACCAATACATTGTGTCGGCGATCTGCAACAATTTGTTGCAAATTAATAACTTACTCTCTGCGCGAAGGTGCGGCGCATTACAACATTACCTCCGACCGGGCCACAATTACACCGCACTGCCAGTGAGAGTGTCTAGCGTGGCGCTGTGTCCACGCCAACAACAAAAAACGTCTCTTACCCCCGGGCTCCTGCAGTAAGTGCCAGAGGCGTATAATGAAGCACTTTGTTAGCCAACCGCTGCTGCCAGACGATAGCACCGGGCTCGCGTTACTCCGTCTAGCGATCCTCTCCGTACGGAAAAGTGTCGTTCGGAAGGGCGCTTGTGTCTAGCGCGCGGAGACGGTCAAAATCGTTTAACGCATTCCTGAGCCCACGGGTACACGTTAGAACATGTACGAGAGTGGCTGCCGCACGGCGACGGCAAACAGGAAATTGAATTCGAATTGGTAGTTGAGGCTCTTTGGCCTGATGATGCGTCAGAGGATGGGCCTCGTACATTCCGAAAAAAGATCCACCCGAAAAAAAACGCCTCGTAATAAATGAAAACGATGAACTGGACTCTGACTGTTCCGTATAAAATTACGGTTCACGCCATGCATGTCTTCAGCGGCTCTTCGGAGAGGTATCTGTCAGTAAGTGACTACGATGACGAGACAATCCGTGATGCAAGAAGAGCGCATCATCCTAGAGCTTGACGTATACAAACTGGTATGCTTGGTGCACACACTGTTGGTGACAGACTCTTGACGTGCCGACGTAAGGCTATTAGCCGGAATCTTTATCCCAGTTATCAAGCCAGCGTCTTTAGCGCCAGCCAACATCATCATTAAACACGCACGGAACGAACACACCTTCAACATCCAAACATCCGAACGCACCTGTTCCAGGGCTCAACTCATGTTTAAAGCGATCGAGACCACGGCCCTTGGCATCGCTGCGCTGATTCACGGCGCATTCAACAGAATCTTATCATCGCGCGTGACTTCACCGTGGCCTGATGGCGATAGCTAATGAGCAGCAGCAGCAGCAGCAGCACCGCCATTCCACTCGGTCTTCCTTCTAATGAGCGCACCATTCTGAGCGGACTGCTAGGCGAACGAACTGGGCACGGTCGCCCAATGGCCGCAGGCCGAGTGTCGAGAGGAACCGCAACGAATCGTTGAATTTAACGCATGAAAGTGGAAAGCCGGACTCTTTCAGTGGCCCGCAGTTATCTTTGGGGCTTCGACAGCAGCAGCAGTTGTCACTGCGGTGGCCTCGCGGTAGCCACCAACCAACCAAAGCCGGATGTGCACGCTTTACCACCGCGAGGGATAATAGCATCACGGCGTAACCATTCGAGCCGTAATCAGACACATTCATGTGGATGGATGGCACCAATCGGAACGGGAAGGGACATCCTCAGCCTCAGCTAGGGAAGCAGATCAAAACAGATTCGTTCTAGGTAAAATACGATGAGACAAATCGAACACACAGCGAGCGCGGGCGAGAGAGAGAGAGAGAGAGAGAGGGTAAGAAAGAGGCTCACTGGTGCTACTGTTAATCGGTCGCCGAACGGATCGCGATTAGACGAAACGCCTCGCGGGCGGTCAGTTGCGTTACCTTAGAACCAATTGAACGAGGTGTTTAGTGCCCACCACGAAAGGAGCAACGAGGAAAAACCTCCCGCAATGCCGATTAACTTGACTTTTCTATTTTGGAAAATGGACCACCCCAAAGCGAGCACTGAATACGCTTAGACTCGGTCATTGGGACTCCCTCTTACTCTGCAACGAAAGAAAACAAGGGGATCGTGATCGTGGAAAATTTGAATCAAAATTCATCAAAAAGGCAAACACAGCGAGCGCTCTCATTAATCGATGGCCAGCAGCGAGCTCGTTTAATTATGGAACGGAACTAACGCCGCTGTTGCTGCTTACCGGAGGTCCTCACTCTCCGGTCCGTGGCCCCACACACCGATGCAATCCGTCACGTCCATCCGTCCATCCATCCATCGAGCGTGCAGCGCAACGCAACGTGTTAATTTCGGATCGAGGTTGAGGCCGGATTTTCGGAATTAATATTTCTTCGCACAAGAAACAAACAAGCGCAACGAAAGACTTCAACGCACGGACAAGCGATGAACCCCCCCTTTGTGGTACTTTCTCGATTCGTCCGATAACGAAGGAGCGATCGAGGGCGAAGCGATGTTGTTAATCAATTCCACTCGTTATCAGTGCCCGATCTCGATCGATAGCGATCGATAGCGAAGCAGCCGTTTTGATTGCGTGCGATGTTTCGTATCGAATTTATTAGGTTGCCAGAAGTCAATTAACTTCTCTGCATTGGCCCGGGAAACGTAACGGATTCAGTGCCAAAAATTGTGCAAAACAATTCGGCCACTCCTAGGGAGTTGTAGCCTAAATCCAGGATTGGCCACTGGAACGCCTCGGATCTCGGAAGATCGCATCCGATCGATCATTCCTCGTTCAGCTCCGATCCGATAAGACGGAGAAACCTGGGCACCGTGCCCGGTTGCTGGCTCGAGCCTCCATGAGCCTCAGTCACTCGCGCTCAGCCACACCCGCCACGTCCACCTTAATTATATCAATATCAATTAAAACAACATTCAATTCAGTAGCAGGCACGCTGACTGCCGCGATCCATCCTTCGTCCGTTCGTTCGTTCGTTTATAATAACATTTATTTTCCTGCTTCATCTCCTCGCACCGGTTCGGAGCTTTCCATTTCGATCCATTCGCGCCGTTCCTTCTGCTGAGTGCAGCGCGCGATCGAATCGATCGCTGTAGAAGGCCGATGGGTGTGCGGAGAGGTAGCGACTTCGATTTTTCTTTCTGATCACCGAGGACGTGGAATGGGAGGGTTGGAAACACATGTAAACCGCTGCTCAGGCTACGGGCTACTGTGCGAGCATGATGATAGGAGTTTTTCGATCCTCATCATCATCATCATCATCGATCGTCGATCGTCGTCGAGGCCACCATCACGTCGCGTAGTTCTACCCAGGATGTGATCAACGTTTAGCGGAGCAAGCAAGCAACGAGATGGATTAACGCATCGGATTCGAATGCTTGAACGCATGAGGATTAGTCGCAGAGATTGATTCCCATTTGAAAGGCGAATTCGCGGTGATTGCGTGGAAGTGAAACTATTCTGCTTCATTCTCCGAAAAGCTCCAAAACCATCAGCATGTCACTCCTATAAAAGCGCGCTGATCATAATTTGAATTAAAATTCCACGAAAAAAGACGAATAAAATTAACTTGGAATGGAATGCGTGGAACAAAATGGCGCAATTAAAATCAATGCCCGGCCCAACATGCGTAAGCCATGGCGAAGTGATTGTTCTTTCCTGGGGGTGGTGGGTGGGTTGGTCACTCCAGATTCACACCAAGCTCCCAGGAACGCCCGGAATTCGGTATCAGCACTCGACGGTCAATTCTGCGTTTGCAACCACAACCACAAAACATTATGTATTGCCGTATAATAACGCTGGCTGAACTCTCATGATGATGATGATCATTCTCATCGCGATCAGCACTCATAATGGAAATGGCGCGGACCACGACGCCATCCTGGCAGTCCCCTCTTTACCTTGATCAACGCCCCGATGTCACCGTACCAGAGTGGATATTCGGACCTCGTTTTTATCAGCTCGACACTTTATCTCTGCGTGTGTCCAGCGAGAGAGAGAGATGGAGAGAAAAATCCCACAAAAATCCTCTGCGAAAATGGGCGACCCTGCAATCGGGTGGAAGGCAGAACACAATTCTCGAATCGCCACGGTTGGATGAGTTTTTCCCGTGGACACATTCACACCCCACGCCATACCATCATGCCAGTGCGAGAATGTAGCCGGTTTCTCCTTGGTGTGCCGGTCGCTGTACGTGTGTGTGTGTCTGTGTGTCACTCTCGGCCACGCTGGAACTCGCTCGCTGCCAGAACTCCCAACGGAAAGACAATGAACTGCGAGCAGCGCTGGGTCGAGGTTCACACACTCCACAATCTGATTTCTGCTTCCTGCCTCCAGCCCAGCTCGTTGTTCTACGTCCACGGCACCTGACGATGGAACGACGCCTCCATCATCGAGAGGCGCGAGCGAACGAGTCCCCGGGGTGGTCCCGGACACGGTATTACGGAATTCCTTCGGTCAGCACTCCATGAAAGGTTTCGCATCGCCGTGGCTCGGACCCTGGTGGTCACCGACGCACACCAGCGTGCGCGCGCGCTCGCGCGACCACAATATCCGGACCCGGGCACAATGATCATGACATTACTGGTTACTGCGGTGACGGAAGTGTGTCTGGGTCTGGGAGCCAGCCAGCCACCGACCGACTCCGTCCATTTTTACGATCATTTCTCTCGATAAAACTCGGAGAACGGGGTGGAGCGCCGAGCTGTTAATGCTCCCGGAGGAGGAGGAGGTCCGGACCGCGGAAGTGTAATTAACTCGATCGAATCGAAGTGAATCCTCCGAATTGCCGCCGCCGCCGCCGCTACCACGGATCTGCGGAACCTCGGCC
>NC_064877.1:78625646-78630646 GCF_943734665.1 Anopheles aquasalis
TGGCCGACCCGGCCTTTAGCTGTCCGCCCTCTTCCGCCCTTTTTAGCGAAATACCGATGGCCGCGTGATGGTGCTGGTGGCGGATCTCTCTGCCTCCCCTCCCCCCCGTGGGGTAGTAAATTTGTTTTATGAGATTTTAATGCTTTATCCGCGTGCCTGGCTGCTCCTTTTTGCTCCCGAAGCCGGGATGCCGGAACGGGGGGAGGGTCCGAAAGATAAAGCAGGTTATTAATCGGAAGCCGAACAGCTCCACAAGTGCGACCGTGAAATGGGGATGGTCCCTCTACGCTAATTGATTCTTCGCTTTTCAATTTATTATTTATCGAAGACCATATATCATCGGAAGGAATTTGATGTGTATATTTACGGGATTATCGATCTTGTGATGATTGAATTACATTTTTATAAGACCATTCGATACTTGGAATAGTCTCAAAAGTTGTCGATATAGTTGCAATAGACTATTTGATCACTAAACCTGTTTGAGTTCAACTACAGCTTCGCCTACTGCCTTTGTGCGGAATCAAACGAACTGCAGGAGGATCACTGGGATGCAATCGCCAAAAACATCAAGCTTCCGTACGACCCAATTCGCGATTATCATCCACAGTACGATGGCTACAATCAGGGAACGACAATAAAACAGGCTGATACCGTACTGCTCGGCTACCCACTGCAGTATGCTGGCATGCGTCCCACAACCAGAAGTAACGATCTACGTGCTTATGAGTCGGTGACACGCGCCTCCGGACCAGCCATGACATGGGCAATGCATAGTGTCAACCACCTGGACCTTGGCGAAGTGGAGCAGGCAGCCATCAACTTCAACCGCAGCTATCAACCGTACATTCGGGGGCCATTTCAGATATGGTACGAGCTGCAGCAGCCAGATCGAGGCGCGCAGAACTTCCTTACCGGTGCCGGTGGATTTCTGCAATCCGTGCTCTTCGGATATGGTGGCGTGCGCCTCCATCTGAATCGCTTAGAGCTGCACCCCGGTACAGCGGGTACGCCAGTGCTTCCGCCAGGAAGTCGCCAATTGATTATCAAAGGAGTGCAGTATCTCGGAGCTCTTATCACCGTTGAAAAAACGGTGAGCCAATCTACGCTAACCGTGACTCACCAGGAGCAACCATTAACGATTGAATTCGGCGATAGAAACGCCCCACGGGATGTCGTCATCAACGTAACGTGTGAGTAATCGTGTCATTAGCATCGTAGCTGATCCGCTTCAACACTCTACTCTATGTGATTTATTTTTCAGATTATTTACGCAACCGTACAGCCATTGTACGCGCCAAGAATCTTCCCTATCGCAATTGTATGCTGCCGGAGGATATTATCGGAAGATGAAACTAATCCGATTTCGTACCGGCATTGCTGACCAAATTTAATCCATCCATTTTATGTCCAACACGAGTAAACGAATCAGCAACCGTATGGCAAACTGGGCTTTTTGGGGTCGCAAACACACGATCACAATAAAACGAATGATTTAGTTATCTCGGAATTTAACGCGCACACCAAAACAGAAACGAATTTCATCTGCCTATCAATAGTGATAAGGACAAATCGTTCTGTTCATGACACATCGTTTCTATCCCTAGGCCGATACGTGCGTTAGACATCCCAAAACAACTCGGTCAATATTACAAACAGCCACAGCTCGCCTAACAACGGTGCGATAAGCCTGTGCGTGCTGACAAACAATCGAAATCGTGAATCAATTACTACTCACACCAGCCTGACTCCTTATCTTCGATATCACCTTATCGCTTATCGCCAGCGGCGGGTTAAAAACGTATCTGTCCGCACCAACTTATAAGCTGCAGTGCAGGGACTGCGGCAGTTTAGTTCAATTGGTCACCTGTGGCGATGACAATTACTGGCGTGATCTACGGCGCTGCCTTGGGAGTGCTACTCCTGGGTGCGACAAGTCCTTCTCTAGCTCAATCCAGCGATGGCAACTATAAGTTCACTACAAATCAGCTCCCGGATGCGTCGGTGATGCCAACGCTTGCCAACGGACAGATCGGTTTCGTCGCCTACAGCGGTTACGTGCACCTGAACGGAGTGTACAACGGTGTCGGAGGAAAGTCGCACCGTGCCCGGGTGCGGAACTACGGTAACATCCAGCTGGCCGATTGTGCCCAGGGATCGGCACCTAATGGCTGCACCTATCAGTTGGACATGCGATCAGGAAAGTTTGTGGCCGTGCGTGAAGACCAAGGTTATCGGTTAGTGCACGAGGTGTACCCTCATCGCCACTACGATACGGTGTTAGTGAATCGTGTGCGAATTCAACGTTTGGGCTCACAGGCCATCATCCAAACGCGCCTGGTGCAAACCCCCGGTTTGGACAGTCCGGATTTCGTCATGGAGCCTCGGGATTCATTCATCATGTCTGGCATTCAGTACTACCAGGAGTGTGGTCTTACCGTGCAAATGGAGCATCCCTCGTTCCAATCGTTCGGCCACAACGTGTGCATTACGTTCCAGTCAGTGCCGGACCAGCTGCAAATCACACCTGACGTCATGGCACAGGAGTTCCTAATCTATACCGTGTTCAGTACAACAGCGGACGAAGGAAGGCAGCAGATCGCGATCCTGCAAGGGCTGCCCGAGCTGGCAATAGACCTATTGCATGATCGCGAGATGGACAAGCTGTGGGAACGCTACGGTATCACAGTGGAGGGTAACCAAGAGTTGGATCGTGTAGTGAAAGCCAGTGCCTTTTATCTGTTCAGCTCCCTTCCAGCCCACAGCGTGGCATTGGAGGTGGATAGATATCCCTTCTACGGGCTAGCCCCGGCCGGTCTCGGTCGCGGAGGTGAGGTCGAAAAAGAGTATCAGGGACACAGCTTTTGGGACACCGAAATCTGGATGTATCCCTCAATCTTGCTAGTGGATCCAATCAATGCCCTGAAGGTGTTGCGTTATCGTAATGTTGTCTCCAGTGGAGCACGTGCTAATGCAGCCATGAACGGGTTCCAAGGAGCACAGTTCCCGTGGGAGTCGGCCTTTACCGGGTCGGAAGTGACGCCCGAATGTTGTCCAGAAGTTGTGAACTATCAGCATCATATTACGGCCGACATTGCCTTCGCTTATCGGCAGTACTTTTATGCTACGGGAGATATGACTTGGTTCCGGAACGAAGCGTGTCCATTGGCCCTGGAGACGGCACGATTTTGGAGCAGTCGAGTTGATTACAACAACGCTACGGATCTGTTCGACATTCACAATGCGATGGGCCCTGATGAGGATCACCCAGATGTGACCAACAATGCATTTACGAACATAATGGCAGCGCACAATCTGTTCTTTGGCGAGTTTGCTAGCTGCTACTGCCAGCAGCTTGCCCCGGAGAAGGACGAAGGCAAGGAGTTCCTGAAGATTGGCCGAGGCCTGACGCTGCTGTACGATGCGGAAGGAGACTTCCATCCTCAATTCGATGGCTACCAATCGGGTACACCCATTAAGCAAGCCGATACGGTGCTATTGATCTATCCACTGCAGCATCCAATGAATGTGTAAGTTGTGAATTAACTTCACTGAAACCGAGAACCATGGATTTACGTGGTCTCCTCTCCTTTCTTTAGCTCTACAAAGATGAACAATTTGCGAAAGTACTCGCAAGTTACACGGGAAAATGGTCCTGCCATGACCTGGGCCATCCATACGATCGGTCATCTGGAGTTGAACGAGTTGAACGAGGCAGCAACCATGTTCCAGAAGAGCTACCAACAATACCTCCGTGCTCCGTTCAACGTGTGGAGCGAGAACGGCAACAACGAACCGGGAGCCGGCAACTTTATCACCGGAGCTGGCGGATTCCTGCAGGCCATCATCAACGGATACGCAGGAGTACGGCTCCATCAGGATCGTTTGGTCATAAGCAACTCCCGGCTGACTCCAGGAACTCGCTCTCTTCATCTACCAACGATCGAGTATCAGCAGGTCCAGTTTTCGCTGACCGTACAATCGGACCGTTTCGTCATCAAGTTCAAAACGGAAGGACGCGCTGGGGTTCAACTGACGATCAACAACAAGGATGAGCCGATTTGCAAGGATTGTGAATGTAAGTAGAGGCGAAATTTGATGAATTTCAACCTGGTTAATCGATTAATTAATGATTTCTGTTGTTTTATTAGATTCTGGAACGGAAGCTATCATTCGGCTAACATCGACTCCGGAGGTCAATGGCTGCAGGCTGCGGCCAACGGAGCTGAATATTCGTGTTGCAGACCAATCTGATTCGGCCATCACAAACTCGGTAGCGTTCGTTACGCTCATCGTTACCTTCCTGCTTAGTAGATTGTTCTAGTTTTAAGTGTGTAACTGAGTTTAACGGAAACAAAACATAAAAAATTGAATAAAAATTATAGACAAAATCGACTACCATCATTTCCCACAGTGTTTTAACCCTTAGCTCCACCGGTAAAACACACAGCACTTTCTACCTCGCTCACTCTTAGCAAAACTCAGGTTTGTCCGAGCGAGAAGTCCTCTATGACCCTTGTCGTTTACACCCACTGGGGTTTCGGGAATCGAAGGTATTTTTTCCCCCGTTTTACTCTTCCCGTTCCTTTTGTTTTGTGTTTGGGAGGAATTAAATAAATTCATCTCTAGTTATTTCTAGATTTACAAATTACTAGTCCATGATAAGAAGCAAGTGCTTTAGAAGCCGAAAAGTGCCACGCAAGAGCCGCATGACACACGCACCGGCAAACCAGACTGCCGGAGATCGAGGCGGAATCGGCCACGTAAATATTTGAATTCAATCGCCCCAAAATGAGTTTTCTGGCCGTGTTTTCCTTCGCCCTCTCGGTGCTAAGTGTGTCGGCGAGTGACTACACTTTCCTCTTTAACGCCACGAAGTAAGTTGCCGGATGCCAGTGTCGCTGAATCATCTCTGTTGACCGGCTTATCTCTCTTTGCAGGCTCCCCAACAAGGCCGTCACCCCCACGTTGGCCAACGGTCACCTCGGATTCGTCGTTTA
>NC_064877.1:78635646-78660646 GCF_943734665.1 Anopheles aquasalis
CCTAGCTTGGCTCGTAATTTGTTCGATTCCGCCACGGACAGCACATCGCCTGCGCCACCATCCGGGATGGGGGACAGCGATTTCTTCCTGCTGCTGCTTGAAGCCTTCGGTGCCGGAGGTGGAGACGGTGAACGACGACGCTTTTGCACCTGTGGAGGTGGCGGAGGCGAAGGGACTCGGGGGCTGGGTGATCGGCGACTGATGGTTGGTGGTGGAGGGGCCACATCTCCATCGAGCGGGACCTCCACGCAGTCGGAACTGTCAGAATCTTCGACGACTTCAGCGGCGGCGCTGCCGCGATGATCACTGTGGCGGTGGCGTGAGGGACGGGGCCGATGTTCGCTGCGCTCCCGGCGACCCTTCTTGTGCTGTCGACGGCGATCGGAATCATCCTCCGAGTAGGACCGGGAGCGTTCCACACGATCTCGTTCGCGGTCACGGTCGCGCTCACGCTCGCGTTCATAGCGTGGCGACCGACTCCGCGAATGACTACGCGAACGACGTTTATGCTTTTTAGAATCTCGTTTATGCTTTTTGGATGAGCCCATGGTCGTTACCTGTTCCGTACGGCCTTTTTTCTTCGCTTTTCCCGAGCGGCCGCTTGTTTTGAGCGACTTCTGCAAAAACACGGAAAATCGAACACACACGCACACAGGCACGCGACCAACGACAACTGACAGCTGTCAACAGCAAGCGCTTTTTGAATCGCGCCAGCCAACCGTCCGTTAAAAATCTGGGTTTATCGTCCGGAAAATGAACAGCCAGATGCTTTTTTAGAAGAATATGGGAGTTTATTTTCTCTAGAATACGTTGTTTGGAAATGATGATTGTTAAAAGGTGATGGAACGACGGATTCGGGTTACACTTTGTCCCAGCGCCAAACGGTCCCGTCGTCACAAACGTAAATGAGAATATCGCCTTCCCGCGAGAAAGAAGTTTGCCGGACAGCCGTGGTACACTTTGGATGCTGGAGAGTGGACCCACGCGGACGAACCGGATCTTCGGTATTCAGCTCCCAGATGTAGGTACGGCCGACCTGGTTACCGAGGGCTAAGTAATTTTGCCAATAATCGAGCGAGAATCGGATAAACCAAATGTCGCACTCTTTGAACTGCAGTGTAGTGATGACGCTCGTGGTCGTCTCGTTGTAGCGCACCTCGGTGTCCTCCAGTTTGCCCGGTTTCCAGCACACGATCGCGTTCTCGCACGATTTGGAAAACACAAAATCTCCCATCCACCGCACGCAATCCACATAGTTCCGGTGGATGTCGCGCGTGGAGAACACGGGAAAGTGTTGGCTGACCGTCGGGAATCGGCGACAGCTGAGGCTCTCGTTGTAGGTGTAACTGCAGCGAATGGCATCGACCATCGTGTCCGTATCAAGACGCCACATTTTCAGTGAATGGTCCATCCCACAGGACATGATGCGTGACCCGAGGGCGTCAAAGTCCGCACTCAGTACCTCATCGCGATGGCCTTCGACTCCACCAAACACCGCGATACAGATGTCCGTCTTGGTGTTCCACAACCGCAACGAGTGGTCCTTGCTGGCGGAGAGCAGTAGGTACGGTTCCTTCGGATGAAACTTGACCTCGTTGATGGCATGCCCGTGACCGATGTAGTGCTTGTAGCCGTTCTGAGAAGCGGGACTAAACAGACGAATCACACCACGCAGACCTGCTGCTGCCAGTAACGGCCGTCCCGACACCGTCTCGTACGACCAGGCGCACGTATAGAACACCTCCTCCGTCTGTGGAAATAGAAGAACGCGGAATTATCAAAGGATCACCGGTGCCCGGGGTCAAGACTTACATCCGGATCAGAGTAGCACTGCTTCAGCGTAAGTTGCCCGTCCAGCTGGCATTGATAGACCGTCACCCGGTTGCTGCCGACGACCGCAAATATCGGCAACTCGCCCTTCTTGAGATTTTGGTTAAACTGGCATCCGAAGAGCGGTTGGCCGTGATCTTCCTTAACGAAGCTGGTGAACTTGAACGGCGGTTTCACCGTTTTCGGTAGCTTCCGTTTCGCTCCCCGGCGTCGCTTTCCTTTGTTCTGGCTCTCGCTACCGTTCGAGGTGTAATCCGTGCACGTACTTCCCATGCTCGAGGTCTCTTGCTGCCGATCGAGGCGGGAAATCATAAAACAAACAGGTTTAATTCACTCGAACAGCGAACGATCGCGCGATCAAAACTTACCTCTTCATCGTCCTCGTCCGAGGGCTCACCCGGGCCGTGCTGATGGCCACCGCTGCTTGCCGCTGGCTCTTCCTTTGAGATCGGTTTAATTTTCTTCATTTTCACTGTTTTCTCAAAGATTCCTGGAACCGCGCGTGCCGGCCACTTCCGCGGGTAAAGTTTGGGAAAAAAACAAAAAAAAAACCACGCAGCTCTCGAAGTCGTCGCTGTAAACGCCGAGCGAATTTCGAAAACGGTGACAACCCACTTCGAAAAGGGACGGGGGTAAAAGAAGAAGCCCCGCCGACCGAGAAGCGTGCAGCTTTTTTGTGGTGTTTTTTCGCAAAATCTCTCGAGGCGGCCACCAGGAAATCCGAACGCGGCTTCCTCCAAAACTCTCGGTGTCCGGGTCTCTGTGTCGCGAAGAGGCCAAAGTTAAGTTCCTCCGGTTCCGGTGCGCTGCGTTCCCAGTTTTGTGTGTCGCGACGCGGATCCAAAGAAGAAGCCCGTAGAGAACGACGGGCGGTGTCGGGTGGGTTCCAAGAAGGGCGGTGCGGTGGTCTGCGGGGTTGCGGAACTGCTGTGTGACCGTGCAAACCAAGCGCGTACACCTCCACCAGCTGGGAAGTTGACATCCGGCGAAATCCCCTATCCGACGTGGGTGTTACTTCAGGCCGCTGCCGTGGGAATTCTCGGCATCCGGAAGCAGCATCCGCCTGCCCGCCAGCCAGCAAGCTTCGACGAGCTAGCGACCCGCTTTGCCGTAGTGACCGTGACCGTGGAGTGAGTTTGCAGTGAGTGGGGTGTTAACGATTGACCGCAAAAAGCCATACCACGGTTAGCGGTGGCCCGTGCATTGCCGTAGATTGACCCGTGATTCATCGCCCGGGAATCGAGCGTCAACAACAACAACAACAGCAGTAGCAACAGCCACAGCAGCTACGACTACGGCTACTAGGATAACCGCAGCAGCACACACGCAACTCTAGAAGCGAGTACAAGCAGGTGAGTAATGGGGGTGGCCAGATACAGATACAGATTTTTCGACATTTTTTACTGTGACGTCCATCACGCGGACACTCTGGTGGCGTGGGTTTGGGTTGTAGCACGCGCCTCTGCTGCTCGGCGTCGTCATAATGGATTCCGTCGAAAACACGTTATTAGTAAGATCCTGCACCGCGGTTGTCTCACCATCGTTTTCCTGGTAACGTTCGTAATCTCTGCGCTGGTGGTGGCCAAGTAAGGTGTCGCGCGGATCGCGGATCGAATTCGTCGAATCGCGTTATCGAGGGAGGGTTTTGTCATCTTTACCGTAATAATCCGTTCTTGTGCGGGCCAATCTCCCCGCTCTGCGCTCTGTTCCGCTTTCACTATCAACGAATGTGGCTAATGGGTGGCCTGGGGGGAAGGAACTCGATTGTAACTTTTTTGTTTCATTCGATATTTATGCAAACAAGCTTGGTCGACATCATAAAGATGTATTTTCTGTTCTCTAAATAATAAAAAAAAAGTTGTTGGAAAATTCACACAAATATCAAAGAATAATTTGCATCTACATTTTAAAGACAATAAAAAATCATTGAAATGACTTAATTTATCCTTTTTTACGTCATTTCTTTGCGGAGAATGGATCAATTCCGAGTGGCCAAATTCTATCTGAAACAGGCTTTATTATCATCAATAGTTAGTCAATCTTCTAATCGAATGATAACGATTTAAAAGAAAAAGATAAACCCTTCAAATTCCACTCCCAAACCTGTCTACCGCCCGTGCAAAACCGTCTGGTACCACCGGCAAACACCGGATTGTTTTGACGCCAGGAACACGCTCCATGACCTTTCTCCGGCATGTTCCACGCTCCGATCGGTCCGATCACACCTTAGCGTACGCGTGCTAACTCAAGCGCCCCCAAAATGTTTGTTTTCCAGAAACGTCCACAGCAACTGTTGTTGTCCAACAAACAGCAACATTCTTTACGGTGGCCAGTTTGGCGTTGCTGTCTCTCTCTCTCTCCCTCCTTCTCTCCCCTTCTCGCCTGGAGCATACCGATGAAGACGTCGATAACATTTTGAAGATTGTTCGAGGTGTTTCGATTGACATTTTCGATTTTCGGATCTTCTGAACAAATTAGATCGATTACTCCATAGTTTTTCATAGGAAAATCTTTATTAAAATCGATATGGGGTTACAGTGGCGGCTACAAATTCTTTGGTGAAGCGCGATCGATTTGCGCGGGACGCCCTTAAACGGTGTCCAGGTTCTTGATCACGATCGATCGCTCGTAACCGGGCAGTGGGGCCTCATGGCGGACACCGTTGTTGATGGCAATGTACTTCACTTCGTCGCCGGCCTCGTTGAAGTCCACCAGATCGCCTCCGACCACCGAACGGAGCGTATCCTCAGGGAGTGCCTGTTGCAGGACCACCGGATTCCAGCCACCAGTCTCCAGGAAGTTCGACTCGACGGGAGGAAGCTGATAGTTGTCAGCGGTAGTGCCAGGGGCCGGCTGCAGGTTCTCGATCACCACCGAGTGATCGTAACCAGCCGGAAGTGGCGCTTCATGGCGCGCTCCAAGATTGGCGGCAACATACTTGGGACCGTCGGTTCCATGGACTTCGTTGGTCCATGAACCGGCAGAGGCTGCACTATCGGTTCCAACAAATCCCGCTGGAGGCAGACCATACACCGGGACCGGTGCGACCGGAGTGACGATCGGAGTGACTGGAGCAACCGGAGCAACTGGAGCAACTGGAGCAACTGGAGCTACTGGGGCCACTGGTACCGGAGCGACAGCCGGTGGGTACGGGAAGGGCTCCTCTACGATGGTCGGTTCAGGCAGGTCAACGATCTCCTCGTGCACGACCGTCTCGGGTACAGTAGCAGGAACCGGCTCGACATAGTCAGGAGTTTCGTGGTTCACGACGGAAACGCCACCGAGGGGAAGCTTCGCCACCTGGAGCCAAGGATGCTGCAGCAGCTGCGATACACCGGGGATCTTGCTGAATGTTTGCAGATTGGGAAGTCCCAGACCCAGACCGAACTTGCTCAGGATCGGGCTAAGCTTGGCGTGTAGTGCTGCTGGCGAGAACTTCTTCGATGGAGCAGCGACGAATGACGGTTGGGAGTAGATGATCGGTGGCGGTGGTGGCGCTACTACCGGTGTGTAGACGATGGCCCGAACCGTCGGCTCCTTGCTCTTGCCGACGAACTTCTTCACGATGGCTTTTGTGATGTGGAGGGGACTAGCGGTACCCAGGGCTACCATGCCCAGCGTTATAGCGAGGATCACTGTAAGCTGTTGGGGAAAATTATGACCAGAATATGAGTTTCGGTATGAGAGATGAATCCACATCCACGAGATAGTGTCCAAAATCGACACAAATTACCTTCATGGTATTCCTTGGAAATGGACTTGGCTAGACTGTGACTTCGACTGCGCAAGAGAAGATGTTGCTTTCCGAAACGCTGAATGCGTTCTGTGCTTCCGATCATTCCCGCCCGGGACCTATTTAAATGGATCATCCTCTGGATGGTCGACTGGACCTCCCACTACTTCTCCACGATGGACGGGGATGATCCAAGACCCATTGCACACGAATCTTAAACCGGAATCCGGCATCCCTCCCCGTGTGTTGCATCGACGAAGGGCAAACCAGTCGCAGCCAGCCGACACGCTGGGGACGACGACATTCTTTGCCAAAATGTGCGCTCACCCGCGCCCTCGCCCCCGGTGGCTTATGTTGCCGGACGCCCTTGCCCAAGGGTCGATTACGGTAACCACCGTTGCCCTTCGCCGCCGTCGCCCGTTGCCCTGTTACGTGTGATCATATCGTGACTGCATGCCGTTCCCGTCGTGGGGGCTCGAGGTCTTATTTGATGAAACTTTTTGGACCACCTGTCGCCACCCCGGGACGGCCTCGCGGTGGACGTGAGGACAAAAATGTAAAACGTCGAGGGTCGGTAGTCAGGCAGGCCAGGCGGTCGGGTAATTGTCGGCGAAATTGCAGGGGTAGACAACAGTTTCAGTTACCAGTGTTAGACAGGTCCGGAGCTACGGGGGTAGTTTGAGTTTTTGCATTACTAATGATTCCAAGGAAAAGCGAATCTAATTTGAAAATACTACTCGCTTTGTCGCTTTATTGGAGGGTCCTGGAGTGGAAAGGATATTGCTAAAGGATGTGATGTATAGCAGAAACATATGCAGCACAATATGGGGTCCATTTTGTGGGTTTGATTAATATCTGGAGTGGTCAGTTCCAAGAATCAAGCAATTTGTCCGTGTGTCATGAGCATTGTTAGCCAATTCAATCATAAACGCTGCGTCGAACAAATTGTCCATCAAACTTTAGCCCTCGGTCTGACAAACACACGAGATCGCGCACGAGTGTTGAGGTGATGTCATGCGGTCTCGACACACGTTGTTTAAGTTTAATACATCCGGGGCGTTCTGTAGTGAAACTCGAGCCCCCAAAAAAATCGTAAAATTGCGGATCGAAAAGACGCAAATTTTGCAAAAACGGGACACTAAACACTTTACATCTTTGTAGATTCTGCTGCAGCATCATTCTCGGCATGTGAAGTGAGTGCTGCTACCCTGCCCTGCCTGCCTGTCTGTGCCTGGCCATCAGGTAGCTTAGGTTGGATCACATTCGTCGCCGTCGTTCTTCTGTCAAGGTCCGATGGTTTTGCTTTGCCTCGGTTAGTTGATTACTTTCCGCTGCTGGCTGACTGGCTCGGGGCGGTAAAGAAGACCGAGAAGCAACCCGCCAAACATAAACATCATCTCTCCTCGCTACATAGTCGTCTCGAGCGAAATGTGGCTCGCAAAAAATGCGAAAATTCCACCGGGCGCTGCTGGTGTCGGCGGCGGCGAGGCGTGGCCGGGTGCGTCGTCCCGTCGAGTGTCCGAAGAGAAGACGGATTGATGAACGGGAACCGCGGGTGTCGCGCGATGGATGCGATTTACTTTCGCACAGAAAATCTATTATTATCAGACGATATGCTCACCTCGGCCGAGCGCGGGGCTTGGGTTGGTCGAGCGAATTGGCTCGCTTCTTCCCGTTCCCCGATATATGATGTGTGCTGCTGCTGCTGCGTCTTTCGTTCGACGATTTGCTGATTCAGATGATGATGAGGAGGAGGAGGAGGTCTCACTCTGGCCTGGCCTTCTCGTTCAACAACGAACAGCAAATCACAACCGTGGAATGTTGCCGTGGATTAGACGTCAGGTGGTGAAGTTGAAGTTGTTTGCAATAACCGGCGATGCAGTAATTGTTTCAAATCCCACCCTCTAGTGGACCATCTCCCGGACTCAAGGGTTCTTCTTGTTGAGTTGAGGAAATCCTGTCCATTCCACTAGCAGCAGCGTGTGAAGAGCGCGGAGTGGCATCACGCGGTCTGCCAGGAGAGGGATTCATTGATAAAGAAACAGCAAACCAGGCTGTTGCCGCTGCTGCTGCTGCTGCTCCTGGTGTTGTTGTCGGAAGTGAGACTTCTAGTTCACCAGTGGCCGCGGGGTCGAGGTGATCTTCGGAGCCGCCGCTTTGAAGTGTCTCGTCCAATCGCGAACGGGATGTGGGATGATTTACAATGCCCTGTTGTAGCGGTGGCCGGACGGTGGAAGCAAGTGCTATTTATGTTTGGTTTTACGACCAAAAGCCTAGATTACTTTAATGGCAAACGATCCACCCTCTCAGACCCTCGAGAGAGATCGATCGATCGATTGTTGTGCTGCTCGAGTGCAATCGCTCCGAACCAATGCTCTTGGCTCCTTGGTCTGGTCGTCCACCGTGTGATGCATCTACTAACCGGGCATGTCTACTAACCTAACCAAGTGCAATCAGCCACCACGGTGGATTGGACTTTGCTCTCTCTCGAGCACTGATCGTTGATCGCGAGTCCCGACATCAGAGCTCATCAGAGTGTATACAGCACGGCGCACTGCTCTCGACGACGACGGCCCTCTTCCTCCCGGCGTCCCCCTTGACCCGAGCATCGTTTACGTCAAAGTGGAGCTGTGCATCTCAATCGACAGCGCGCGCAGGGCAGGGCGGCGACCAGAGACGCTCAGTCTTGTCTGTAGCGCGACTATTCGATTCGCTTGGCAAGCGAGACATACCTTCTCGCGCGCGAGCTTCTGGGGAACTGAGACCAAGACGAAGCAACAGAACTGCGACGAGAGTTGAGCTGTGAGCCAACAAAAGGATTCGAAATCGAAGTGGAAACCCAAGCCACCTAGGGGGAAGCAAGGGAAAATGGAAAAGGGAAATCAAAACTCAACACTCTGCTCGCTCGCTCTCATTATCGCTCCCTCTCTCTGTCGCTCTGGTGGTGCAGGCAGGACGCGAGTCGACATTCTTCACGCGACGCAGAGCGGAGGACCGGAACGGAAAGCGAGATTTCCGATCTTTAATTACATCCAACACCCCAGACGGTGCATCCTTGCTGTCGATGTTCCCTTTCTTTGGGCCTTTTTTTTCTGGTGGTTAGTTGGCGATGAGCAGCTCTTCTCCCAGATCGGCAGAGTAGCATCGTTGGTTCGGGCGCGATCGTGGATATTTAGTCTATCGCTTTCATGTCGCACGCGCGGTTTAACATTATCGAACGGATTGACAGTGACAGGGAGATTAGTGAATGATTTTGTTTTCATTAAACGGTCGCTTTAAACGATGTGAACCGTTTCATATTGAAGTGAAACCCATGGTGAAATGTATTGCTCAGCATATTTGCTGCTTTTAAAAGGCTGCTGGCAATTCTAAAACGGCAGAGAGTGCATGCGATATGTGCCATTACATAATGCGTATCGAGTGTTGTTGATAGTGGACGAGTGTTGGTGTGTTGGCCAAGCAGAGATCATCTCCATCAATTGCAGGCAGCAACGATCAGACTTTGGATAAACCCGGTCATCTACAAAACAAAACTAAAAGCAACAAAAATGATCATCAAGATGGCATCAACACGATCGGCGGACATGTTGTAAGTAGTTTTGTTTGTCGTGGATCCACCCAGCGATGCTCTCCCTCCTCTGACGCTCAAATCGAGAAACTATTCTCTCAATCGATCGCCAAAATAGCAGCAATGGTTTAGTGTAAGTGGAATCTCGATGTGGATGCTCCTCATCGTACTGATATGCTCGGCACGACAGTGTTCGTTGAATTTGGTGACGTTCACCGCAACAGATTTAACGTTAATACCTTTTATCCTTAATTTTTAATAATTTTAGTGACCAAATTGTTAAACGACATCATGCCAACGTTCTTCAATACAATCAACTTCGTTCGATGAGCGTTTGGTTGAATCATGTGGCCTGTGACGTGCAGATGGGAAACGCAGCTTATCTCCGAAGGACGGGCATTCCTCATGACACGCAGCGTGTTTTTTTATTTGTGGGAACACGAACAAATAAGACGTGTGGCGGGGTGTAGTTTCGCGTTGCTAATTTTATCGCACGTGAATCTCGCTCTGGTTGGTGCTCTGGTCTCTTGTCAGCTGTGCCTGCTTGCTACTGGGCTGATCGTCTCAAATATTTGTCCGTCCATTTGGCTCGCGCGCACTGTCTCGCACGGCGCACACCCTCTTGCACTTCTCTCACTATCCGTGGCCATCTAGCTCTATTCACACGGCTGTCGTCTGGTTGGCTAGCAGTGCAAATCGCGAAGGACAGTCGCGGTCTGTGCGTGCTCATATTTTCTTCACAGGAAACAGATTTTTTGGATTCGTTCCGAGAATTTTTACTACCAGCCACTCGATCTCCCTTCTCGTCTGCTCACGATCTCATTGCCAGCGGTCAGCAAACGTTCGCTGCTGCTGCTGCGTTGGTGATCCTCGGGTCGGGTTGTCATTTGGCATCGGTTAGCCCATTTCGTGAAGACGCTTGAATGAAAAGAGGGATTTCATGGGAAATGTATAGCAGGGAGTGAGAAATAATGCGGAAGTCGTACACCGAAATATGGTGTTCGGCAAGAAAGAAAGGCAACATTGTAATTTCATGGCAATTAGTTTTTTATTGAAATAGTATACGCTTGAGGAAAAGTCGGAAAAGAGTAACCTTTCTGTTGGCAATAAGACTTCCCAAGGTGACTGCTACGGACTCAAGCAGTTGTTTAAGTAGTTTTGAAAGGACTTCTGCTTGCAATTGATCTTTGAGATCGTTCTTTATTTCACTTTTATTGTTTCCAATCGATTGGCAAATACTGTAAAGCGTTTTGCGCTTCAAGGATTCAATGGTGTATCGTTGAATTCAAACGGACTGGACGATGTCAATCATTTTTGCGATTCCTTCTCGAAGGATATTACGATCTAGCCCCCCCCCCCCTTGCCAACACGAATACATTCCTAATGACCTTCTCCGTCCTCCAGCTGGCGATGTAATTAATGGTTGCCAGTAAATATCGTCCGGCCAGGATGGGAAGCATAACAGGAAAAATATAAATGGAAAGCACCCTCACTACACTTAGTAGTAGTGTGCGCGCGGCCATCGTCATCGTTGTCCGCTTTGGACGGCGGTGGCAGGCAATCAAGGGAGTTTGTAATTGCAGCACACGATGACGGTGTAGTGTGCCACCCTATCATGCAATTGCAAAAAGTTGCAATTGACGTTGGTCGGTTGGTTGTTGCTATTTTTTTATTTGAATGTGTGAGCGCAGGATAACACGATGTTAGTACGTTGGGGTAAACTCCTGGAAAAAGGGGAAACTTGTTAACGATTCCCTTTCAGAAAAAGCGAATGCCAAGGATGAGGAAATGTGTTTGATTAACAGACCGCGCGGACGTGAAGGACCCTTTGTCAAAGGTGTTCGATCGCATGTCCTGTTACAATAATGCAGCGAACTGCACCGAAGGCTGGGCACTAGTTTTTCTTTTGCTCCCGTGGATCGAATGCAGTGAACGGAAATTATTTGATTTAAGGGAAATTATTGAATCTTTGTTGAGGCATCTAGGTTGTATAGAGCTTTATTGTAATGTTGGATGCGTTTTGTAAATGCAAAAGTAATGATAAGAAGTTCTATATTTATTTTTGCCGTTTAAAAACCAATAATGATGTATTGTAATAGTTAAATATCAATTTAATATTAACAACTTACCTCCTGATCTGTTAAATCGGTAAGTGATTTTCACATAATTGAACTATGTTGCCATAAAACTATCATTCCTATGGGATCCCGTTATAACGCAGCCTGCAGCAACCGATGCCACAATCGCGATTGTTGCCTATGCTCTATGTTCCGTTGTCCGTTGATAATGATCACCATGCAAACGGTCGTTCGATTCACTAGTGAAACGACAAACACAAGCTGCCATTATTACGATCATATGCAGTCGTCGCTCTACATCGACGTCCGACTCTGGCTCAGTTACAGTTACCAGAGCCCACACTCTGTAGCTCCAATTTTCGCTTTTTCTCTCACACGCAGTTTTTTTTCCCCACTTTCAATTGCGCACAATCATCTCGTGGATGGATGTGTGGAGATCGGTAAGCGTATATTGAAATTACGAATGCAATCGATGGCTGAATATTGAATCCATAATCCGTGTGATGGGCTAGGGCGCAGGGATTGCATTACATGTCACGATAAGTGCCTAGAACCGTCTCTGTCTGGTTCTGGTTGACAAATGTACAAGTGTTGTTAGTGTAACACTGGACGACGTACGGCTAGACCTTTAGCTAATGTCCTGCGGCAGTACCAGGTACAAATGACCATGTGCGCGATGGTGGCTGTACCGTTAGCGGCAATCAGAAGCCGTGAGCTCTCCCTCGCTAATCAATGCTTAGGCTGCACAATAAATCGCCTCCATCAATCGTCATCCAATTATCATGCCTCGTCGGTGCACCATACCACGGTTTCCACATTTATGGTGGTTCCCACTTGTAATGCCCAGTGCCGATCCTGGGGTTATCTTCTAAAGCGAGTCGAAACGAGAGCGGATGCGCGCTGATCGCGTCCTCGGTCGTTCAAGTGCGTTGCCATGAGGCACGCGCGGCCCCACCACCGGTGCTGGTGACCACGAACGGAAGCATCTAATCGCGTCAGGCGTACGGCGGGGTGCCACCCCGTACGCCGTACACGACTCAAAGCCGATGTTGATGGACAAGGCGCGCGAGCGCGTGCTCCACTGCTCGTCATCAATCGAGCAAATCCTTTTGCAAATGAATACGTCACACACGGTCGCGAGGCGAATACTATTCAGCTCAAGAGAAACAGCGAGAGAGAGAGAGAGCGAGAAGGAGGCTGCGTAGGAGTGTGTCGAGTGCTGAGTAGTTGGAATATTTATATTTACCCGTTGATTACATACGCCAAGGATGAAGTGTGCACATGTGGTTTCTGGTGTGTCGGTGCTCCTAATTGAAAGTCAAGCATGCTTACCATTGATTGAAATACTGCTGTCGATGCGGAAACCAAGCGCAACATCTAACATTGGAAATGTTTCCAAACAACAGATCTCGCTGTTAGATTTCGATGTAGAGTGACACTGAAAAGCCTTTGACGTGTTCGATTTAGCTTGAGATGTTTGTTAAAATGGGTTAACTTAGTTTATCTGATCTTTTTACACATAAAAGAATAAATTATTAGAATGTTTTCAATTACAAAATCGATTTGGTTGAGGGAATTGTACTAAATTAAATGTGACTTCATCAATTTATTTTATAGAAGTGATGTGTGAGCGTACATTGGTAACCGATACAACACATGGCAACATGTTCACCTTCAACCATAAAATCTAAAACACCCCACTGCTAAGTCTCCTAACGAGCTGCATGGGTCAGACAGTCATCCCGAGTGCAGAATACGGGGAGGAGGACTATCTTGAAGCAAAATGCCCGTTACTTCACCAGCGAGCTCATCGACAGTGAACAGACGGGTACAGATCCTCAAGATGGGTCAGTGTCTGCAGTCTTTAGGGCTAACGAGCGAGCGAGGAAACGATGCTGATGCGATATAGTCCCCGATTGATGGGCCCTATTCGCGGTTGGCTTACGGCACACTTTTCACTACGAAGCGTCGTGCCTACGGTCTACGGTAGCATGGAAGGGAGCGGTCGTACATAAACGGATGATGATGGAGCCGTTTCTCGTTTTAAGTGCTTTATAAATACATATTAACCCCCCCCTCCTCCCCCACAACGCTCGTTTTAGCTCCTCACCCACACAGTGTGTCATGTTTCGTCACTGTCACCCCCTTCCCGTCGTCATACATTATGAGCTAAGACACGGGAGAGCCTTTTCTTCGTTCGCACCACCAAGAACACACCCTAAAGGAGCGGGAAGGGGAGAGTGAGAAGCTAACGAACCACGGAAGGAACGGACACTTCGATGTGGGTTGAGTCGCGCGGCTCGTGATCGATCCGCTCCTATCCGGCTGATGGATGGTGATAAGAAGACGCGGACGGGGTTGGTCCGGATTGCAGAATAATTGGCAAACGGAAGGCAGCGATCCCACTCAAAAATGTTACACCCCCTCGCCCCCTAATAGAGTGCCTCCCTTAAACGCGATCTACTTTGCATCGATTTGGGCACGCTTTGCTCTGTTGGTGTGAATTAAGAAGCACCAAGTGTGGGCACCGCGCGCTGTGCCGCCTTATCCTGATCGTTCCAATTTCTGCCCTACTGCTGGCGCCACAACGAGACAGGCGACGCTCTCCACTCGACGGGCTCGATCGTTCGATCGCTCGATCGCTCGATTTATGCCACACCAAGGTGGGGGGGTATAATTTATAAGTAAAAAAAAAGTATGGTTCGCAGCACGAAAACGATGTTTACCTTACGCTGTTGCAACCCAGATTCCCACACCTAACGGCATTCGCTTCCCGCTCGGCATTCGTTCCATGTTTGGGAAAATAAATAAAATTATAAGGAAGCGTATTGAGCGCGCCGCCCGACCCGCCCGGCCTGCCTACCAGAAGATCAGATCGAATGGGGAAGCAAGGTAGCAAAACCGCAGCAGGAACGCACTTTTTGAAACATGAGCACCATGATCACGATCCACGACCACGAGAAGAGGGAGGCGGAGGCGCGCGCCCGCTCGAAATGTCGCCAGCTAGCCGCGTGGTCGCGTGTCGCCATCTCCGCTCCGCTACTGTGTCGCGGTCGCTTCATTTCAAGATCCCTCCATGGTCGTCTCTTCTCCGTCGACGAGCACACCTGTCTTCTATCCGAGCTGCTCTGGTGCAGCTAACTGTGTTATGATCGAGATCGCCGTTACGCACATTTTGTGTTTGTGGAAAAGGAGGAGAAGGGTTCGTGGTGTGCGCGTGTGGTGTACGATTAGATGTCGAGAGAGCGCGCGATGTCGAGGGATGTGCGTCAGGAGGCGCTGATGCTAGCCAGCAAGCCAGTGTAACCGTTGGCCCATTTGTCGCCATGCTCATCGACCTGACACGATCATCGTGTGTGTCGTCGTTAGGCGTCGACGCGATTGCGGTGCTAATGCCAATGGTTAAACGATCATTTTAATGTGGAGTAAATGAAACATTATTTTCAATTGGCACGCGCGCTTCGATGTTCAGCAATTATGGTGCGCTTTTCGTTGTCACGGAACGCACTTACGGGAGTTTTGAGAAGAATTTTGTTCTTTGCGGTGAAGTTGTCTATTTATTTGCAATTTTTAAACTTCAATTTTGATGTTTACTTCGTTATTTTCTCGCCCTAATAGCCAATATCTTAATTAGCGAGGAATGAATCGAATATTATTCTTCCTAAAATCATCTTTTGATGTCTTACGATCGCTAATGATCTGGAGTGAATTTATGAAATTGAACTCTTTCCTTAGTAATTTGTATAAAAGTCTAGAATCGTTGCTAAAAGCTACGATCAAACTTATGCGACGACACACTTCATCATCCGACCTGCTTCAAGTGCTGCATTTAGCCTCGTTCTCTCTCTCTCTCCTCCGCACGGGAAGGCGTTGCACCGAACGATCGATCATTAACTCTGTTAACCATTTCAGCGGTCAGCGGAGGTACTCCTCCACCTCCCCATGACCGGTTTCCGCAGGAAGAGGTACCAAGTGGTGCCCCCTCCGTCGCGGGTCGAGCCAGGATCGCGTGCGTTTTACGCGCGTGATTTAATGCGCCCACCGTTTAACGGTCAGAGGAATGAGGAGCGGGCGCCACCGGGATCTAGTGACGCCAAGGAGTTTATCAGCGAACCAATTTGCCGCCGCCACCTTGGCCCGAACGGAGGGGTGTATCGCTTCGGGCAAAGATTTGTCACCACCGCATCGGGAGTGTCCCCCGAGTCGCGCCGATAAGTGCTGCCCCTGGCTTTACATTCCATGAGCTTCGAGCTTTTTGCTCCGTACCCCGGAGTACCAGGAACCTAGGCAAGAAATTGTCGCAGAGATTTCGCCGCTAACTCACACTTCTTTCCAGCTCCAGACCACTGCTGGTGGTGGTCGATCGCTGATGTTGCATTTATTTGGCGAAGCAATGCACGTCCATTCGTATCGTCACGTAGGAGTAATTTCGTTTGGCGATTCTCGCGGTCCGTAAAAAAAGGGGGAAAAGGTTCTCCCCTTCCTTGGGTGCAACAGTCTTGCACATCGCGGGGCGCCCGGTATGGTGGATCCAGTTCCTGGTTGAATTGACCAAAGATTGATGAAAAGAGGGGACCACTTCTTGTCGCCGGGATGCTTGTTGCTCCTCCAACAGGAGAAAGGTTGCATCTATATCGATTCGATTGCATCTCGCGCTGCGGCAATAATCGTAAGCGCCACATTTCGCCACGCGAGAGATGTTGTGTCGCTTCAAGCGAGCATTTATGCTGCTTCGTGTTTGCCTCGGAACACACTCCTCCACCCCATTTCGCGTCGTACGAGCATCTTCAGCCTCACCTCTGTCTTGTGCATGTGCGCATAATGTGTCCGTGCTTCTCTCGGCTTCGACTGCAGAACATAATGACATTACGAGTGCAGAAGAGCCATCGCACCGAAATGCGCCAGACGACGACACTCGTCCGGGTACACACGCTCCTCGCTCCTCGCTGCTGCTGCTGTCGTCTGTGGCGTTTTGCGGTTGGTGATTTATGCGATTCCGCGGACGGCGGGCGCGCGATCTAGAGACAGTCACAGTCGCGAGGAGAAATGTGCAACAGGAGAGAGCGAGTGCGTCTCTGCCGCTTGAGTCACCTCCGATGCTGCTCGGTGGACCGTTTGTGGCCAATGGCCATCAGAGCTCGCCTAGAGTGCCTCAAAGTGTCGTTCTTGTCGTTCGGCGCGGAGGGGACTATCGAGCATTAATGTGTTTTCTTTTTGCGGTGCAGTGGTTCAGTTTTTATGTCGGCCTGCCTGCCTGCCTGTTGATCGGTTCCTGGGCATATGTTGGGTTCTTTGGGGTCATTGATTTTATAATGATTTGCGGTTGACTCGTGTCCGAACTTTTTGAGAGATGATTGAGTTAAGAATTACAACGAAATTATCAGTGTCACTCCAAGAATTATCAATTTTATGATTTATGCTTTCTCCTTTATGAAGCGTTTGATGGAAAGAAAAACAAACTGACATCACTTGAAAACATATTTGAGATTGATGTTGTGTAGATCATTGAACACGAACTGGCACGAGCTTCTGTAACACATTGGTATGTTGTGCACGTTTCGATCAAGCGGAAAACGTTCGCTCTTCACTTATCGTCGAACAATGTTTAATGATGGTCGCTTATGGATAGAGAGGGTATGGACCGGTTCGAATGGTGTGGTGCCTATTGGTCCCAGGAGACCCACTTACTACGAGGAACCGTTCGAGAACGCGGGGAAAGAACGTTCATCATTCCGGTTCGATGTACCCGATCGCAATAATCATCTGTGAAACATCTTTTTGCACACTCGAATGGCCCTCAAGAAGAAGGGAAGGAGAGTATCTAGTCGATCTGTGCTGATCACGCTCGCCGATAGTACGTTTGCCATTCCTTACGAGGTCCAATGGGGTCCACCAACCACCCATAACCGTTGATGATAGGTTCCACCCACCGTCGCCCCACTCAAGGTGGGTGGAAATTTGTAGTTTTTTTTTGTGTTTTTCCCCTTCTAACATACATTTGCAATAAAGCAGTCGGAAGGGGGGGAGAACGTCACGAGGAACGGTGTGAGCGATGTGGTCAGCGTTGTGCACCGTTCCGCTTTTAAGTGCTTTCGTCTTGGCGCGGGCTTCAATCCCAGCGTCCAGCTTCCCACGCAGCATCAGCATAAATAGGATAGTGGACCCAGCAGTGCATTGTGGGGCTTTTGCAACGAAAAAAAGTGCCCGCTTGCACACACGACGCCGGCAGAAAGGACAAACGAGCGCCTCCTCCACTCTGCTGTTTGTTTTGTTTTGCGTCCCCTGTTGATGCCGGTGCGCTGTTGTTGCTGGTGCTGTGGTTGCAGTCAGCGAATCGGACAACAGTTCTTTCTTAAGGCGTCTTTCTGCAGTCGCTAAAACACACATACACCTCCTCCTCCTCCGCATAGTGCAGGTCGGTGGCGTTGGCGCCGGGTTTTAGAGCAAGAGAGAGAGAGAGGGAGAGAGAGAGAGAGAGAGAGAGAGAGAGAGAGAGAGAGAGAGATACCGCGCGCGCTTGTCGTGTTGGAGTGCATGATGGTGCAGTGCATGTGTCCGTCCATCTTACTGCTGTTGCCTTCGGTGCGATGGTTAGATCGCATCAGCTATCAAAGAACACCAATAACCATTAGGAGCGATTGAAGGTTTGCATTCTCGGCGCATAAGCAATTGATTTCGATCGTGTTGCATTCGTGTGGAATAAAGTTTTTTTTTGTTTGCGAAACACTTCCACAGGAAAGTGTGTCAACGAGGGGGCATCAGGATGAATATGATTTTCGTTCTTGAAATGTTGGTGAGGAGAAGCACCATATTGATTCAATATTTGTTTAATAATTTTAGGCTTGGTGTTGTTTCCGCTACTTAGACATATTCTAATGATTTTAAAGTTGTTTTCCATAAAGACATTAGAATAGTTTCTTGAAAGCCAACCACAACTGTCAATTTATCAAGATTTTCACTCGATCCACGCTGATCATATGTTGTTTGTGGTGCCAGATCTAATTGCTCGAGTGTTGCTTTGTGCATTGAAATCCCCGTGCGTTCTAACTGTTGTTCTCGATGCATCGTCGCAGTTGCTTCATTCACATTCACTTCGATAGATTTGTGCGATCAGTTCCTCCCCCCCCCGGCGAAGGGAGAGGGATATGATTTGTAGCACCGTGCGCGTTGTGTGCGAGTTCGTCTCGCACTCCCCTCCCGCCCCGTTTTACGTTGACGTTTGCGCTCACAATGTCATCCTCTGTTCCTTCTCTGATTCCACTGCAATTTCCCCCGTCTCACCCCTCGGTACGCGCAATATGTGATTGACTCCCTCTGCGATCGACGCCACCGCATAATCAACGGCGAATGGCGTGCTACCGTTTGTCCCCCGGCGCGGAACGGCCACAATACGCACCTCGTTAATGCGTCCATGATGGAAGCCACGGAGCGCGGTGAGAAGAGCAGGATCGAATGGGACAGAACGATCGACGAATGGTCTTTTTTTCTGCTCTTTAAACATTCTCCCAACGAGAAAGGGGTGCGCGCACTGCTTCGGGCGTGATCGATCGATCGTGTGCCGGGAGGATCGCCGCGCCCGAGCCAGTCGCGGTCGGTCGGTGGCGCTTCGTCCCGAGTACCGAGAGTCCGCGAGAGCGCGAAGCCAGGCGACGAAAAGCCAAACCAAAGAAAGCGAACTGGAGACCCCGACTTCCGACGGGAGGGGGAGATGGGGAGGAGAACCACAGAAGGAAAGGCGATTACCGCGTCTCGATGGCGCGCTTGACGATCGTGAGGGGGGCATCGTTGAAGCGACTTCGAAATCGATCGGCTGCGTACAGTGCGCGAGATCGTCGGCGGCGACGTTGAGCAGCACCCGAGACGCGCCAAGAGATAGAACGCGAACGAGCGAGCGGCGGGTGTGCGCTGATCGCGCGCGCACCCCAATCAGTCCACGATTTAACCGCGCACCGTGAACGTCGTTCTCATCTCGTCCGTGTTGTCTTGTCTGCGTTGTGTCTTCGTCGATTGGACAAAAAAGGATTGTGCCGTCGTCGTGTTTTTGTTGGCCAATGGTATTTCCGGTGTTTCTCCGGTCGGGTTGATAGCGCCCCAGGGAAAAGTAGGATTAGACTCCCCGCGAATGGTGCGCAGCAGAGTGAAGGATTTGGCGGATGTTGTGACACAAACATGGCGTGCGTTTTGTGCGCGATCCGCGATCCTCCAAAGTGCTTGGTGTGGGGTGGTGGGAGGCAATCAAACATCCATCGAACGGTTAATCGATTGAAATGGAATTAATGGAAGGCAGCAGTGGTGCAGCGAAGAACGAGGAATGTGTACGATCGTTGAGAGGAAGATTATCTTAGCTCCACTGACTCTCGGACCGTAAAGTAGTGCGCGCCTGGCGGTATCAATCAAACCAGCGTCAGTAACATATGCGCGCGCACTGCGATCGATCTGATTACGCGCTGGAATGAGTGCTTTTTGCGGTAGCAGCGAAGAGCGACCGACCTCTATCGTAAAGAAGATATGCCGTCGACGATGATGGGTGATCACGATGATCGCGCGGTGGTGGTGAAATAGATGGAAACTACATCGCCCCCAGCACCTTTACCGCAGGATCTAGCCAGAAACAGGCTCGGTATAAGCGAGTGATCGAACGATCGCACGATGGTGGCACTCGAAGGAGGGGGAGGGGAGGAATCTGGAGGAGAAAGATGTGGTCGTTGGCGCCACCCGGACGTGGCCAGCCAGCCAGCCAGCAAGCCAGCCTGCCAGCTAGTGAGCAACAACTTCCCCCCCGTCTGAGCACCATGCTCCATCTGGTGGTTCCATCCACGTTCCGATGTATCGATCATCAATGTTTGATCCTCGCTCACTCTCTCTTTCTCTCTCTTTCTCTCTCTCTCTCTCTCTCTCTCTCTCTCTCTCTTTCTCTTTCTTTCTCTCTCTGGTTGAACGCACCATGCGCCTCCCCAACCCCTTCCGTACGCTCTGTTTGAGCTCGTGAAACGTGATTTAGAACAGATATTCGATTCGATACCGTGCTACGCGCGCGCTCCTCGTGGACGACGACGACAACAACAACGAAATGGCCCCTGGCCTGGTCCCCCCGGTTCTTGGTCTCGATCGTCTTGTTACGTTGGCTCCGATTGAAAGAAGTCAAAAGCAAGAAAGTGTGAGCAGCAGCATACCCCGCCGCCATGGCCACCTCTCCTCTCACCGCTACGCCGTCACGCCGGGCGAGTTGAATATTTGTTTATTTTGTATCGTGAACGCGGATGCGTAACCGATGGCGGCTCCACCACGCGACGTGAGTCTCGTGCTTGCTGCGTGCCTGTGTGCCTGTGTCTGAGCTGAGTGAAGAGGAGATGGAGGGTGCGCGAAAGACGATACCGAATGTTGGTGAAGAAGAGATTTGTTTATTTTGATTGGCTCTTTCCCTAATATTGACATTAGATAGCGCTCGTCGTCGTCGTCGTGGTCGTCGATCGAGGAAATCAGAAAGCAGCGACAGCAGTAAAGACACTTGGAAACAGAAAAAGTGCATAACAGCGCGAGGCATATTCGCTGATGGCCACCATCTAATCGTGATGGTCGATGAAAGCCGAAAAGGGAGAAAGAATGGAGAAAATATTATTCAAAATCACCACCGCGATAACGGCAGCGCGCCGACGGTCATTATCTGCTGCTGCGCTCTCTTGGTCGTGCCGGAGTGGTTTTTCCCCAATTTTTTTTTCTGGCCACACATTTTGGCAAAGTCCAGGCGCCACATCCTCTCCCCAGCGCCTGCGTGTGTCGATGACCGCGCGAATGATCCACCCGTTCTTGCGATGGTGCGATCGAGCGGTAGTTTGTAGCTCCTTATTTGATCGTGAATTAATTTCGCGACGTATTTCGTCAAATATTGCGGAAAGCCATCTCTGGTGGATTAGTAGAAGAAGAAAGAAAAACGATTCATTCCCGTCATTGATTCATTGCTGACGCGAGCCGGATGTGACGAACGTAGCGTTTTGTGGGAGGAAACCCATTAAACATTTGGTCTTATCGGTAGAAAGAGAGAGAGAGGACGGTTTAGCTTACACAAAGCTCTCTGGTCTGGTGTTAAGTTGCGATTAACATTTATTTTTTTTTTTTAGCTTGGTGGGCCGTGCGCTGTTCAAAATGACAAACGCTGCTTTTTTGAAAGTGGTACAGTTCGTTTATGAGATTCTCATTAAACTAAGAATCTCTTACGAATCTACGTACTTATGTGGCAGGCCATCCTTAACTTCATTTTGAATGATTACCGTCCGGTTGTTGGCGATAATGCTGACAACTTGAAATGGCATGCTAGCTAATTTTTCTTTATTTTGCTGACCCAAATGATTTATTGTGCCAATTCTGGTTTAGCTAATCTCGCTACTGGTTCGCGATAACCCCCGGCAGCATCTAAGGTTAAGCGCCAATTTGAAGCCTAGAGCGGATTTGGACTAATTCTTTTTGCAATCCTGTGCTCTGTTGGCTACCGTTTTGCGATTGGCGCTGTGCTCTAGACTTATTTTAAATTGTTATTACATTGGCTTATCGCAAATGTTGCAAATAACATAATAAAATAACAAATTAAATTGCGGTCTGGCCATCGTGCCGCCTATATTGTGAAGTTGTGATTATGTTGGAAGCGAAGTAACAGATTTCACATGGCCACCGTCCTCGATAAGATCATAGCTACTAGTGTTCTCGTTGATATTTTTAATGAGCGAGAAGAAAACATTCCAATTCCGAATCCGATTGGGTGAAATGATGTTTTAGCTTCCTGATCATCAGCATTATCATCAGCGCCGGTAAACAAACTCCTCACTCTCGAAACATCTTCGAAGAGAAATCCAATTATTGCTGTTGCTTTTTCGATACCATTTTCGGGGCAACTCATTGATCAACAAAGAGCCGATCTTAAGAATGAACTCTTCTACTTCGCGCGGTAAAAAAGGAGTCTGCGATCGCCGGCATCAACGCCGGGAGAGTAAAGTGTGATAATGAGTGTGCAGATGAGAAAATCAAAAACCCATTTGGAGTCATTTTCATGCCTTTGTTCCTTTCTCTGCTGCCCGCTGTTTTAGTTTATGCGTTAGCTTCGCCCCCGAAGTTCAATCATTAAAGTGCTTTTAAGCTAGACTTGCGTCTTGAATGCTGCCGAGAAGAGGTGAACTAGAAAAGAGTGATCAATTACATTGCAATTTCTTTGCCGTGGTGCTGTGTTGTGAGTCGAAACGAACGATACTGCTACGGTGCTGGTTTGATCGAGATTTTGTTTCGTGGTACTCTACGCTAGCGACTCAATTGATTTGTGCTGGCCGCTAGAACGCTGAGCTAATGCTGCACTCACTGGATTACAACACACCGACTGGGTCAGAGATGGCGCACTACGGAAATGGTAACAAAATATTTCATTCCAAGTACCCATATTTTCACGAAAAAACACACTGCAACTCTTTTCAGGAATTTTTTGAACTAAGATATCTTTGAACACTACTAGTTGTCTAGCTAGACGTATGATGGATAGAAGAGCGGGAAGCTTGTCCTGATCTGGCTGCAAGAAGAGCATAAATAATGTGAACTTTGGTCTTTGCATTCCGTTCTTCTGTTTGCCTAGTGTTTGCCTGCAGCACTGGCACTAGATGCGAATGCCAGTTGGCTGCAGCATGGCTACCCCATCCGCTAGTCCGCATGCTAATATTTATAGTCTGCATTCATCGTGTACACATGTGTACACGTCGGAGGTCAAACAAAAATGATCAATTTTAGCCCCAGTGCCCAGTGATTTGGGGAAGAGTGGAGTTTATGTTATGATGTTTTTGAGTAGATATCTCATGAATCATTTGTGCAACTTGTAGAAAAATCTACTTTTTAACTAATGTTTTTGAAATCCTTTAGTAAATATATTAAGAAGCAAATACGTTTAGATTCAATCACAGCTATTATGATAAAAGTCCTGGTTTCTGCCACGATGATCCATCATGTAGTATGCTCACTTCTTAATGCGACTAACCACCATACCCATGGTAGGGAAATTCCGCGCATTCAGTCCACGCGATCGTACCTGGATCGCGATGACAAATTGCTTGTTAAGCCCTCCCAACTCCCTCCCCCCAGCAAACACCAACATCGATTCGATCGCGACTGAAAAAGGTTGATGGTCAATTTGTCGTGCTGGGCAACCGATGTGGAACCGTCGACCTCTCTCAGCCATTGACTATTAACTCGATAAGTCTTGGGTGTTATCTTCGCAGCATCTATCAGCCCCGCTAGACGCCGCACCGCACCCGATCGCTGGCTTCGTTTTCTGCTTCATGCATCATGTCCGATGCAGTTTTTTGCGATTTATTTATTTCTTTATTGCCGATTGGCAGATTAGCTGCGAAATGCTGCCAGGCGCGGTTCAGCAGGAGCAAAGTGGTCAGCGGGTTGCACTAAGCATTTAATCTGTCCACCCCGGGTGCAATAAACATGAATTAATGGGGTGTCTCGAGGGCCTTTTGCTCGGTTCAATCTAGCCGGGGCCCCCAGCTGGTGTTCCGCACACCTGTTCGCTGTTACCATCGCACCTTGTCGTGGATCTTGATGCACGAGTGCTCGGTAGGTTACAGAGGTTCACACGCGCCCGCGCCCCTATTAATTGACCTAGCTCTGAGTTTGCTGTGCAGCAACCATTTCCACCATTAGTTGTCCCCTAAAAACTGCTTCCAACGTTAATGTGCTTTTCGTTTCACGTGGGGGTTGTAATCAGGAGGGAAAATGCATTTGAAATGAGCTATCGAGGACGGTTGGACGCGTGGTTTAAGTGTCACTTTGCGTACCGTAACTGCTCACGCATGCGCACATAACATGGACGATATTGTTAAACAGCGATCGAGTGTCTCATAAACGAAACGAGGCCAGCAAATGGTGGACGGTGTCATGTGCGTGTGATGCATTGATTGCGACATTTGGTTCCCGGTGCAACACCGTTAAGCATTTTACATGCTGTCTCATAAAAACACCACACAGCGAAAGTGCACGCACAAGCTCATTGAGTTTTGATTCGGAATTTCTCGCGGTGCTCCGTGATTGATTTCCTGTTTTCACTAAATAAATGTTCTGGGCAGGTATAATGGGCCTATTGACATGGTTCGATTGGCTGGGCGGTGTCTGAAATGGTCTAATGGGTACGCCCGGCTTCACTATCACCCTTTCGTCGTCCACCCCCCCGTTCCCCTGTCCCAAACGGTTATTAGCGTAATAAATTGTTTAATCACCGCCCGTAACGTGACAACACTCGTAATGCAATTTATAAAAGGCAATGGCACTCCGGGCCCATCAATTAGTGAATCCACCATGGTCCTAGGGTAGTAGACCAACTACGCCATGACTGTGTATCTGTTTTCTAGCTAGCTGGCAAAGCCCTCGCTTGCAAAGGAAATTGACGTGTCTTTCTTGGACGTTGATCGCAATTTTTGTCACCTACGAACTCCGGTGGCTGGATGCCAGCCACTAGTGATTGCGGTTTTTCTCCTTGCCATGGCCGCCAGTTGCGCTCCTGCCTCGAAGGTCGCCTAGTTCAGCAAGAGGCGTGACGTGGGTACAGCTGATACGATGGCTCTCTAATTTCGTAATGATTTAATGATAAACCTGATGACCGCTAAACGCGCTGCCCCATGCTTTTCATTCCTCAGCAAACCACAGTGACACAGCGAGCGACTTCTTCTAAATCCTCACCTGCGCAAACATGACGAACAACATTACCTTCTCTTGTTCGTTTCATGCTGCAAGAAAACGCGGTGTGGCCTTCACCAC
>NC_064877.1:78668146-78678146 GCF_943734665.1 Anopheles aquasalis
TGTGAAAGAGTAAGCGGCTGAGATGGGACAAAGCAATCAGAAAGCTATCTGCCTGGGAGAGCCCGTTTGGAGTTTGCGCGGTCCACGGCACAGCATAACATGACGAGTACTTAGGGAGGAAGGTGTGGAAAAAGAAGTAAAATAGCAAAACAAAGAACTCAATCGATTGTGAGTACACAGAGAGAGAGAGAGAGAGAGAGAGAGAGGGAGAGAGCGAGCGAGAACGATAAAGAGAGCATGATTCAAAACAGCCGAGCATAGCGCAGCATAACCGGTTCCGTTCTAGTATTTGAATGCCGCGGACAGGTTATGCGAAGAACGCACAAAAGGCAGTCCGGACAGCATAGCGTGATGTTGAGCTGGACTGGGAGATCGTTTATGCTCCAGTTCCGCTGTAGCATAATTTGAAAATAACGCTGCAGCCTTTTTGGGGGTGAAGCCGCCCAATTCTTTTGTATCGTATGCTAGTTTCTTTTTCTTTTTTGGTTCATGTTACTGCATTTAGCATAAAGCCTACCAGTTGCAGAGATTAAATTCTACATAATATGTAATATTCCTATCTTATCCGGCAACACTGGTCAAACCACACACCTTTCCTTTCTTTTTGGCGATGCACACCGTTCCCTTCCTCCCCCACAAAAATGTCCACAACATAAAGCGAGAGAGATACGGATTTTCATTTACTTCCCCTCCAATGTAGCTGAAAAATGAGAAAATCCATTCTCCGAGCTACACGAGCGTGAGCATGGCTCACATCCCCGTTTTTGCCGTGCGGATTTTCCCTCCCAACGCGTGGCTCTCTCTCGAGCTGAGTTTTCCCTTCTCAGAACTATGTCCTGTTCATTCGCACCCGGGGAGGTTTTCCGCGAAGGCTGTCTCACTTCACCGTACAGGCCGGATCGCCCCAAGCACGAACGCGCTCCCATCGTCAGTTCTTTGCTCCACGTCGAAGGGTTAAATCGAGCACGAAAACCGCAAACCGAGGCCGAGGTGAAAGCTTCGTGGCTCGCCGGTTTCGTGGCTCCACCAAGAGATCAGGCGGCCAACTCCACCAAGATTGTGTGGAGGCGCGCACAGTTTCTCGCTAGCTTCGGTTTGGATTGAACGCTGTGGAAGAGCTCGTTCGGTAAGGGTCGATATCGGTCAAGTGTGCGCGCGGTCCTGCCAAGGAAAACCCTCCTCCCCCTTCTCTCGCTCTCTCTCTCTATCTCACACGAACGGCGATACCAACACACGCAGACGGTGATATAAGCCAAAGGGATATCCAAGGGATGCGCCGGAACTTGGGTGAATGTTGGGAGTTTGTTGGAAAGGGGGAGTTGGAGTGGCTGAGCGTGGGTGTGTATGGGTGTGTGCGAGAGCCAACATTCGCTGTGGGAAAAGCGGGAAAAATACCCCGAGGAGAGTGTTTGTATGTACCGTTTAGGGAGCTCCGTGTCCTGCTGCTGCTGCTGCTCCGAATGATGATGACGATGGTGATGTGGGCAATATGCGTTTATGTGAGTTAGAAGTGGTCGCTGCGTGTCCCGGAAGTTGGATTCGTTTGATGCGCGTTCTGTACGACACGAGTGGTGCTTGTTTCAGTGCTGGAAAGGATGTCATCCTTTCTATTAAATACTACGGAACGTTACTGTTTTGATGCCACCAGGATAACTCAACGATTAGAAGAAATAATTTTGTCAGTGAAGTGCTGCAACATTTTAAAAATGTAACGGAAAGATGTCGTTTCAAGTGCCGCAAAAACGTGTTCTTTACGCTTATCAGGTTGTGAATAGCGAGTTGAAAAAGTGTGAAACTCAATCCGATCAAGCGAATGATACAAAGGAATACAAAAAATAAACCGCGAGACGTAGTTGAACCGTGAAGGTTGGTAACAGTAAACCCACAACGATGCTATAATCGAATTAAATCGAAACAACGCATCCGCTACTTCCGGCACTTCCTATGGGTAACTAGGACACTGTTGGTTGTTGGGAACACATCAAAGTCGCGGCATCGACAAGGGATTAGGTTCGTGGGTAGTATCTTCCGAATCACAAACATGGAATTGCGTAGGAATGGTGCTCACACGTGGAAAGTCCTACATCAAAAGAAACAGAATCATAGGACACCATAAAGAAGCTGTTCGGGGAATGCTCCCCTGACACATTTTGCTCCAAAAACCCTTTCCAGCTTGTTCGAGTTCGGGAGTAGGTCTTTGGCCACGGTAACAGACTTGTTTTCCAGAGTAGAAATACTCCTGGTACACTCCATTTGGTTCCCCGTATTTGGATGTCGGGTTCTGGTGCTCCATTTGTCCTTGCGCACAGAAATAGTACCGGAAACAGATCGATACCAACCGCCTACCGTGTCACCGTATGGGCATGAAAGAACTGCGTCATAAACTGTGTCTGAATACCGTCGTCGTCGTCGTCGTCGTCGCCGTCGCCGCCACTGCCGCTGCTTGTCTAGGACAACTGGACATTGCTACAGATATCCCCTTCGGGGACGCAGCTCACCGTCTTTTTTTTCGAACAGAGACGCGCCTGTATTGCGCCACTAGCCGTCGATATATCGATTCCGGGAGTCGATTGCGTCGCTCGGTAGCGTTCGCTCGAGCCACTTGACAACGCAACATCTAATAATTGAAACTACATTTTTAATACTCTAATCACTTTGCGATGAAGCTACCACCTAGCGATGCTGCCGATGATTGTTGGCAGTTTGTTTGGCGCCATGCTTGTTGTTTGCTTGTTCAAATATAGTATCCCTCTTAGTGCCTTGGGCTGTCTTCAATCGCTTCTTTTGAGTGGTACGCGGACTGGAATTCTATTTAATAAAGCGTTTCATTCTCGTACTTGGCTCATTGGCAACCTAAACCTTAAATAAAAATGCGATCAATTTTCCGTCACTTCCCTTCTTTCCTAGCCACCCTTCGAAGGTACCAACAGTTCTTATCCATCATCTTCCTGGCACTTGATTGGCTTCGTTTGTACCGGGGTTCGCTGTTTCTCAGCCTGCGGCGGTCCCGGTTTCGGGGCTACGGTTGCAGCTGTCGTCGTACGTTGTTTCATTACGATTTTTTTTTTGTTTTACGTCCTCTTCCACTACTTTCTGGCCAGCGCATGGCAAGGGGAACGTAATAATGAGCTGCCGGTGAAATTCAACATTCCTTGGGACCCGCGTTCCCGCTCTTGAGAGGGTAAAGACCTGCAGATCAAATTATGAGTAATCAACCGAAACTCCTGCTCCTTGTCGCGCCGTGTCGTGCCGCAGAGGTCGGACGTACACCAAAAATGGTGTAGCCTGCCAAGGGACCGTAGGCCGGTTCGGTTTGCTTGCGTCGAGCAATTTATCGTGCCCTCGTGCTTTCGTGGGGAGACGGTTTCGTTTGGATAAACATTAAAACAATTTCCTAGCCACCCAATTGCTGCATGTCTCCGTAGACTTTCGCTTTTTGGAGCTCATTTCCAACATCCAAAACTTCATTTGCTGGCGCAGGGGACCATTCGTTGTCAATCTAGAGCGACCACTTTGACAGACAGGCCGCTAAAGATGGTGCCCGGTTTAAGCGGCCAACAAATTGGCCACGATCGCTCGCGAGACAATCGAAAGCTCGCACCTTCCGATTACCGTCGGTCGCACACATTCTCTCCACACAGGCGAACGGATCTGTTCCGTCGATGATGCAAGAGATAGAGCACTAGCGAACGTGTTAGGGCCACCTTTATGTGTCCGCCATCTCATTCCATTTGTCATTTATCGTGGCGCGGCGACGAAAGGATTAGGAAAGGATTGGAAGCCCGAGTCATCCGCACGGCTCGGAAGCTTTATGTAATTAACGGCTTCTTGAACGACGGCTTCATCCCGTCCTCGCAATGTTCGGAGCCCCCCTTGGCGAAGCAGTTCACATACGGCGAACGGGTTCGGTGCTCGGTGACGTGTGTTACGCTGCCGTTACGCCGACTTTTTGGTGCCACTGAATTCAAGCTAAATAATGCATGAAAAGCGGCTTGAGCACGATTCGAAATGTTGGAAAATTATTCGAAAGCCTCCTGCAGTGCTCCTTGGTGGCGCGGGGTATGGGCCTTTGGCATTATTCTGCCGCGTACAATCCCCGGGTGTGCGGGTTGTGGCAAGCTTTTCAGCCACCAGCCGCAGAGACAGTCATGTTGAAGTTAGTCGTAAGCTTAAAAATGAAGACATTAGCAGGAAAAGAAGGCTGATAGCGTGTGGTCGCTGCCCGAGGGGTACGTAACATCAATTCGGAAGAGTAGAGCGCGTGGAGCTTGGGCTGCCACGCTGTTTCATTCGTAATTTCGGTTGGAAGTGTATTTGATGAAGCACGCGAGGGTGCAGCATGAGGATGATAATGATGCTGCTGCTGCTGCTGCTTCTGGCGATGTGATTGTTATCACATCTACAGATCGTAAAATGGGATCAGTGCGCGTCTCGGGCTATGGCTTTCGGCTGAAGAGATTAATGCGATGCGATGCTGAGAGATCAAATTGATTGATTTTCATATTTCACTCGAGTTGTTATCATGTTTTGTGGTTTTGGTATGATTTATAATTTTAGGAAAATCAATTATTCATAGCAATTTTACAGTTTATGTGATTTTACTAGTGAAAAACAATATGTCAGCATCATTCAATACCTAACTAATATTGAAACGTTGTATTAAATATAACAAATTTAAATATTAATGGTATTTTACTTAAAAAAACCTGTTGTATGATGGCAAAAAGTCGATTAACCTTTAAAAAGCCGATTGGTACACGCTGCTGACTCTATTTTTCGAAAACTCTTGTTCAACTTCACCCACAGAGCGGTGGGTGATGGGAAAAGAAATCCACATGGAAGAGAAATCAAACCAAAGGAAAAACGGGATCATGGGCGGTTTACAGGGAAACCCATCCCACCCGCAAACATTGCAAAAAATAAAAAAGGCGAAGCTCGAAAGGACCGAAAGCGGCAAAGCAATTCCATTACGCGAACAATTTCCGAAGGGTCCATTTCGCAAACGGTCAATAGGAAACTTTTCAGCCCAACAGAGTGATGGTGATGACGGTGGCGGTATGCGCAAAATAGAAATAGCCGGAGATGAATAAATTAAGAAAACCGTAGGAAATACCGGGCACAACAACACAGAAAACAACGACGACGATCGGGACGAGAAAAAAAAGGCGCCGGCTGGATAATTTTGTGCGGACTGAATCGATCATCAAAAGTCAAACCATCCAGGGCACATGGGCGCCATGGCCCCACCGAGGCAGCATCCTTGCAGCAGTAAATCGATTTTTGACTTTTTCGCATTTTGGGGCCGACCATCTTCATTGGTGTGCGTTAGCAGATGAAGTCTGGTCGGATGGCTGGCCGTGTTCCAAGCTAGTTTCCAACCACTAGCGGGAAAGAACAAACCCTCCCCGCGGTAGGAAGTCGAAGCAAAGAAGCTATTGTTAAGTGAAATTACGGAGCACCAAAAAAGTTAATCTCCGGTGCCGTTTTAATTCGTCTCCATTCTCCGCTGTTTGTTTTCGCACACGCGAGCACAAATTTAGCGAACCTGGACCAGGGAGATTGGTGAATAATGTGTAGCATCTAAATGTGGTGCAATCGGACAGGAAGAGGGCTCTGATCGAACGAGCTAATAATACGATCACTCTGGCCGGTGAAATGGCTCCCAAACCCCTCCGCCTCAAGAAGGAGGATGGTAAGAAAGTGAGAGTGTCGAAGTGAGTGAGGCAGCGGAAAAGAAAAGTCATCTCGCACGCGAGGCAAGGAAATGGAATCTCCCTTGTGGTCTCGTGTGGTGTCTTGTGGCTGCCAACAACGAACTGAGAAAACAGAGAAAAAGCATAACAGCATGCAAGCGCGAGTGGCGTCGAGTCAGATTGGCGGCCACGGCGGCAGTTGATGGGCAATTTGTTATGGGAAAGGCGTTCGCCTCGAGCCGGCGGTGTGGGACGGGTGGGGGGGGACGGGGGGGCTCGAAAAATCTCTAAATCACTTCCAGCGCACCGCGATCGACAGCATCCATCGGCGCCAGTTCGCAATAATCAAAGCGTGCCAGGAAAGTGGTGGCGAGATGGCGGTGGATGACGCGAAAGCTCACTCAGGTGATCGAGGTGGCGATGACGGCGACGGCGGTAGTGGTTGCCATGAGCCCATACCGATCGCGCAGCCTCCCGGACAGTGCTTTCAGACATTCCGGCGCGTCACTTCGTGTTGGTCGTGGTGTGGTTGCGCTCCGGAGTTGTGTTCGAGAAATCCAAGTGCCGCAGCGGATAGCCCGCAAAACAAACCGTTGAACCGAGGCACACTGTGGCCGGTGGCATTCCTTGGACAAGTTTTTATTCCCTCGCGGTCAGTTGTGGAAGTGGAAAAGAAGTTGAGCATAAATAGCGACACGCGCGTCTTGCTTCGGTTTTTTTTTGTATTCTTTTACACGAGATTGTGGTTGCGACGCGAAGATCATTTGACAGATCATCATCCAAGTAGTCGATGGCACAAATTAGCGATCCTAACGGCATCCCGTCACACAGAGAGACAGGTGATCGTTATCTCGTTGCGTCAATTACGATGCCGAGGACGACGCGAGGTCACGCACATATGTGCCCAGTTACGACGAGATGCGGTGCGAGGTGAGCGAAAGTGATCAGCTGGCACTTGTTGGTTGGTAGGAAATTTTAGACAATTACAGAAGAAACGGAACCGCTAATGCTAAAACAGATTGGATAATGATCACACCGAGGGCCACCAAACAAACACATCTCATCATCTGCTACCCAAACAAGGAAGGCGAAAGTGGCAAGCTTGCTGCTTACTGATTGAGAGGAAGAGAGGAAACAGAGTATCTTAACCCCCTGCGCGGCGCGTCAACAGCATCCCTTTCACGCACAGCTGCGAAGTCTGATTGCGTCTCTGAGCCGCGATCGCCGTGAGCTGAAACTAATGTGCCCGTCGTTACACAGTGACTGTGTGGCAGTGAGTGTGTATCGGAATAACTTTTCACTTGGAAGTGGAAGATCTAATGTATTGTTAAAATTCAGACAAGTGGCTTTTGCGGCGGCACCAAATTAGTGTTTCACCGGGGCCCGCGACTCGGTGGCGTCTCTGGCGGCACTCTCATAATATTAATGTATTTCCTACCATCTTTTTTCGCATAATTTCGAGCAGCAACCTGCATAGTGTATCCACCGTTGCCAGCGCGTGTGAGTGAAATGTGATTAGCCGCCGGTTTGGGGAGTGATGTTGTTGTGGTTCGGTTAAGGTGTTGAGTGAAAAGCAGAAAGCAGTGTAGTGTAGTGTTGGGCCAGGCCGACTGGCTGGCTGGCTTGCTGATTGGCTGCACCTTCGGGTGACTGTCAATGGCGGTCGCTTCTGTGATCGTGTGATCGAGTGCAACCAGAAAAAAGCAAGCAACATATTATCGTGAGTTTTTTTTTCATTTCGAATAAACGTAAACCGTGAGACGCTTGGACGATTGCTGGACGGATGACTTCGCCCTAGAGGCGCCCCAGAGTGCCAGTTGAGTGTACGCGTTCTGGTGCATCAGAAATTGGACAACAAAGCCAACGTCAACGATGTCTAAGGTAAGGGAAATTAGTAAAATATTTTAAAAACCTGGTAGTTAAATTTTGAGATATATATTGCTAATTACATAATGATATCTAGTTCGAGGTCAGCCGAACGTTTAGGTGGATCGAGCATTAAGAAAATGGCTTCAGAGTTTTTGTGATTTAACGCAATGGCCGCTGGCAAACTGTCTGAGCATCCTTTTCTTGTGTCAGCTCATCTTAGAGAAGTTATATTTTTGACGAAAAAATGGGCCACGGAGCTACATTTCTAAAGAAACAATTGAAATGCCAAGCAAAGTACAATCGTACAAAACCAACCGCATCTTTGCCCCTAGCCACCTCTAGCTGACCTTTGGCTGAATGGTCAAAGTGAAGGCTCCATCAACCAGCCCAGAGAAAAAGGCTCCCGACTACTTTTGATCTTACACAAAGCACCAGACCCCTCAGGGGAAATGAAGCTGAACAGCCAGAAAGCCACCGAGGAAGGAATATGGAATAGCTAATTATCTGTAACCGTCACTAGAGCCGTCTGCTTTCTGCTTACCGGGACACTTTGGGCGTCCACTATGCAAACGCTCGCTCCGTTCCCTTTTCTCAATCCCCCTTTCTCATGAGTCAGCTCATTTTCAGACTTTTGCGTGGGGTCGAGAGGAATAAAATCATTTACCAAATGGCTTGCCACCGTGCCCCTTTGGCCCGAAAAGCTTAAATGTCACTTGAGTAACCGGTGTGCAGCCCTTTGGCCGCTTTCATCGAGAGCTCACAGTGCACCAAGTGCTCGGTTTCGGTTCACTAAACCGTTAAACGTTTTTTGATATCTCATTTTTCCCGTCCACACTGACTGACTGACGAGACGGGCTGTACGAGACGGTGATCGCGGGAATCCGTGAACAAAACTGCCAATTCATCGTTCAATCGTGCCCAAGCCCAACTAGCACCGTTACAGCATCGTTGGCATGGCGCCGCGAGATCACCCGCTGCCCGGATTCGAAATGTCAACCCGGTCGGTCGACCGGCCGGCCAGCCGGTTGATAGTCGGTGAAGCGTGGTGATGTTACCGTGAGCTTGTACCGCCACGCAGCGTTTGTCTGTGCGTTGGAAAGGAAATGGAGCGCATCAATCGAAATGCTGTTCGATTTAACAAAATCCCAACCCCTCCCCCCGCTCCCCCAACAACCGTGGGCCACCTGGATAGTTTATCTTTTCGCTGACTCAGATCAAAGAGTGTGAGGAGTGGTTCAAGTTTTTCTACGCGCTTTTTGTGATTTTTTTCCACCACAGAATTTTCAGTAACAATTTTCCATTCTAGTGCCCGTGCAGCTGGGATTATCTGCGACGAAAGCATGTAAAATACCAAAATTCGAACGGTTTTTCGGGGATGTCTCAACTTTCCGGCCATAAATTCCATTCTGTCTCCTCTGCGACCGGGCAAATCATGGAAAAGTTCTTCTCGTAAACCAATGCAAAGTCAGCCCGGAGTTGGGCCCCGGGTGCACTCCTACTACGCCTCCGTTTCTCCGGGACGCAATAAAGTGGATTACGCTCTCGATGCCCGTTACGCTGAGTCCCCTTCAAGTGTCAATCCAACGGGCAATCCAACGGAAAAGTCGGAAAAGTGTATCCCTCGATCTTGATGAAATGTTTGCCCAAGCGGTACCGTTGGGACCACCGAAGCACTTAGCACACAGCTTCTCCTCGGGGTCCATGGAGACGATGACGACGCCTGACGCCCTGGATGAAGGAAATGGATTCTCGTGAGGCGTAAACGCTGATCCGGCTGTTAATTGAAAACCCTAAAATGAGATTAACCAAATACAATCCCTCGTCTCTCGTGGAGGGCGGATGCCAGTTCCCTGAGTCGGCTTGACTGACTGGTATCCATCCTGCCACCGGAAGACCGCCGGTCGCCGTCTTCGTGGTTTTGTTTTCTCTCTCTCTCTCTCTCGATGGGATTAAGCTTTGGTGAGCTTAACTCCGCGATTGGTGTACCGCGGTTGCGGTGTGCAGCTTTCCCCAGAACACAAGCGTGGGAAAGCGGAAAAAAAGCGAGGAACGAAATTTCCTTTCGCCGCCGTCCCCCGCTCGAGTTGAACTTTTCACAGTGCAACTCGTTAGCGGAAAAATCGAATCATCAAACCAGCGCACGAACGAACCGAACGTCTGGCGGCGCTAATCACATATCGGTCGCTCATGTTAGGTGCAAACAAACCGGGGGAAAAAGCGGGAATCTCAATTTTAGATTGAGTTTTGCAGTGAACTCACACTGGCGAAGAGTAAGACGTTTCAACCGAGCGACTGGTGGGCAATTGGCGAAAACATTGGCCGCGCTGGTTGCAATGTAACTGGCGGAGCGATGAGTTTTCGGTGCAAGCGATTAGGAATGCCCCAGGGGAATGCGACTGTTGCCGGTTTTTGGTAGGAAGCAAACGCAGCGATGCCGC
>NC_064877.1:78683146-78703146 GCF_943734665.1 Anopheles aquasalis
AAATTACAGCAGCTCAAGGGATGGTGCGGATGTTCGAAAGGGATAAAAATCCGTTCAAAGCACTTTTTCTGGTTCTGGATTTCTGGGAAAATCGTCTCTCGTACCGTTTGCTTCTTGATTCATCAAAAGATAACGAGAGTAACGAGGGCAAAGGCGAATCATTATCAAGGGGAGGCGAGGTCAAAAGTGTACATTAATCTCCTGTGGGACACACAACTATCAATATCCTTTAGGGATTGCCTGCCATTAGGAGATCATATCTTCTCATTTCATGTTTCTCGATAATTGGATTTTCCATGTTATAGTGCTCCATTTCAGTGTGTTTTCATTTTTTTGGACTGGGTTATTTCGAAATGGCACTGGAAATATCCATTAATCATTGTCTCGACTTGTCTGTTACTGAAAAAACGAGTAGCACGAAACTACTAATGACCTGGACTTGGCTATGCGTTATGATTGCAAACACTAGCTGTTATTATGACGAATACGCGTCGGTACGTCATAACGCTGCACTGCACAATGGTTTCAAGCACCTCGACGCGAATGGGAAGTGTTCGGATTGATGGCAGCTCTACAACACCCCACTAGTGATGGATTGGTCGATGCGGAGCCAATCGGACCACCCCCTTCTGCACGATGAATTCCAATGCACTTTATGGGCTTGGTGTGGTCCTCTGTTATTCCCGGATCGACTTCCGCGATGTGCCCGGTGCACGCAATGACCCATCTGACTGTCAGTAGTCCGCACACACATCATCATCATCATCATTTGGCTCTCGCTCGCGATGCCAGCTTTTATTTATTCAACACTCCAAAAACGCGGTGCATTCGGTCCCGGTCTCTGGGGACGACGGATCCAATTGCATTCCACCGCACCAATCCACCAATCCGCGCTCTCGTTTGGCGTTCATTCAATCAATTGCCCCTGGCAACGGAACGGGCGAGTCGCAACCAAACGAACCCCTCAACTGTCCTAGATATGGCGGACTCCGAGGGCTTTCCGAATACAATGGTGGCAAGGAAAAATCGTGGAAATGGCCACCACACACCCCACACAAGCACACAAGCAAACCGAACCAGCGCCCAGAGCGGATGTCGCGCCGGAAAATCAATATATTCCATTGCGCGCCAGTCGAGGTCTGGTGGTGGTGGCAAACCGCCGCCGCCAGACCGTCCTACATTTATCCTAGAAAGCCTCTCGGTTCCGTTCATGTACGGTTCGGTCTATGGCACCTCGCACGGCCAGCTGCTAGGCCAGGCCGGTGCTGTGGACTCTGCTGTCAATATGATTAAAAATTCATTTTTCTCCTCCATCACCAGCCGTTCTTAGTGTGTTCAAGCGAGCTGCCGCCGATGGTGGCAGTGTCCCTACAGGCGCACAGACATGCCTTTGCAGGCTCCTCCGGCAAGAAGAAACTATTTCCGGCAAATCTCATATCGATTCCGGTAAACGATGCCATAAGATAGGCGCTGGTGGAATGAAATGGCTGTCGATTTTATGGTTCGGTTCGTTCGTACGGTTACGAACGCCTCGTAATGGCGACCAGAAGTAGGTGTTGAAGGCTTGATCCCCCCCCACCCGAGCGAGAGCGAGCGAGAGAGCTGGGAGAAGGAAAAGACTATCTGGACGATGTTCTAGGGTTCCATGGGAGAGAGTTGGTCCGCCTTGGGGATAGTTTTATGTCGATTACTGTGTTGCGTGAATAGATTTTCTAATGAACTTATGTCGTCCGCGGAGGAATTAGGAGCGGAAGTTGTACCGGTAATGTCTCCAAGTTTCTAATCCGATTTATTAATGCTCCATTTGTTTGTGTCCATATTTTGGATATTTTTGGGTGGACTAGAGGTCAAACGCAAAGTAAACCAGGCGACCAGTCGCAGTCGATCGATTAAAGTGAAAAGCGTTCCTCTGCCTTCTCGCGGCCCTCATTAGCCTCCATTTTGTTCGTGGCCAATGTGGGGGAGACCCCGGCCTGCTGTCGACACCAATCTTGAGTCACTGACCGACGTGTCTGACCAATGACTTCGTATTGTAATGAGGTCTCCTAGACGTGAAGCAACGTGAAGAACAGCTGCTTAGAAACACCCTCGATGCTGGTGCTCCAGTTTGCAGCACTGCCTCGAAACGTCCTTAGCTGCACGCAACGCGGTCACTTACTTGTAAGGGACCTCAACCTCGCTTTGGCGCCTTTTGTAGGCTAATGTCTGCAGGAATTTCCCCCCTCATTTTATCCTCCTAGGGGGTCCTAAGAGGTGGCGTATGACTAACCCGTAGCATGCTACCAGCTCGTGCTCCGTAGCTCGTCGACCTCTACTCGTACACGATGCGACACCGACACGATGCTGGCCTACCAATGAACCTTTCAAGGGATTCCCCCCGGGGGGACCACCGGAAACAGAGGACACTCTGGAGGCGGAAGAAGCCAGCAACTTCACACATACTGAACATTTTTAATTAAGTGCCTTGGGATCCTGCCAATGGACAGCACGCCACCTTCACCCCCGCATGGAGCTTCCGGTGTCCGACGCTAAAGGTTACGTCGTTTATGCCGTGGCCCTGGAACTGCTACTGCTGGCGACGTTTAGTTTTCCGAACTAAAGTTTTCCAATAAATTGTTCCACCAGTCCCCGGGGTGGGTGCAGAATGTGTATATGCTTTATAGCATTATCCTCTACTGAATACTAGAACAGAGATACAGAGAAGAACAGGCCCAGAGCCGTGGGTGAAAGTTTGCACATTCGTGGAGCAATGGATTATTCCGCGCACACGATACCACCGTGAGAATGTGCATATGGACGGGAGCGTACGTGTCGAGAATAAAGTGCGAGCGAGCAGCAAATTGGTCGTGGATTGTGAAACACGGATCGATAAGCGAAGGTCGCGGGTGTGTTGCTGGTGCTGCTGGTTTGCTAAAAGTGCAGCTAATGGTTCCTTACTGGCTCATTGATTTTCTTAAAGTCCCCTGCGGTTGAAAGTGAACTGCTGGGGAGAGATTTAGCTCACCGGAGGGAGAGGTTGTTGGTTGATGTAGGTAGATTGCAATTTTGTCTCCAACTTCAACATCAGCTGGGAAAGATTTATGCGATGGACTTCTTGTCCAGTCCACCCGGAGTGCAATGTTTGGGCACGGTAATTTAATTAGTTATCATAACTTATCCCAGCACCGATCGTTGCTGGCTGGATATAAAAGTTTCCCTTACCAGCGCTATCAGTAGCCTCGGAACGGGGCGTTGTCTCTGTACTTTGGTGCGACGTTAGATGGAAAACTTTTGCCATTTTGGGTGCGCAAAGTCTGGTGCTCTGTTCGGGGCTTGAGTTGGGGCTCGTTTAGCCCCCTCTTAACGAGGCGCCATAGACAGTTTGAGATACTTTGCCGCTCGCTCGCGCGCTCTCTCTCTCTCTAAATCACTCCCTGCCTGTTGATCTTATCTACCAGCGCAGCAAGCACACCCTTATGTTGTCATTCCGTGCCGTAGCTACTGATGCTGCTGGTGTTGTTGTTGCAGCCGGTTTTTGCACTCACTTACTGTGCACCACGGGCTCTTTCGGTGTTGCAAAACAAACGATGCGCACGGAGCAGCAATTGTAGTGCATAAAGTAGCGCCAATTGGTGGAGTCACTGTGCCGTGCGCCACGAGAATGCCGGCTCATGTTGAAGGGACAGAAAAAAGGGGCCATTTAGATGTACCATTCGCGAACGATCTTGATCTGCCTCCAGCGACCAAGGGAAGATGCACTGGAAAGATAACGATGAAGCAAACCCTTTCGGTGCAGAAGAACGCACGGACTGTGGCACAAACCATTAGTCGAGAGGAAGACAGCTGCTGTGCTATCTACCAGAGAATAGAGGCACTGCGCCGGCGGAATGCTGCCGGGGGGATGATTCATTCTTTTCGCTCTTTACCGACGGGGTCGCTAGCTGGCTGAAGCGCTATCGGTGGCTCGAAGAAGCTCACGAATGTCACGCGGCGAATGTGCAATGTGACAATTTTCGCCACCGACCGCCATATTGAGTCCAGCCGGGCGCATGATATTGATTTTCATCCGTGGTGTCGCCTCTTGTTCCGGTTACGCGGTTCGTACGGCTTACGATGGCTATTAGCTGAGCGCGTGCAGTGCTGTTTGCGGTTGGATTATTGCTGCTCATGTGAGCCACGATGCAGTGTTGTGTAATGCGACGTATGCTGGTAACAAGATGCTAGGGAGAACATATTTGCCAGAACATTAACCTTGGATGGTGTGATAGTAATTCCTTTTTTCAAATATTTGTAATCAATACAAGAGTTGGCAACATAAGTTATATATTTTCTTTAGCATTTTGTATGCTGTTGAACTTGGTTCTACAAACAAATAAATTTGGGATATTCTAAAAATAAATTACTAAAAAGGTGAATTAAACATGCAAATACAAACTGCAACAAGTAGTGTCGCTCTACGATATCATCAGATTGGTCCCACTAGTTCTGCTTCTAATTGAATTTATTCCTATTCTACAGTTGCACCAGTGTTCTCCAGTCTGCAATTCAGCGTAAAAAGTGAACATTTAAATTACCAAAAACACGCAAGCACGATTGCATTTCACTAGCAGCGATGGATGCACCTGTAAAATGCATCCAGTGGCATGGTGACGGAAGCACTTTGCGCTGCAAGGCAACCAGCCATCGTCATTAGAACAATTGCCGCCAAGCGGACTCTACAGAACGACTGAAGCGGAAGAAGTAGTCAGAAAAAGTTTACCAACCGAGCCAAACCGAGCACTGAGCGCGTTGCAAATGCCTGAAGCGACATTACAGAGGATGCCTTGTATTGAGGAGATGCGGAACTGCGCTAAATTGTTTAATTGAGTGAAATTTAAAGTGAACGCAATTAGGGCTTTCGGGTCTCATCGTTCTCCATCTGCACTGCTTCGCTTTGTCTATTTAGCATTGTGCGTTTCTTATTTTTAATTGCATTTCTCGTTGTAGTTTTTGCTCGAATTCACCAACGAGACTCAGAGAGAGCGACACATTAGTCACATAAAACTACTTATCCTTGTCTCATCTGGCCATAAATTGCCGCCTACGGAGTAGTGACTCACATCACACACTCTGCCCTATCACCTATCTCTTGGTAACAGAGTTAGGAACGATCTGGTCTGGCAAGAACAACAAGTGCATCACTATTTCCGCTTCGTACTGCAGCTGCAATTAGTGGCAGCAGATAATGTGCTTTAGAGCGCAAAGTTGTGTTGAAGATAAAATTGGATCTACTGGATGCTGAGTTAGTCTTCGCTAAATAGCCGATGTTAATAATAACTAGCTACTTAACAATTAAAACACTTTCTCTGGAAAATGTTGCGGCACTCGAACGATTTCATTATTCACCAATGCAAGAGAAGGTGATCCTATATTTAAATCGTCTCGGAAGGGCCACCGAGCGGCCGGTTCAGCAGACTGTCATCTTTTTCGATTCGAATGACTGCCAGCCAGAGGTATGCTGAATGTTTAATTTCTACCCACCAGCCCGGTTCAGTTTTCGGTTGGGAACGATTCCTGCCATGACCCAGTTATCGTGCGCTCTAGATGATGAACGGAAAATGGAAAACATGTGCGACGGGGCCATGTCGCGATCTTCTCATCCGACACAAGACAGAATGTTTATGCTCTGTGGTTTGAGGCCGTCGGCTTGCTCCGAGACCGAGTTCTGGTGCTCACTGTCTCCGCTGGTTATTGCATAATGGGGTGGCGACTGGCTTAGCTTTGACCCTCGGTGGCCAGCAGTAGCGCATAAGAAACGAAGGGCGCATCGCGGGCGTGACATTCATCTGTCAAACGGTCCCTCGACCAGCTGACAAAAAGAGAGGGAGTTGGGGACGTCCGTGATGGTGATCTGTCGCGCTCAAACGGCGTTTATTGCTTCATCGAAAACGCGTGGAAAGTGGAAAATCGAGTAAATGGTTATGCTGCTATGCTGCGGGGTTATAATGACCGTTTAAAAATGGGAAAAGAATAGCGAAACGATTTCGTTGGGCATTCGTCTGATGTCATCGTTTGAAGGACTTTCTCTGCCGTAGATTGACTCAAGCCGGCAAACGACTTTGAAACTAGAAACCTCGAACGATGAGTTGGGTCGATTTTCATCAGAATTGTGAGTTTATATTATATCTTTGCTTAAGAATCTTTACTTTTAAGAAGCAATTAGTATTCTCGTCTCCCTTTGGAGCACTTTGACAGATACATCAATGCATTGGACCGTGTTTAATGGATCTTCTCTGAATTATGTTTAATTAGGAGTTCTTTTATGGTTATGATTTAATTTGGGGATACCGCACTTGGAGTAATCTATTTCAACAGGTTGTAGGCAACATACTCTCTTCCTTCACTACCATCGTGACATCTGTATTGGTAGTGGGTCCACAACATGAAAATAAGTTAATTGTAATACTAAGCAAACGATTCTGGCCACAGCCTCTGGTCACCCAGCTTCTGATACCTGGCGTTGCCAACATGAAGGTGCATCTGATGCAACTGGCTCACGTTCAAACACAAATCGGTTTCGTGCAACCAGACGCATCCGAAAAGGTAGACAAGTTCGTACCGTGTTTGTTTGTTTGCTCGATGCTGGTGTGGTCTTGGACTCCTCGCCGCTTCTGCTCCCGAGATATTGAACTACCGAAGCCAGAGCCGGTGCACTGCGCTCTCGATACGGCCCAGGCCGGTGAGCGGTCACAGGAGGAGATGGTGCTGTCGGCGCATCTTAAAATAGCCGGTCGGCTAGTCGGTCGGACCGGTCAACATGTTTTTGGTACGCTCGGACTGATGGACTGGTCGGCCAAACCGAGACCGAGACCGAGTGTTTGCGTGGTGCACCTGCAGTCGCTGCACAATCGCTGGTGGTGCATCGTGAGAAGAAGCGAGTTTTTGAAATTCAATGTTGTGGAACCTGTGCCAGTAAAAGGTGCATCCGTGGGCCGGGTTTTTTTGGGGTTTTGAACTTTGAAATCCCACTCCGGTGTGATATGTTGCGTGAACTGTGATACTCCCCTGGTGGGCTTGTGTGATTTCCTACGCAGTAATAACGATGTGAGTGATGTGGTTATGCAAAAAAAAAAAACAAATATTTTGCCAAAGCTCCAGCGTTGTGGCCGACTACCTCGTGGCCTGCAACACGAAGCCACACAAAAACACAATGAACAAACTAAGCCAATCAAGCATTTCGAATCGACGACGACGACGAAGAGTGACCGACATTTGAGTTTGGGGCGCGCGCTCTCGAAAGTACACGACGCGCCCTCCGGCCAAGTGCGTGCCATTGCGCATCGATCCACATCGCCCGCGAAGGGCCTCCCCCAAAAAGGCCGGTGCGATACCTCAATTTTCGATTAGTGGCATTAGAGACAAAGGGAGACCTCGGTGGGAAGAGCGCCGTACCACTCTGTCACTGTCCCCGTTGGCTCGGATTCGATCGAAACTTGATGCTCCCGTTACCGTCGTCGTGGTGGCCGTCGTCAGCAACATCCCCAGGCCTAGAGGTTACGCGGGTGAGGTTAGTATGTTGATTGGATTTTAACGACGCCCGGGCGCGGCACTCAACCAAGCGTTGGCAACCGTGAAAAGCAGCGAAAGTCGAAAGACGCCGACAGGAGGTTCATTAACTGTGGTGCGTGGATTTGGACGGGGTGTTTGAGTTATATGCTTCGGGTGCTGCCTTTTCGGTGTCGATGTCTCTCGAGGAACAAGCTAATTGTGAGTCGAAATCTAACAGGATTAGTGTTAGCGGCCGTTGAGGTGTGGTGTAAGCTGATGCCGCCGAATGGTGCCCTTGAAAGCGTAGGTTTTGGTTGCAATGCGCCATAAATGTGATGCATGGCCACTTGAACAGACGCAAAACGATCGTAAACAACGAAATGGATTGTGAGAAGCTTGTGTTTTCGCAACTAAATTGAAAAATGTTTCAAAATTGACTTGAAGTCCATTTAAAAGCTTCGCAATCAGCATTTTCCACCGAGGTCTACGCAGAATTAACAAAGCAATTACATGATCTGTTTGCTGTTGGTGGAGCCAATAATCACCTGTTTCTGAAAACGGTGAACCTTTTAACCACTTGATTTTATTCACTTCTCAAGCTATTGTGACAAACGTTACTGTTAAGAAGATGTGCCTCCTGAAAGTAAGTAATCGTGAAGCAGCAAAGTGTTCTTCTCAGCACATTAAACGTTTTATGTCGGCCACGCAGTCGAATTACCTTTGCAAAGCCGCCTCTATTGTTGCCTCCCACGGCGTGACCGTCGAGGCTGGTGCTGTTGGAATTTCACCAACCAACCGACAATCACCAACAGTGGACTGCTGTCGGCGCGTGTCGAAAGGGAGAAGTACGTGGAAAAATGCTTCAACATGAACCACAGCGAACGATACACCTTCCTCAATGGTGGCGAAAATGCGTTCACTTTGTCGTGTTTCTGTCGAGGTGCGATGATCAAAACCACCCGCCCCGTAGCATAATCATAGAGCGCCTGCAACCCACAGATCAACCAGCTGGGGTTAGCCGGTCCCCAACATAAATGTCCCGCCATTCAGTGACCCCGTGGTGTCTGTGTGTCCGTGTCAATCAAAACGTCATCCTGGCGAATGCGAAATCTGTCTCAGCGAATGCGAGATGTCAGCATTCAATGCGCTAGGCCGGGGGAAAGTGGGCTTGCAACTCGTGCTCGTGCTGCACGTTGGTGGTGTGACATCGTCGCTGTCGGTGATGCTGTTACGGTTTTATGATGATCTCGTAAAGTTTTATTGCGTCTAAAGTTGGATTTAAAATGGCAACGGTCTCCCATCGGTTGTGATTTGAGCTCCCAGCAATCGTTGCGGCTCAATTATTGTGACCCGGGCTTAAGATATGGAGCAGCATGAACGTTGGGGGTGCTGCAATTGTCGCGTGTGATGTGGAAAGAGAGCGAAAAGCGGGCTCGTGACCTTTGCTTCACAGTCGCATATCTTATCGACAAGACTTTCGCTGAGTCTTGAGGTCTTTGTTTTGGGGAATTTCATGGAAATTTGCTGACAAGAATTGGTGGCTTCGTAGTATCGATGGAATACTATGAAACAACAGGTCTAGAAAGCCCTTCCCGGTATCTCTTTAAGTAAAAGAACTGCTTCGTGATCTACTTCTGTCACCTTTCTAAGATGTCCCAAAGACGAGACCTTTCGGCATGATTCGTCTTGGCACATTGAGCATAAGCAACCGGCCAGACAGAAGCGAGGGACACGCAATCGTCGTGGGCGTTTTGCTGGGATGCTCACCCACGCGCTCACCGGCGTGGAGGAAAAACACGAAAAACGTGGCAATGAAAGGGGTGACCGAGGGGTGAAACATGAAGCAATGAAGCCATCAAGCTATCCACCGAGCGAGCGTGAAGACCCCTGATGAGACACGGCACGACGTTACACGACGCGCCTGACGAACGCACAGCATGAGGAATCTCTCTCTCTCTTGAGTCTTTCGATTCAAGGTCAACGACGACGACGACGTGGACGTCACTGGACGATAGCTGGTGGTGCTACCATCTTACCACGCTCACAGTGTCCATTGCATGGTGTTGGTTGATGCTTTATTTTGAAAATATGCTAAACAAACTCCTCATGCACGGGTGCGAGCATTGGGACTGGTGATTAAGCGTCGGCACATAATCGGTTTGTCACCGATCGGGTTTCATGTTTCAAGAGTTGGAGGGCGCGCCCGTGCGCGTGTGTTTGTCTCTCTGTTGAGAAGCATAATAAGGCAATGTTATTCATGAGTTTTGTATCTTCTTTTCTCGCTTTGCAGGTGAGAGCATACGCGAACAGGTGGCCCAGGAAGGTTACTCGTATGAGAAGGACTTGTGAGTTTCTTATTCGTTATGGCATTGGGAAGCAGCACAGCAGTGTGCTGGTGATGTTTATGGTTTTACTTAAAATGTTATTCCTTACCGGTTTTTAAACTTTTCTTTTGCCAAAACACATCTACGATACGTAGGAGTTATGTGAAACCTGATCTTCGAAAAATCAAAATGAAACATTCATTTGCTTAACAATTCTTCTTTACATCGTTTTGAACATCAACATCAAGCAAAACATTTGGTTGGTCCTTTTCGGCCGACCTTAAGGGACCTGGTCCATTATATGGCACAGAACCTCAAATGGACAGTGCTGGATGTTCTACTGTACGATAGCTCGCCTCTGGCACTATCGAATGAGCAGCAACAGCAGCAAACTATGGACCAGTGGTGGAGTAGGAGGTACCGGCACTCTACACCGCTGAAACGAAGCAAATGATAATCCTTTAGATGGTCCTAGAGAAGAATGCCGGCTTCCTGGATTGTGCTGGCATGTAAAATGGATGCAAATTTGCATCGCGTATGAAGCATTAGCCGGAGAAGGAGCCGGAGCCGGAACCGGTGGCCCTGCCCCACGCTATGATCACATCATTGTTATAGCACAGTTCACCGGTGGGGAAGGTCCCCCGGGGGGGTCCAATTTGCATCCGAATGGAAGCTCTTTTTAGGGGAAGTTCAGTATGCACATCAAGCTGGGATCGACCTCGAGACTTTATGCTGATTGTAAGGAGGGTTAAGGTCTCACATTATCATCCTTTTTGGGTTAAAAGCTGGTAGCAGCGATAGCGGGCACTGTTTTCATTTCATGCTCTATAACCATTCTTGAACGCTGCATAGCTTCGAGAGAGAGATTCTCGGATACTTCAACGATGGAACGAAATTATGAGAAGGAATGTTATGTTACTTCTTACCCTCTTGTGTGACAAGTGATGGCAAAGTGGACATAATTTTGCTGAGCAAGAGACGGTTATCGATCGAGAGCATTACTAATTGGAGTTTGAAGGACGAATGGACCCTTGAAAGTAAATATCAACTCATGTTGTGTTGTGGTAGCTGGTTGTGGTTTGAACCAAATGAAAAACCCTTGGGTTAGACCTGCAAACCGCAGAAACCACTGTAAATGGAAAATAAGTTGTCTTTTCCTTTTTGTATTGCACAGAAACTCCATTGTTCGGTCGGAATATTTGAATAACGAAATCGTGAAATGGTTACAGATTGTGTATATTTCGTGATAAAGTTATTGAAGCTAAGTTCATATTTGATCATCCATGATTGTTGTCATACTGCAGCCTTCGCGAACATTGCGTCTATGTTTTGTGAAGAGCGAACGACTTCTGTTACGATAGATCAAGTAACCTAAGAAACCAACAATAAGGGTCAGATTCAGGCCCGTCATGAATAGAACTGCTGCCATTACGCTACTGTTACTGCCATGCCCTTGTGCATCCTTTATGCTATCATCAGACAAACGCTGAGCCTGCATCAACGGCTTTGCATAGAAACCGGCCCCTTCCGAGTTGATAATATTAGCAATCCACTGTTCCATCCGTTTGTCCAGTATCGTGAGCTTCGCGCCGATCTCCTTCGCCATCTCGAGCGCCTTATCCACTTTGAACGACTGCTCGTAGATGCTGAACTCTAACTTTTTCGCACTGAGCTCCTGCTTATCGAGCGTCAAATTGTTGACGGTCTCTATCATGCGCTTCAGATCTTCGCTGCTGTAGGAAGAATCGTTGGTACGATTGGACAGCTGCGAGAGCTCCATCTTGAGCAGGGTTTCGCGAATCGTATTCACATCTTTTTGCAGCAGAAATTGTTGTTTCGTCAAATCAAACAATGCTGCCTCGAGACGGGAGGTTTGGTTGATTGTTCTCGAGTGATCATCTCCGTAGCGTTTCACATCCGCCATTATGCTCTGGAACAGTTCTGTTAGAGCGGCATCGTCCGATCTACCACTCTCGTTGTACGCACTGTGAAGCTCCTGTATCGTAGCGGTCCAATTGTGGGTCGTATGCTTATCGTCCAGGCAGTAAATGCCTTTTACGCTGGGTTGATCACGTGGGGACACGGAGGTGTGTGGTTTGTGTAATTCAATAGATTGGGTGGAACAGTAGCGCACAAATTTAGCAAGATACGTGCAATTCCAATCATTACCGGCGATACCGAGCAGCTTCAGCTGCGGGAAATAGGTTTTCATCTGTTCGTAGTCAATTGATTTTAGGCGATTACCATCGAGATAAATGGTATTCAATTGGGCACAAGAAGCTAGCATGAGCATATCTACATGGTCTAAGCTATTGAAGGAAAGATCAAGCCATTCCAGCTGCTCCTGATGGCCGAATATGCCATGGCGCAAGTTTGAAATGTTGGTCTCTTGCAAACCAAGAGTTTTTAACTGGGATAAAGATGCAAAACTAGTCACATTTAGTGAATTCACTGGATTGAGACCAAGATATAATGTATGCAAATGGCGAAACTGAGCAATGAATTCGAGAGAAGATACCGAATTGTTTGTTATGTCCAGAAGAGCTAGCATTGACTCTGAAGCGTTGGCCATTACTATTTCTGAAATTTTGTTATGCGAGCAACTGAGTTCCTTTACCGTCGTCGATATATGAAGTTGATTCAGCAGGTTGTTCTTCACTCTTAGAATTGTTACTTTAATATTTGGAAGGCTGAGCTCCTTTATATTGTTGTTGTTCAACACAAGCTCATCTAAATTTAAATCATTACACTCTTTTGGGTTGCAAAATGTTTCTTCGGCAAATTTGGTGAGAGAATTGTTTTGTATATGAACGATTTTGAGGGCTTCGTTTCTAGCAAACAGTCTATTCTCAAGTTCCTGCAGCTGGTTGTTGGCAAGAACGATTGCTTCGAGTGCTGTTAGTTCCACTATCACTGCCGCACTGAAGGATTTTAAGCTATTGCCACCCAACAGTAATACTCGCAATGCTCTCACGGAGTTAAAAGACTTATCTTCAATGACGCTGATGTTATTTGCGGTAAGGTTGAGCGTTTGTAGTTTACTGGCACCCTCAAAGGCATAATTTCGTAGCTCCGTAATTTTATTGCGAGACAGATCTAGATCTGTCAATCGTGCTGCCTCGTTTAGGCTTCTGCGTGAAACTTGTTCAATGCCACAATCTACGAGAGAAAGTTTATCTATGTTGTCATACATTTCGAATAATTTATGTGGAATTTCACTCATTTTAGAAGAGAAAAAACTAATTTTAGCATTATCGTAGTAATGCGCGTAATCACACGAGAAGTCATAATTCGCAAATTGATCTGTCCAAACATTAACAAAGTAATACTCCATCGCATCCAATTGTTCACAATAGTATCTTGCTGAAGAAGTTGCCTCCGGTGTGAAACATCTCGTGCATCTGTGCGGCGGAAAAACCAAACAAACAGATTGAATTGGGCGCGCTAAAGGGAATTCACGTCACATAAAACTCACAGGACTAACGTAACAAAGAGTATCTTGGGTAACATTTTTGCCAACGAAAAGTATGACCGCTTCGGTAAAGCTTCTTCAACTGACTAAAGCATGCAGTGCTATCTTAAATTACAAATGGTTGTAGCGACGCTGAAAGCTAGCAGAAGGAATTCATGTTATCTGTGTGTATAATTTCCTCTTTCATTTATTCAACATAGTACGATTTTTTATATGCTATCGCTACCAACATTGTAGAGCATTCTTCTAGATAGTACATCCATATCTGTATATTGTATAGTATGGTCTCTCCTGATCTTTTATTTCATTAAAACAAAAATTAAAATAGTGTCGTATGCAGTGCACAAAAAAATCAAAATACTTACCTTGTTAATTAATAAAACATAGTTAAAAGAACTTGATTAGCTGCGGGTGGTACACTTTACAATTAGGATTAACACTGTAGGAGGTTTTATGATAAACCAGTTGCACTCTTTTTTATCTTGCGCCTCTTGAGTTGAATTTGCATCCACATCAGTGCATGTTTGAATCGAAAGAAGCGTCAAATAATGCTTCTGTTTGAATAAACTGATTAGACCATTACTTCATTCACTGTAGAATGTTTTACGATAATCATGCAGCTGCGCCATCGTGTTGCTTACAATGTTGGTCCACTGCTTTATGCCCCAGACTGCTGATTCAACAGCGAATCGAGTTTCTCTTTTTCTCGCATTGAACGTACGCCGGTAGAAGATGGTACTGTTAGCATATTAGTAGATTATGGCGATACGGCACGTTCTAGGTTTGAGTTATTTAAACAGCATAAGTAAACACGGGATGGCCAAAAAGTGTATCGCGCGTGTGCGGATTTGTGCGTGGAAGGACCAAATTTGTCGAGAAAGGACAAACGATTTTTTATTTATTTGGTGAGAACATGAATTCAGGAAAATTATTCACATTTTACCAATGATGTAGGAAAACCGTTTTAGGCTGTGGCACTGTCGGTATCGTTCTACAAAGCGTCGGCGTTAAAAGCTGTTGACCAACAATCAATCAGTCATTGAACTCGTAGTTTTCTTCCCGCTCTGTCTGGCCTTTTCCAACGCGCCGCGTGCGGTTGACATCACTCAATGATGCCGCCTTCAACAGCCACCCTGTCCGGGACACTGCTTTGCGTTAAATGTATGCTTTGGATTTGGATCCCTTGAATCGGCGCATGCGTCCACCCTCACTCACTCTGGTGCTATTCTTTCCAGATTCTTCACTTTCCCGAGCCCTTGGCCGGACCTGTTGTTGCTAGTTGTGATGTCATCGCACAAAAATGAAATGGCTTTTCCGCCGCCCACTCTCTTGGGTTTGAGCCGTTTAGTGTTGAGATTACTGGTGCCTTCACCGAGTGGAGTTATCACTCGTACACGTGTCCGTTGCGGTAGGGAAACCGCGGATGGGGAAAATGGTGATAAAATTATAAAAGCTTTTCCGTGACAGAATGGCGCCCGACCCCGACCACGAAAGAGACTTAACTGTGTGTTGGCAATTTGTGCTGTTGGTGACCTTTTCCTTATTTTTGTGTTCGTGTTTCGATCGTTAAATTCGTTAATCTTATCAAATTCAAATGGCACCGTGCATTTGTTGGAGCTTCCCGGTGGAGCAGAAAATGCGATTGTCGTGAAAATGAGTTGCCTGGAAATGTAGTGAAATGGAGTTTACCATGCAGTTCTTGTAGCGCACGTGCATTGTTAATTATAATTGTGACTTATGTACAATATACCGAACATATTATTCACATGTTTTTACATATACTTTAGTACTTTATATCGCATCTGAAGCGAAGGCATTGCAGCTGCTGCAAAAACACTAACCGATCACTTCCAGAACGGATGCACAAAGCAGAACTACACTTCCGGCTGTCTGCCCGCTGCAAACACTGGAATGATGGTTCAACTCATCGCCCAGACAACCGCATACCGACCCGATGGTTTCAGCTCCTTCAGGGACAGTATTATGTTACGAAAAGATTCGAAGAATCTTGGCGCCAACTCCTTTCACGCTTCAACCAATCCAACCAGCTCCTATGGCACCGCACTGAAGTGCTTCAAATATGATACGTTCGCACACATGGTGTGTCCCTGGCGCTTGGTTCTGATTTCTTTGCCATCCGGGCCAGCATTCGCATTATGTAACATACGGAGCACTTTTGCGACTCTGCAATCCCTGCGGCTTTGTGTACAGTGGCGCTAGCTCGAGGACCTCCATTTTGCACTGCACGGCAATGAAAAATGCATCGTTGCAGACGGGCACAAGGCGGCGTGTAATAATGGTGCTGGTTGCACTTGCCTCACAGCATGTGTGGGTGTACTCGGCCACTTCTCTAGCGACCGGATAAGCGGCATCTCGTCAGCAGGATAGCACTCTCGGTTGTGATAATGTGCGTCTGTTGTGTCAGGTGGCTGGGGAGAGTTGTTGCTCTAATTGTTTTCCGCTGTTCGCTCATGCTGCGCTCACTGTTCATCAAGCGACGTAACATGCATTATCGTCTAGATTTATAGTTGGAAAATGTGATTAAAGCTTTAATTTTGAAAGATTTCATGAGTTTTGGTTTAATCTTGCGATGAATTTCCGGCGACCATTCCGTGAAACCGTAACGATCAATGTACTGCTGACCCACTAACAGATAAATCATGGGATTCAAAACCCATAAAAAAACATCATAAAACACTGGCCATTCGAGAAAAACTTCGGTGACCATTAACGCAATAATCGTTTTCGGTTTGATGCTTTTATCATCCGATGAGGTATCCAACAACGCCGCGTAATGTAGTGATTGAGCAACTGATCCATTACCGAATATCGATGGCAACTCCCACGAGCAGACCCACACATCACAATCGATCGTTGTCTTTTCATAGAGCTTTTCGAGTCTCGCTGTATGTTGTTACGTTTCTGCTTGTGCTAGTGCAATAAATATGAAATTGAAATTGGTTTTGTTTCAAAAAGCTTCTTCCAAAAGTGCACAGATCATTTGAAATGGAATCAGATACTGAACGTAATAAATTGTTCTGATTTTTGCTGGGGACAAACGAAGCTGAAATGCAAACAATTGCTCTTTGTGCTTTTGGCAACATGCAGCGCGCGCACCATTAGTGTTGGTAAATATTTATCCTCGCGAACAGAACACACCGTCGAGAGCATGGTAAACGTTTATTTTATTTGCAATCGAACCTCGTTTGGTACCTTTCCCGGTACAATGGAGTTTCAAGTTTTGTTGAATGTTGCCAAAACAATTTGATTCATAGTGGCAACATAGTGCTAAATGTTGTAGCACTCTACTGCGCTGCCTCGTAGTGCTTTAAAACGGATGACGAGATTCTTAACAGATACGTTAAAATGCCGAAAATAAACCCTGAATATGCTATTCATGTTCCATCGGTGGCAGATGTTACAGGGAGAAAGTTATGTAGTCTAGCGACAAGGTCCACGACTAATGAATGATGTTCTACAAATTTATTGTCCATGAAGGATTTTCCTTTCGCAGGCCCCGAGTTGCAGACGGGCGGAAGTTGTGTTTCTTCTCCCTTGCTATCATCTTGTATCTCGTAATGGAAAACAGAGTCGAAAAGTTGGTGTTCGGAAGTCCGCATTTTGAACGGACGGAAGTTGGTTTTTCATGCAGTTCCCAGTAAAGTTAATGATCCGATACCGCAATGGAATATTCTTGGTAAAGAACTACCTTTGATTTTAAAGAGAAGCTGCTGAAAGTAACTGCTATTTTAAACTTAAATCTTCACAGCCTTTTCCATTTAATAGGCCCTTTGCAGGCATCCTGGAAGTGAAAGCCGTGATCGCCATAATTGAATTTAAGTTGATGCATAGAAGGGCCCGTGAAAGGGCAAAAGGGACGCTTAGGGTATCATCTTTCATAGCGACGCATCTATGACACTAATTAGCATAAATAAGTTTCACTTGCCGGCTCGGTAGCGTTGGACGGAAGCACAGCTTGGCTCATGTCGGGCTTGATAAGACGTGTCTGAGTAAGTGCGCTCCGTGACGAGATTTAACAACGGAATGTGTGCTTTGTGTCGCTCCCGTTTGAGCTTCATAACGCATAAATTATCCGATGGCCACCAGTGGCTGGTGATGAGCCACGGTATAGTCACGGTTGAGTGTAGCGTGTTCGTGTTGCTAAAACAACACGAGTGTGGTCCCTGTGGTAGAAAACTCTTGCTTGGTTCTTTGGATACAGTGATGCAGGAATACAAATAATGCTGTAAGCCTCCAAGCGCTCGCTGTTACGATGTCGGATCGTTTTGGTTCGACGAATTACACAAAACGATGATCCAACGATTTGTGGGTTGTGGCCAATTGTGGATTCCACGCATTCTCATGTTTTTGTAATTAATCGCTTCCTCCTTCAACTGCGCGCGAGATGTGTTTTTGTGGTGATAGTAGAGTAAGGTAGAAATCGTAAATTTCTGCTAGCGCTGTCATTTTTTTCATATTTCCCTTCCGATGTAATGCGTCGATGCAATGGATGGATGCGTTTTATGGGTCGTAGTAGTGAAAAAACATATTTTAAACTTCTGCATAAGTTTAAAATGCAAATGAAATCCGTACAAGGCATCCATGGAAAACTAAATTTTTTTCTCTGGCACTAGATTCGCTAGAATGAGTTTTATGACAAAAGTGTTGTTGTAGTTGCTGAAAGATAAACTCACGTACCAGGTCGATTGAGCGACGATTATTCATTTCGCATTTTACTGTCTTTCAAAATCACTTTCTTGAAGCATTAATTTACTATCATTATGGTTCAAATGTAATGTACCACAACATAAACCAACAGACAGAAAAGAACACTGAAAAAAGATTATCATTTGGAGTTTGGAAGCTTTTAAGAAATAGCTTTCAACTTTTTAGACTCTGCTGAAATGTATCCTCTTGTCTGTTGAAACATTGTAAAATGCCGCAGTACATTGTCACCTTTCCCCTAAACGTGACTTCAAAACGGTGGCCACAAACGTGGTTGCTAGGGTTTCCTCACTCGCTCCGTCACCTTTTCCTTCGCTAATTGCATTTGTACTAAAACCTATTCGTTGCCTTCCACTCTTCTTGCAGGATTCGGCCCAATCGCGCATTCCACGCTTCGACAGCGTCAGCAGTCGGATCCCGGTGCCGGGCACTTTCCGGTTACCGTCGGGCAGCGTTTCACGGCTCCCTCCGAAGCGACCGATCCCAGCGACACCGATCAGCTTCCTCCGACCACCAAGCCGTTCCGGAGCCATCGCTCGTTCATACTCCGGCGACAGATTGTCGCACTTGAGCACTGAACTGACCCCGATCCCGGTGCTGACCACATCAACACCAGCACCAGAACCACGGGTATCCGTGGGAGTGACTCCGGGAGTACCATTCCTGCGGAAGCTAGATCTCGTGACGACAACGCCCGCCAGTAACCCTCAGATCGACGGTGGTGTTTCCACGGAGCGGCTGGAAGACATTAAGCTGTGCCAGCGCGAGTTTGGTCTACCGAGTGATGATGAGGATCGCGATGAGCGGACAATGCGGCCAGAAGAAGTTGAAAATGATGATGCCGATGAAGAGGAGCTGGCAGAAACGACCATGGTTGGTGTTGCGGCCACTGCCATCGATGGCATAGCAGCGGACAGTGATGCTCAGATGTTGGTAGATGAATCGCTCGAGCTGGTCGGAGCACACAGTACCGACAATTTGCTTGATCCTCCTCTGGCCACGGTTCCACCACCGTCAGCACCGGCACAATCAATCGCGACGTTCCAGCAATCACTGGCAGAGCCAGCGTACTTGGCCGGAGGTTACAATCCTCACGAGTACACCGTCACATTGCAGCGCGATGGCAACGTAACGTACGAAATCCGTCGAAGTGCCACCTTCCTGAAGTCATCGCGCGAATCCTTGGCCAGTGCTCCGTCACCGCTGGAGTACGCGCGGCCCATCATGAACTCGACCCAAACCTATCAGCCAGCGGTAGAGGGCATGGGGCTTACCTTTCGGCGCGAGAGTTCCGGTAGCATCGATTCACCGGTGCTTGGTGCGACGCGAACGATTGCGCTTCACAGACGCCCTTCCACCGGTGAGCTGCTGACGGATGATGAAGATTACGGTCCTACGGTGCGTCCTCGGGTTCTATCCAACTTTAACTCGACCATGGTGCACGACCGGCTGGTGAACGTCACGCAAAGCATTCCCAACATCACACAGGAGCTCGCTGATAGCGGACCGCGGCGTGATTCATTCCGCGTTCCTGGTGATAGCATTCTCCCTCAAACGATGATGTCCAAGGAGAAGGAAGAAACACAAGGTGGAGGAATGCCCACGACGACGATGACGATGGTGAAGAAACCGAATCGTTTGACGTTCCACCTTGACGACTCGATGAACTTGATGCACTTCAGTGGCACCAATGAGGGGAAGGGAAAGCGTCACAACTCCACCATGCACGGCTCGGATCCTGGGGCGTTCTGCGCGGCACCATTGCGTCCTGCAGTTAGTGAGGATCGGTTAATGGCCGACCTTGGGACAACGATGCTCCAGGATGTAAGCTTCCAGGATCAAACACTGATAGCCACGGATCTCACCCAGGATCGCACCCAAGTGCAAGAAGAAGAAGAAGTGGTCGAAATGGAAGAGGAAGAAGAGGACGAATATGCGGCCGAGAGGCGCCGGTTGAACGAGAAGCTGGAACT
>NC_064877.1:78708146-78743146 GCF_943734665.1 Anopheles aquasalis
TCGCTGCCGGTCGATGGCCGGTTAATGTGGCGCAGGGATCGTGTTATGCAAACGTGTGCGCAACGAAATCGGAATCGGAACAAAGCGTCATTAAAACCAACGATGCTTTCAGTTGAATGATAAGCCAGCGGGCGTTAAATTGTCTGGAATACGTTAGGTGCCACTGCGTGTGGCTTCATTGAAATGGAATAAAAGTAAAAGGAGAACGGAGAGCAGCAACGGAACAGCGGAACAGATCGTCACTGTCTGGTGTAACAGTCGGAGCGCCAACAGTTGACGGATGGCGCACGTGGCGAATGGTGACATTTTCCCAATCCGGACACACACATTCAGTGGCCCATTGAGTCGGTCAATTAAATCTAATGAATATTGATAGTAATGGCGATTGATTTGCATTCTGCTGACACGGTGCTCGCCCGTGGTGCATTTTAAAACCGGCGATCCACGACGATGAAATGGCCCATTGGTGGAATGCAAACTGGCCACACGATGTAACATTTTCGCGGGCATTAAATGAGGTTTTTTTTTTATCAAAATGTGAATGTTTTCGGTTTATGTAATGTGTCTGTTGAACATTCGCATTTTGTATTAATTTGCACATTTTATCAAGGTCTTCTTTTACTGAAAGTGATCTTCCTTCACTCTTAATGTGATTTTCCGCATTCCGCAAGAAGCATACAATCTCGCCATCATTAGCATTACTAGAGATATCATTCACTGGTGATACTACTGGAGAGCACGCCTCCGTGGCCTCCATTTCAATTAATGTCCCGGCATTCTTATATAATCCCGCCACCATCGCTTGGCCTGAGCTCCACCTACGCGCAATATATGCTGATTCCTGTCTTGTCAGTCGGCACGAAAAAATCCTCCCCGAAAACCATCTCTTCCGTCCTTTCGCCGCGCTGCAATGTAACCTTCCTCTCACTGTCGACTACGCGCGCGAGCCGGGGAGCGCTCTGGCGGGCGTTCAACCACTGGGGCAGAAATCATCATCATCATCATCATCATCATCATTCGCCTCGCCCCGATCTGGATGATGGATGTGGATTACACGCTCAATTAGCCACATCGTGGACTGCCGTGTCTGCCATTTTTGCCCTCCGCTGATTTTTATCGCCACCATTTTCTCACCGACAAACCGACACCCGCCTTTCCGAATTGTGTTACGAAATGTGCAACACTGGCTAATTGTGTTGAACACGAAACCCACGGGGACCAACTTGGAGTCGCGTGAAGAACACTCTCAGCGGAGCAGCGCCGGTCTGTGGTTTAAGATTTGTTTTAAAAAATCCCGCCACACGTTGGAAGAAGGCCTTTCGCTTGGCATGCGTCCTGGGTGCTCCAGCAAAACACACGCTTCTTGCATAATGGCGTCAGTGGCGTTACACTTGCGTCGTAAGAACGTGAGGTCATCGGTGCGTGTTGGTGTCTGTTTGAATTTTCTTTTCACTTCGAAGACACTTCAAACAGTGCTGCACCGGAGGCCTCCAGAACCAATGAATAATTGCACTCGCCTTAGGTTCAGGTGCTTGGCTGGAACAACTTTGCACCTGTGTGCCATCGTGTGTGCGTGGAGCAATGGATGGTACTGGTCCTGTTGGGTCGATAAATTTCCATTTACCCCACCAAGGATGACACCTATTTTCACGCACGACCAGCACCAGGTCCTGTCTAGCTTAGTGCTGCACTAACCCCTCTCTCTTTATCTCTCTGGCTCTCTCTCTCGCTCTCTTGAACGGTGTCATGAAAATTATTGGAAATTTGTAATCCTAAGCTAGAGGCTCTACATCGTTCCGGTGTACACTGTGGGGTCCGGTGGCTAATCGGCTGGAAAGGACACCCGGACCTTGGGCTCTGACCAGGTCGAGGCTTTGCGATCGAGCACATCACGGTGGATAGGCTGGCAATAAAATTAGATTTATGCTACATTGTTCACCGAAGCCACCGAAGGATCCGCAGCAGAGGGGAGTGTTGAACCTATTTGTGGTTACGGCGTTCGGATACGTTGAAGCTTATGATGGGCCAGGCTGCTGCTGGTGGCTGGACAGTTGGGTTGATTTACTGCAAAATGGGAGTCCAGCTGGGTGGTGGACGAGTCCACCTGGGTGTCCTGTGGCGATACTTCCGGACCCCATTGTTTCAACCCCGTCGCTATCGCTGACCATCGAACCATCGGCGTTACCGATAGACAATAGGCCTCGTCCTGCTCGGTGCAGACAATTGGCGGACAATGGTGTGTGGTCGCGGGCGTTATGATTGCACTGCACCCTTTCTGGTCTCGATATGTTGCGTCCGGTTACGGTGCCCTCGGTATCGACTTGTTTCACATCCGCTCCAGGCTTGCCCAGAGTGTCACCCGCGTCTTGTTTGCGGTATTTATGGGTTCGATATTGAATTCTACCTTCGTTACAGTGTCCTCTAATGGAATGTCTGGTGTGTCCGGACGAAATATGATGAGCTGTGGTCAGACCGGGAGGCTGTATTTGATGCTTGTGATTAATGATGGGGAGAGTGTGCCTTCCAGCGACGCAGGTGGCGGACTACAACACTTGTTCAGCTTGTTGACAGATGTTTTCAACATAAAAGTACATCACGTAGTTCGAGGCGAGCGTAGTTCTTGTCTGCAGTCTGTCCTACGTTTGTTGAAGTAGTTCAAACATTTCTGACACCGCAATAAGATAGTTTGCTGATAATTCTTGCCAACAGAACAGTTGTAGAAAGCAGAAGCCTATTAAATTGCTTAAAGCCATTGTACAGTTGGCCACAGTACACGTTGTGTAAAAGAGTAAATCCGAATAGCAATTCACGTGCTTTACAATCCACCCCGCAATAAAGCCATAAAATTGTCCAACTACTGATCCACCTTTATCGCCAGTGGAGGGGCCGGCGAGGAACTGTTCAGAAAAATGGACGGAACTGGACCACTGGAGAAGAGATACGATTCTATCGCGAATGCCATGGACAACCGCAGGCAGACCGTTAAGCTGGCCAAGTTGCCAAGTTCTGTCACGAAGTTAGTCAGGTGACGGAAATGCCGGCAAAAAAAGGCCTGAAAATGGTGGTTGCGTGATGCGTAACGGCTGTGGCTGTGGAAATAAATGGCCAAAGAAGCGCTTCCAATTAGCTTCGATTAGGCCGCTGAATGGTGGTGTCCAACGGGCAAGATGGGGACATCTTGCGTGACACGCCATGCATGGCGGTGTGGACCCTGTGGATCGTGTGAGCACAAGACATGCCGTCGCGCCGTCGCTCGACACAGGTGAACGTCTTGGCACGTCCGAGCGAAGATGCCAATCGACCTTGACCATCATCATCATCATCATCATCATCAGCAGCAGCTTCGGTTGGATCGTTAGAGGGTACAACCAATGAAGGAATTATGGGAGTCACTGTCGCGGTCCTAACCTTTACTCTCGCCTTCTCCCTCTCTCTGTCTGATGGGATAATTGGATTTTTGTTTTCTTTTTCAACACCACAACCAGCTTCTTACTCTCCGGATGCAGCTTGCGAGCTCGCCCGCTGGGGGCTGACGGAAACTTGCAGAAGAAGTAAAGAGCGACGTGGAGCACGTGAAACTCGTCGCCGGGGCTGTCCCACCATCCGGTATCGGTGCTAAACCGGCCTCGCGGCTGTGTTTGTGCATTCTGAGGAGCGAACCGGGGGACAGAACGCATTTATCTATAGCTGACGCCACCTGCTGCCTTACATCTTTATGGCTCTGTTAACCACTCCATGGGCTCCATGTTGTGTTGTACCACCAGCTGAGGGGTTGATTGTGTGAGTTAAAACCACCCCACTGTGTGCCTCCCAGTGTCCTCCAACTGATGCCGGTGGAATGTCTGGTGCTGGCTGCTGGCTCCAACGTGGTTGAGACCCACGGGGGAAAAACACGATAATTTTAACGTTGTCGCGTCGTCGTCGTCGCTGTCGTCGAATGACGTTGTTTGCGCTGGTCATTGTGAGCTTTGACGGCGTTATGATCGTGCCGCTGAATGTCGCTCTGGACACAACTTCATATGCTGCTGCTGCTGCTGCTGCTGCGTGGAGGAAGAGAGCAAACAAAAATGGATCCATGTTGAAATCATTTAGACCCACAAATTGCGTTAGGCGCTCCCTACGCCGATACTTTCGCTATCTACCGTTGCGCAACTTATCAAACAATCGAATGTAAATAGCAGACGTTTTTGAATTTGTCCGCCCATTCAACTTTCCGCCTCGAGGGGGTTTCTGGTGGTCCCTGCTCCGCGTGTTATCTTATCGGTCGAGCGCCAGAGGGTTGTCTTATGAAAAGAAAAATCACGTTTTGGGGTGCTATTTCTGGTTCTGGTTTGTCCCCCCTTCCTTTTTCTTTGCAAAACACTGTCCAAACCTTCACATTAGCCGCATAGTTTCTGACAAAAGTTTCCTCTTTTCTTCGTCTTTTGCAGGGGACGCACCCAGAGCAAGGACAGCCAGCAGAGTTCGCTGAGCGATCTGAGCCTCTCCGGTGGTTCGCCGAAGCTGACGCCGAAAGTGTCCAGCACACGTAAGTAAAAGTTCCGTTCTTTGTGGAAAATGCAGGGCATCGTCTTTCTCCTCGCGGTTGCAGAAGTTTTCTTTTCCGCCAAACCGCCACCCGCGGGCGTGTGGGCGGGCGAACTTAACGAAAACCGCCCAAACTGCTCGAAACAATCAACTTGAATAATTCACGCAGTTCGGAAATTGCATACTTCTGGCGCAGAGAGTAAACTGCTCGATTTAGTGTGGAAAATTTCGGGTAGTGTGCGGTGGAAAACGTGTTGGAAGAAAAGCGTTTAGAAAAATCGATGGGAGGGAGGTAAATTATTTTTCATATTTTTCCATGAAGGTTTAACCTTTCAAGAGTATCCTGTGAAAGTTTCGCATTAATCGAAGCAGAAACGACAGAGATACAGATTTTTTAAATTATCATACATGGCGCGAAGCATGAAGCCCAATGATCACTCTAAGGACTCTAAGGACCTTCTAAGGACCGTTTACTAAACAATGAATTTAACAGGAATATTTATAAAAATACGTGTATTTACGACTTCTGAAGGGGAGTATCTCGTAAATGAAGAGGTTGCTCTTAAGTGTTCAAAATTTCTAATCGATCGATCCTGTTGTTTAAAGTTTAAACGATAAAAATTCGAGGAATTTTGCTAATAATTTATCAAGGATTGTTAACGGTTTTATATTCTCGCGCTTGTATTGAAAGCTTGTTAACCTCCAGGCTCAACCTTTCCTCCAGGGGTGAGAGAATGATAAAGTTTCTTCCCAGGGCACCTGCCTGCTCTCCTGTCTTTTGGGCTTGTTCTGGGGTTTGATTTGATCAAGTTGTGCCTGCTGCTTCCGGCACCTCGAACAGCGGTTCGTAAAGTTGTCCGTTCGGGGTTGCGGTACGACCAAGTTTCACATCCGCAACCCGAACGGGTGGTTTAGATTAGTTTATCGTACCTGGACGGGGAAATTTTGAATCACCGGGAACCATTGTAAGGACCCAAGCTGTTCCGTGGCTGATCGCCGGACGCGGATTAAATTAGCTTCTAATTTGCAAACGGCGGATGCGAGGGTGTGGTTCGAGAGTGATAAGCCGCTTGCCGGGTTTTGCCTTAGGTAGAGTTAGCCACCTTCGTGTAAGAAATGTTTCGTTTGCTTGCGTCACTAATATTACGTTTGTTTTCTAAATGTTCCAACGAAATTCCATTAAAAATGGACGGCAAAGTAGGAAAGGAGAGCAAGAGACTAGCACACTAAAACTGTCATCATTTCAACACAACTCAGGCCCCTTCGGAAAGAGGTGCGGCTTCGGACACCTTCGCTTATGCCTCACGAATGGAGATGGCTACGGATTGGAGAGCGTTTGAATTTCAATCAATTCCATCCAACCATAGACTGCACATCGGTACCATCGGCCTCATCGGCCATCGGTCGCTGGCCAAAAATCCCGCTAGATGAAAGTTCGACGTCTCCGACCGTCGTCCACGCTAGCGCCGTACCGTTCCGATGGTGACTTTGCGATAGGACCACCACCACCAGCAACGGTGACGGCGAGCGTAAATCACAAAACTTATCAACTCCGGTAATGGGTATCTGCCATTACAGGAGCGTGTGGTCTCGGTTGAACGATCGAACGGACCCCCGAATCCACAGGTATTTTCCCGATGAAGCACTGGGGGTGGGGCATGTTTTCCGGCCCCGTGGCGCTGCTCTCTGGTTTTATTTTATTACGAAATTTAATTAGTTTTGCCTCATTCCGTACCGTGTTTACCGGCACCCCGTCGAGCGTCGCGGATGTTGTCATTCTCCTTCGCCAGTGTTAGCTTCATCGAGCGACGAGATGAGCTTCGAGCACCGGTGGAAATGGGAAGATAAGGGCGAGGAGGCTTTCATTCCGACATCAGACCCTCCGATTCCGATATGCTCGTGATCGACGCACGGCAGAGAGCGAAAGAGATCTAATCTGCCTTCAACCGAAACCGGGGAGGATGGCGTGCCCCCTGTCGCGACGTCACATCTAATTTTCCAATGTTTTCCGTGCGGTTTTCCATTAATCAGCTCGTTGGAGGCTGCCCAGAGGGGGGAAGTTGACTTTCATTAGGGGTGGGTAGTCTTTTGTTTTTGGCCGTTGCGCGTCTTGTGTTTTCGTTTTATGATCGACTGTCTGGCAATGTTTGATATTAGGTTAGTCGGAAGAGAGCTTTGAAGAGATGAGACTAGCTGGTCAACGAAAGAACTGGAGCCCCATTCTCAAGCTACCCTTCACACGGTTGATCAGCCTTCCTAGGTAGTGCGAGCTAGAAGTAGGAAAAGGCAGGTTTCACAGCATTTTTGGTTTAGTTTTCCTGCCTTTTTTTAACGACGTAAATGAGTGTTAACTAGGGGATTTTACGGGCGATATGGGCAGTAAAATATAATTGTTTTTTTCTTTCTTTTATTACCACCATTGGGTGGCCCCCGTCGGAGTGGTTTTATTGTAACACCAACCCATTTGTACCCAACCTGCGTCATGAGAAAGTAGCATTCCCCCATGGTGGTGCTTGTCGTGTACTCTCTAAGGTTTTAACGGAAGAAAGCCACTTGATTCGACGGGGTTAGGATGGTTGGAAAAAAGGTGCGAAAAACAGATTATGATTCCGGATCGCGGTTTCTGGCGTCAATAAAACTCGTGAAACAAATGGTCTGAATGGAATGTAGTTTAATGCTTTTCAAATGAAATCCTCCGCAAAAAGCTGTTGCTTCGTCGTGGTTGGGTTGACTAATTTTATGATTCGTGAAATTTAAAGGCTTTGGATGTACAACAAGTTGTTTGTTAGTATGGGACTGGTAATTGGATGCTGGAAGTTTTGTGGCATAGCGGAAAATTTTAATTTGTTCTGATATCATTTATGATACATGAATATTTGAAGAGAACAGATCAAGATTCTGCTGCCCAAATTAAATTTAACTTAAACCTAAACAGTCATTTTGATAGATTCTTTGAGTATTAAGGAATTATTACCAAGTTTAAAGAACATTTTCGCTACTAAAAAATAAGAAAAAAAAACATAAAACTACTCGTTATTTTTGCATAAACTTCGTGCTGTCGTCGTTCGAAAACCTTCAGCTTGAACGATTGTGGATCATGCGCCTCCGTGATCATTTCGAATGAGCGAAGATCGGAGATGATCGTCGGCATATAAGCCGTTCCCTCTGTTGCTATCGTGGCCCTGCACCTTAAGCGATCGTACGCACTTCATCCGCGAGAGAAACCGCTTCGTGTTCGAGTCGAGAGAGGACCAATAGGAGTCACAAACACGTTGAAACACACACCTTGTGCGTCTCTTTTACGCCACAAGTAGCGGCCTTCGATCGCTCGATCTTTCTCGCTTCTGGCGCCCCCATCCGGGGGGATGTTGCTTTATGTTGGCACGCATACACACCGGTTTCGGTCACCGAAGCACGTGAAATTTGCTCTTCACGAGCATCTCGGCGACTCCATTCATCCCATTTCGATCGTGCAGTTGTAACAGAGCGGCAAACTCTCGCCGAAAGCCGCCGTTGCTGGTTCCACCTGGCGTGTGCGTCCGAATTTTTTGTACCTGAAAAAGGTTCACCTTTTTGGGAAGATTAAAAACATACAAAATCATAAAATAAGGAAGCTTCGCTGGTAGCTGCAGTACAAACATTCTGCAAATTTTACTCCTTAAATCGGTGTCTATCGTGGCTTTTTCGCTTAGTTGCGTGTGTTCTTGGCGTTCTTGGTGATGTTTTTTCGCGATTTTCGTGTGAAAAATATAGGCCAACGCGTGTTCTAGCATCGGTCGATTCTGTGCTCAGTATTCGGAGTGTAGGTGAGCATGGTGCGGTGCGGTCCGTGTCCTTCAGGTCTCTGCAGCATAGGAAAGCTGCTCGGTGATGTGGCTGTGGCGCTGGTTTATGGTGTATTGTGCATGTGATTGATCATTGCTGCCTGCGCAAATTGTTATGTGAGCCATTTATCTCCCTATCAGTTCACTGCGCCACGAGAGCTGACGTGAGTGATCATATTCCAACCGGTCCTTCCAAGTCAGGGAGCTACGTTGGTGTGGTGTGTTTTTGCGGCGTAGTGTTTGCGAGTTGTTTGTGATTCTTTGTGATTGATCTGTGATAGGGAATACTAAACAAGGTGATCGTTAGGAGTAGTGCCAGTGTCTTTTGTGTTTCTAGCGACTGTATCTAGTCCGTTTTTGGGGATTCCATCCCATCATCATCGGCTGTGTTTAAGGTTTTATTAAAATCCGGCAACGTAAAATCAGAGTTTCGCTGACAAGAATGTTGTTTTCTATCGATATTGTGGCATTACACAGATAGTTGTGTGGGTCCAGGTTAATTTCATAGTTCATCAGCTAATGAGTTGTCTTGCGACGATGCGGCAGTTGTGATAAGATTGCACAGAACGTGTCGATGCGACAGTCGCTATCAATCAAACCCTGAATCGATTCCTCGGATTCCTTCTATCGCACATCATGTGCAACCCCTTTGCTTTGATTTGTTTTTATCAATTCACCCTAATTCAGCTGATAGAAAGAAGTCCAAAGGCCTTCATCGCGAAATGCGAAATTGGTTTTCCACCGCGACGCGAGAGAAGAACCTGAATTCATCTTAAATTGAGGCAACGATTGACCACATAAGCCCGTTGACCGAGGCTATCACTGTACGCCCCTCTCCGAATAAAAGGGGGGCCAGTTTTGATGAGTTTCGTCCTCTGTTTTCCGTCGCCATTCTGTGCTTTCAATAGCGTGTTTTCGAGGGTGTCGATCGCCAATCGATCGAGAGCCTTGGTCAACGATCGCTGAAGATGAGTTTTTTTCCTTTCAAAAGCGATCGTGTGGTTTTTCACATTCGCATAAACTTGTTTCTGCGAAACAGCATCCAACAGTGCGGACTCGGCCTCTCTCTCTCTCTCTTTCTCTACTGTGGTGATGTTTATCAGCCTGCACGGGCCACCACCGCAACAGCAGCACAACAGATCCGCGCACAAATGCCGACCACAAAGGGGTAGTTAAGGGATGGGATTATCTTCACTCTTTCGCAAACACGCAAACACACTAGGATGCCACATTGTAAATGCCACACGCTCGGTGGGTGCCAGGGAAAAGGGCAAAGCGTCTTCCTTCTTGCGGCATCTTTCTAGTGTCTGGTGGCTCCAAAAACGTGACAACACACGCGGCGCAAAGTGTGTTTAGTCGTTGCCACCCGCGCACATGGAGCATAAATTTCGACAGCTATAGCGACAGAGATAGCAAACGAAGCGCTGGACGGGGGCGGGATCATAAAAAATCGAAACACAAAACGATTCGCCAGAAACGTTGTTCCGTTCCGTTCGCAATCAGCGCGAGATTTGTTTCCAACTTCTTTTTCCTCTCACCCCCCCCCCATTTTTTTGGCCTCTGGCTCCGGTGTCTGTGGCGGGTATTAGCTTGACACCCTCGGATCCTGAAATGTCTCTCTCTCTGTCGTCTGTGACTCGATGTCTGTCTGGGAGTGAGTTTTGGTGGAAGTTTGCAAATGGAATTCCGAGCGTCTAAAGTCGGATGCCTTTGGATGCTCGAGGATGCTCCGAACCTCACACAAGAAGCTACATTTTATGTTGGCAAAAAGTGAAGAAGAGATTTCATCGCCAGCAACGTCATCGGCAGTCGCATGGGGAGTCTAACCCAGCAGGGCGCCCGTGTCGTGGATCGCGACAGGGAGGATGTGTGTTCGGTCTCACGATCGCTCGAAGTGGTGCTACTACTTCACCGGAAAAGGACCGGAGAAGATGAAGTGAAGCGCAAGGGGTTGGCTATAATGTTGTGGCCAAATATTTTCGCAGCTTTGGCCACACGACGATGGTGAAGGAGACTGTGTACCGTTAGCTTTGGAGTTGGAGTTGGAGCTCTTCTTTGAACCACTCGCTTGATTCCTTTTCCTAAGGTGTTCAAGATGTTCTAATGTTGCTGCAGATCATCCGCACTATGGTTGCTGCTGGTACTGGACTTTAAATCACGAAACGGCAAATCCAAGCGACGAATCTGTCCCCACGAAAAGGCAGACGAGCAGCTGTGCACGAGCGAAATGCTAATTTCTAATGCTGGAAAGGTGGCCTCCATGCTATTATCAGTAAAAAGCAATCTTTAGGTTCAGCCGCCCCGTGACGTCCATTCCCGTCCACAGCACGGCACGGCGAGCGATCCACGGCTTCGTCCGGGATCATGTGCACACGCTCCGGGTTATCTCCGTGCCTGGGAGAATAAATAAAACACCGAAAAGCGTCACGCTTCGTGCATTATTTGAAGCCTTCCTCTGGGTCTCCTTAGCCACGCGCCGCATCGCGCTAATCTGGCCAGCAACGATGTGCCACACAGAAACCGAGACCGAGAACCGGTGTGTGTGTTTTTTTTGTGGCCGTGTGCGTCTCTTTAATTTTTAATTGCATTTCTAACCCCTTAACCATCTCTGGCTCAGCCTCAACGTGCGGGGGATCGCACTATGCGATTCGCCGTCTTCTCCAGAGATGGCTCCAGACTGCCCGATGGACCCCTTTGCCTGGTGCCACTTGGCTTATTTGATTTCCACTTTTACCTTTTAGATTAGATTTTGTTTTCTCATGAATTCTTCTGTGGACCGCCTTTCAACTATTCTTATCTTGCGAGGGGGCGAGCAGAAGGTCGAAATGCTTGCCTGCGCTCACCGTATTTCTCTTTGAAAACGGTTCCGGACCGGCTTGTGATGTAACGGTTCGCTGATTTACTTCAACATAGTTACTCGCAAGAATGCTCTCTCCACCTCGCCGGTGGGATGCCGGTTCTTGGCTGGTCTTTTGTCGGAATGCTCTACGGCAGGTATGTCCGTAGCCCGGTTTCGATGCGGATGGATACGCTTGTCGGTGCAGCAGGTGCACCCAGTAGCTGGTGTTCTTCAATTCTCTCTCTTTTCCTACATTTCCGCATCTCATGTCCACACTCAAATTCAATTTGCTGCACCATACGTTGCTTTATGATGGGTATGTGTTCCTTTGGATAACCAGAAGGGTGTATTAGCATTATCACAAGGGCCACACCATGTGCATAAAATGGCATCCAGAGCGCTCGTTTGCAGGTGCAACTGTGTGGCATGTTTGTTGGCCATTACAACACCGCACGATGCAACACACCAGATGGGACGGTTTGGTGTGAATTTTATGACCTCAAGACGTTGTTGCTATCCGGAAGGTGTCGATAGTTTTATGAGTTGTGTGACTGTTTTTCAAAAAAATATATAAATTTCCTACTCCAGATTGATGTGAAACAGTTGACTAGAACAGGAACTGCTCTAGAACCACCGCTTGGCCAGTTGTTGCGCCGTAACTTGTTGAGTATTCAACGAACTGGCCCTGCACCACAGAACGCGCACCCTGGCCGCGCTTTGCACCAATCAACCGAATTACCGTCCATTGGTGGCAGGGGTTGCGGAGTTGAATTTAAATTGTTCCCGATGGTTCCCGGGGGGTTCGAGGTGAATTTCGTATGCGACTGTGGCCTGCATAAAACACGCAAACCTACTGGCAATCACTGTCGCCTGGTCCGTCCCCTGGTGCGAAGTTATTTCGCTCGAACTGTCGTGAGCTGGACGGGCGAATGAGAATCTGGCCAACAGAATAATCCAATTAGTTCGATTTCTCACGGAATGTGGTGGACGACGGCCACGCCGCCGACTTGAATAAATATGGTTACGTAATGCGGATTTTGAACCCAAATCGCATTCGGTCACCGTGGTGCGGTGGAATTCTTCGAACGTTCCGCCGGTTGCCGATTGTCTCTGGAGTTGACAGTTCGCTAACAGTGAGAGAATTCGGTTCCAAAACGCTTTGAGATGCTGGCGTTTGTGTAAGTTCGAGCGATGGCTTTAGACGTGCGAAGGAGCGTGGCAAAATTCCCGCTTCTTGAGCGCCAACCATGGCCGCACGTTTGGTGGAGATCGAAGGCACATGTCATATCCAGCGAACGGTGGTGTCGTGTCGGGAATGACTTGGTAAAGGCCCTTGGTCTCTCTCTCTCCCTCCGTCGAACAGGTTCTCAGTCGCGAACGCTGCGGAAGGTGCTGCAAATATGTGTTGACTGTTTCCGTTGCGAAGTCAATTAGATGAAATATGTTTGCTCGCCACGGTTTGTTGCGTGCCTTCGGGGTCCCGCGAGGCAACATGGTCATGACGTGCGAATGGCACGTCAACGAGTTGGCCACACCACAGACAGACTGTCGGTTGGGTTTAGCTTTTGGGAAAGAAAGCATACGTTAACTGGCAGGGTGAGAGGTTCTCACACTAGTTGCTAGAGCGTGAAGCTAACGTGTCTAATGACATCGAGGTTAATTTTAAACAGATTCGTTGGTGTCTAGATATTCCGAATGATAGTTCTATTCGATGCTAAACAGAAGTAGCTTCCAGCCGGGGGGGATGTAGCTGCTTAGCCATTCATTAGCAGCTCCAGCGAAGAATCAGATCTCTCTTTATGAGATTGTGGCCTTGATGTGTTGCAGAAGCGACTCTCTGGATCCTTGGTCATTCCTTAAAAGTATTCGCTTTCTGGCGAAGGAAACGATTTTCGAATCGTTTTTATGGCACTTGTTCAGTACATCGTTAATGGTCTCGTGTCATTGGTTCGCTTTGAGGCAGCCGAATTCAAAACTCAGGTAACGAAAAACCACTTCGAAACCTTCGAACTTTATCACAAACACATTAACTTTAGAGCTCGCGATGCAGTTCCGCCTCAACTGGCAATCACCGAAATCGTCCGATCATTAAGACATTGCCGACGACGAAGGACAGTTGATCCTCTCCGCTGATGATAAAACGAACCAACCAGTCGTTGCCTCGGGGGCGACAAAGTTGTAAGGAGTTACGCCCCGGCGATTTCGGTTGTGTTTTCGAATTTAATTGCCATTCACGGCGACGTCGATGCCTCGAACTGATGCCATTTTCACTGCCATAAAAGCCAAAGGGTTTGGTGGATAGTCTCCGTAGGGGCGCCCTAGATTCGACTCGATATAAACTCCTGGACCTCACACCGAGCGCGACAGCGGTCGCGGATGTTGCCTTAATTTCCTCGTAATTCTGTTGCGTTGCTGTCATCCTGCACACGGCGACTGGCTATCTAATTTCGGTTTTTATTGATGTCGGTATGTCGCTGTCGGCACCCAAAGCTCCTCGATGATTTATGAACTTCACATTTGTTGTCGACCTTCCAAAGAAAGTGTTTTCAAAAAAAAAATGTATCCCAAAAACACACTCGTGGAGGGAAGTGATTTTGAAGAGGAGGTGCCCGATCCAACAAGATTGCATTGATGTGTTGGACGGGCGGCGTGATTGGAACTTTTGGAATCCAATTTTCTCCTTCCAGCGGGGTGCAAACTCGAGGAAAAGTCGCTCCGATTTTCCACCCGTTTCCGTGGGGTGGTGGGAGAAATCTTGTTTTTTTTTCCTTTCTTGGGGTTACCTCCCCGATGATCAAAAGGCGGCCTCGCACGGATACCCAAATTTTAGATAACAAATAATTGGATTTCGCGTTGGCGTTGGCCTCTCCCCTTCTCTCTCTCTCTCTCTCCACTCCGACGGCCGCGGTTTGGGGCATAATTTGCGGGCTCCACATTTCCTTGCCTCGAGCTTGTGTAATTCTGGTCAGTTACCGGTGCTTTCGCCCACTCGAGGCCGGTGAGGTGAGGGTGAAAATTCGATCTTCACCTGCAAGGGGTGTGTGATCAGCATCGAGCATCGCTTTTCACCGCCACAAGAGGATTAAAATACTTCCTCGCAAGGTGTCGAACCTGGAGTATGATATGCTATTTCGGGCGATCTCGGACTTTCTCGGCCATGACGCGGCCAGGATGCCCAAAATGTGAATGTGTCGTCGTTGCGCAATGCAGCTGGCCGGCGATGCTCGCGTGCGTTGCGGGGTGAATGTGCTTTTTAGCAACACATACTAGGGACTTGTTAAGGCGTGGAGGTGTGTGGTGTTCACCCCGCCTTTTCTTTCTTATTATTATGTTGCATCGGATTGCCAATTTGTCGGTTAATTATGGTCCTCGTTTGTGGTGGCTCCGGTATTAGCAACCAGGCATTTGTTTTTGGCAAATTAACTTACGCAAGATGCTGCTTCATTATCGCCATTGAAGAGCTGAAGCTGAATTGAACGGTCAGTATCATCGCACGCCAATTGTGGGTTAATTGAATGTGTATTTCTCTTTCAATTTTCCGCAATCTGGTCCCCGGGTTTTCCGGATTTGTATCGTGGCAGTCCGTTGAAAAGCGTTACTGAGGTGATCAATCCCTGGCTGAATTGGCTCATTAAGGCGTGGAAAACTTTAATCTGTCACCGGTAGCCAGTTGGAACCGCTGGACTCTGCGACTGGATCTGGTTTAATCCGCGATGATTCTATAACGGGATCGCTTTACAAGCGACGAGATAATTGAGTTGTTGGACGAGCTTTCGGGCTCGTTATGGCAATCCCGTGGTGTGGGTCGAGTTGTCCGAAAATGCATTTTGCATGGTTTGAGCGCTGGTTTATGATGAAACCGTTTATGGTTTTAGTTTTACGATCGTTTTATCTCTCATATTCAAATCAGTTTTTATGGTTGTTTAACATTTCTCGATAATTTGTTTATGAAATGTTGGACGATATCTGGCTCTTTATGATAATGCATAAGGCAACATAAAATATTCCCTGTTGTGCATAATCACCAACAGCTTTACCATTCGTTTCGATTGTTTCCGAATTCGCAATAAAACATTCGTCAACAACATTGTGAGCTGTGACAGCTTATTGAACAACGATCTAAACAAACATCGATTCAACGAATGGGTAATACGCTTCCGGTACTAATTGTGTCCCCAGTGAACCCTCCCTCGCTCATAACCGATTTACCATAAACGGATGCTCCCCGCCTTAGATTTTGTTGCATCCTTCCCAGCTCCCTCGTCCGCTAGCGGTACCTGACAGGCCGAGGATCACGAAATCCAACTCCAACAATGGTGCCACCACCGTGGACCGAGAAGCGGTTAATTGAAATATTAGTATGCGGTGACCGATGCTCGCGGCCATGTGGCGGGGACGGCGGCATGCGTCAATCATATAAACTCGCCAACCAACAACTACTGCCGTCGCCGTTGCCGGAAATGTTGTTTAAGCTGCCTCACCACCCTGCACACACCTTTATGTCTCTCCCTCACTAACCCTTTGCTACAGTCCGGATCCGCAGTCGTTTTTCCTAAATAGGATATAGCAACCTAGTCGTGCTGCTGGCAGGTTCCGCTCGGCCGCTCGCTCACTCGCTCGCTCCGTTCGTCTGGTTTGCGGTTACTAAACCTTGAAACGATTTGTCGGCTTTGCCGGGCTTGGCATTCTTTCCATTCCTTCTCGACGACGTTTTCTTCTTCAGTCTCTCTACCACCACCTCCACCACAGCCAGTGGCCTGCCCCATATGGTACGGCGTTAAGTTCAGTTTCATTCAATTTCCCTCAACCTCGAACCTGTGGCCGAACAAGGACTCCGGCTTCGGGCCCCTCGGGTGCTCAACCCGGGCTTAACAGGTCTTAAAGATTCAAGTTCACTGGGCAGCGATCCCACGCTCCAAGCCGTCCATTGCCGGTGTTTGTTTTAGGCCTTTTGGCTCATTTGATTTACCATTTCCCTCTCCCCGGGCTTCATGTCTTTGCTCCCTCGTTTTCGGAGTTTTTTTTCTGGAATAAAGTTCTTCCTAGATGCCGGGTGTCGTGGGTGAAGTGTCGGTGCCTCTAGGACGTCTGGAGCATGAAAGTTTTTTTTCCATTCTCAAAATTGTTTTTGGGAGAGAACCCTTCACTCCAGCAACTGATCTGCATAATTTACGATGATTGTTGATGGAAGACAGAGAAAAGGAGAGACACTCCATTCGCTCCTGTGCTCGTTCGCGCGATCAGATTAGGGAGTATCGCGGCGATTCATTGATAAGTCTGCATCCGCCGTATGTCCTTCTGTCGGTCTGGTCGGTCGGTGCTACCGCGAAAGTCTGTGATCTGTAAAATGAGAAAATAATGAGGATTGTCCCGTCCCCTCGCCAGTTGGTGAAGTGGAAGGAAATTGATTTAACTTTTCCTATCCGACCGTTCCTTTCAGAAAGTGACTTCCAGGAGTGACTTCCTTTTTTTTGCCGTCGACTCTTTCGTCGACAAAACCTCGAAAGGGAGGACAGGATTTTTGACATGAAAAGGGAGGAACGAAAACTCGAAAAAGACCAAGAAATCATAAAACAAAACCATTTTGCCGGTGTCTGCGTCACTGACTGCTTGGTGCTTGTTCGAGGTTGTTGCTAACCGCGAGGACACCGCGTACGGGGTCGTCGTAACACGCCGGTAGCGGCAGCAGCACCGGAGCGAGTGTCGTGTTCCGTCGCAGGTTAGCGTGTTTATCTCAATCAATCTGTTTTCGTCGGAACATAAAAGTGAGAAATCTTGCTGTGAGCCGATCATCACTCCTCTCTCCCCCTCTTTTTCGTTGTGGTGTGGAGTTGGTTGTTCAAACATTTGCCGCTGGCCGTGTGTAATGGATTCGCGCACTTCATCGATCGCGCGAGGGGGGAGGGTTTGGGCTAGAGTGGTCGGTCGGTGCTGTCCCCGTTGGTGGACATTTGATTGAGTGTTTTGCCGGCCGAACAGTGGCATAATCCGCCAACTCGACGAGATTAGTGGTGGTCCCTGGATGGGTTTGGCGACAGTCTAAAGTCCCGGTCGGTGGTGAAAGCTCACCGAGGCCAGCAGTAGTCGCGACGTGACATCGACCCCGGGGCGGATTTTCGTTCACGGTAATTACGCGGATAAATTGACGCTCGATTTGTTTGTCTTCTTCTCGGTGCGCTTGCCAAACATGAACGAACGAGCAACGAGTCCGTCTGGTTGTCGATGGTTTTCGATGTTCAGGTATTTTAGCGAAGGACAACATGAAGGAACAAACATTACATCAAGCGGATAACTGTGCGTGCGTCGTGAACAGGAGATCGATGATGCTTTCGTTGATGCCAACTTCTCAAGATATTGAATTTGAATATTGAATTCATCCAGTAAAAGAAACTCCATTGTTCCGAAATACCTTCATCCAAGATAAATCCAACTCTTTGAATAACACATCAATTCGTTCGTTTCTCAAAAAGAAGCCGGATGGATGCTGCACACCAAAGGCACCTGACGCAGGTTTGCCTTTCATTTTTTGGCATTTCAAAAGAATTATCTCGTTTCCCTTCCCCGGGGAAGGCCTTTCGCGGATGCAAATGTTGCACTGCGTTTGCATAAGACCAGCGCGACCTGAGCTCCCTCAATCACGCCATTGTTGTTGAAGATCGATCGAGGAAAGAAAAAAAAGTCAACGGAAAAATGCTTCAACCAACTCGCCAAATGGGTTGGGACAGATTTGTATTCACTTCTTCTCGAGGCGCTCAAGGTCTTCCACATGCGCTGCGGGATGGGATTGGGAGACACCAACCGGAGGGGACATCTTCACCAAAAGTCATTCTTCTTCATTCCCTCGCAATCATTGCTCACTGATCTCGCATACCCCCAAAGAGCCTCGGGTACTTCACGGCACAGGTCGCTGTGCAACATTGTTTTGCATTTATGTTTCGCCGGTTTCTTTTTTTTTTTTTTTGGTTGCAGCGCATATTTCATTTTTATTGCAAATTGCAACCGGATCCACTCGGCAGACCTTGGGGACGATCACAACGGAGGAGTGCTTTTCGGGGTGGTTTTTTTTTATATCTTCGTTAGCGCTTCCCTCGCAGTTTTTGGAAGTTTCAAGGGTTGAGCGACAAGCGAAAAGGCGGGAACGATTCGCAGTGACAGAGAAATAAATTGTTTCCATTTTGGCGCGTGTTGATGGTGGCTTTTCCGCTCTGCGGTGCTGTGACTGGCTCAAATCAGGATGAGAAAAAGATGAGGGCAAAAAGAGAGATTTTCCTCCTAATTTTGTTCATCAATTTCGGCGCAAAAGTTGGGCTCCATTAATCTTCGTAAAATTATTCTTAAAAGTCCTTCTTCTTAAAGTGGTTGCTGTTAGTATGATTGAGTAACTGATTTCTCAGCATTACGTAGACTCAATTATGAGGGAATCTAATCTCTAAGACTGTAGAAGCTGATTGCGACACCTAAAATGATCAAGATTTGATGTTAAATTAAGAGAAATTTCCAATAAAACTGTTAACTACCAACAGAGCACGTCTCTTGCTAAGCATTTTTTGTGTTTCGTCCATTCTTATTGTGACAGCACGAAATGGCATCTCTTACATAAAACACAAAACAAAGGTCCGCATTGGGGGAAGAATTGTATTTAATACCCAAACAACGTGATCCTCAAACATCCTTAAGTCCGGGAGTCCTCTGAAGAACACAGGAGCAGCAGAACGCAGACGATGCTCGCTATAAATACTGCGGAATTCGTCGAAGGCCATCGATACGCCATCGTTGGCCACAATACGCTGCGCACCGTCCGGACGCTTCGATCACTTCAGTCCATCGACACCCGCCTGGGTCCGGCCACTTGTCCACACCACCGCCCATCCTTCCCTGCACGATGACTTATGAACTTATGAGCGTGGAAGTCTATTTTCGACATCGGCCAGCCAGTTACGGATTCCCCGAAGGTACAATCCGCTTCTTCGCTTCTTCGAAGTTTCAGATCTTGCGCAGCATTAATATTGCAACATGGGGCCTCAACGGTGCATAAATGGTGGTGAAGCAGTCAGGCCACCGAGCTGCTTAGCGTCCACGAAACCGGAAGCGCGGGTGCGGACGTGGTCGCGGACGCACATATCGTATCGCCCGTCCGTCCGTCCGTCCGGTCCGGTCCTCTCCGGCGACGTGCTGACGTGAGGTTTGCGTGTTCGCGTGCTCGTTAAGCGATTACGCAATGGCCGCCCAGAGGTCCCACAGACAGGTCCAGAGCCATAAGAAAGTGCAACCTCCGGCCGTTCCGATAATGCCGCGTTCGGATTGTAGGTGCGTTTGGTCATCCGTGACATTCGGTCGATGCTTCTCGTTCGCAGCAGCAGCTGTCTCAACAATTCCCCCATTCACGTGCTCCGTTCTGTTCTGTGCTGTCATTCCGGTTGTTCATCGTTCCCCCCCCCCCTCCGCGGGATATTTCGTAATGTAGGTCATATGGAGAGCGGTTCCGGGACCAACCGCACCAGCAGGAGAGCAATCCGGTAACAATAAATTTGGAGAAGTTTTTGAAGAATTTCCTTCCCTTGCGTTGAAGCACCGTCGTCAGACAAATGTTCGTCCCAGGGTACCGTCCCCCCGGTGTCACCGACGGTTAATCTTCCTCAGCTCAACAGCCAAAGACGCTTCGTTCGTCGCAACAGCAGCAGCAGCAGCAGCAGCTTGTTTGTTGATTTATTAGTGTCTGCGCCTCGTGGTGGTGCTGGTGGTGTGCCGCACGTGAAACATTATAAATTTGTGTTTGTTTGAACCACTGTCACGGCGCATCCAACAGTCCTCTTAGCGAACCGAACCCCAAAAACACAACATACCAAGCGAGAACCGCAAAATTCTCCGAGGTCCCAGCGCGGTACTTAATCTGGTTCTGGATTCCTCGCCGTTCGCTCGATCGAACGGTCAATTTCCCCCCGGGGATAGCTGCTGACCGGTTAGGTTTCCTTTATTTGGTTTATCAATTTATCTTGATTAGCTAGCGGGCTTTGGTATCGTTTGCTCCTAGATTGGAGGTAGCTCGAGACATGCAGATGAGAGATCTCTGGCCGTGGTCCACGCGACAAAGGGGATTCCATTGCACACGGGAAGCACTTGGGCAAATATTTACCTCGGTGCTGCAGTTGTTGGTTTGTGTAATCAGCAGCTCGATTCATGCCGTGCGTCCCTGGATCTGGTAGTAATGCAAACATTACCGATTGAAGAAGACTCGAGATTGTCTCGTGAAGAAAGCGTGTCCGTGACAATTCCGGGACCTCCAGTCAACTTGCTGGCAATGGGGGTTTTTCCTACGAACTACGCGCCAATGGAATGGTGGACGTCTTCGTTTCAAGAGCAAAATGAGAATTTGAACGAAGCAAAACCAAACTGCGGACGCTGCTGCGGTCCGAAACCGTAAAACAGGTTTGTTTTACGACGGATCGAGTCCGAGGACCATGCCAGGGGGAACTGGGGAACCACGGGAGGGAGAGCAAACAACCACCGAAACACGCCGTGGACGTGTACGAGTTGGCCGCATGTGGAATCCGATTAAAAGAGGAAAGTCATCCGGTGGCTCGTGATGTGCCTGCGGCGGATGCACGCAGTGTAATGATCCGACGCAAAAGCGTTTCCCCGGACCTACAAAGGACCTTCAGTGTTCACGACCCTCTCTTGGGTACCGGCATGGCGGCATTCCAATGACTAGACCGACGGAACGGAACACTCCTACAATCAGATTCCATGTGACCTCGGTTCGCGTGGCTGTCGGTGGCAGCGAACAGATCTTGAGCTACGATTTGCGCTCCGTGGCCGTGTGCTGTGGCCGCAGCATGCCACCATTCTGGAGTCCGATTGTATCTTTTCACAATCTTCCAGCCGTTCACCGGGTTGGACTCCTGTCTCGCGGTTGGCGGACTGGCCTTTCTCCCTGCAGCTGCCGGCTGACCGGGTCTCAGGATTTCATTGCTCGGTACGATGTGATAAGAAGGAACTGGCCCCCTTCACTTGCCAGCCAGCTGGTTTGCTGCTTGGCAGGTTGCTTTGGCCACCAGGCTTTTCACTTGTCTCTTTTTTTCGCAACTCACCAACTGTGTTTCTGTGTGTGCTGCTTGGCGTGCTTGGTATAAGTGAGCATAAAAGTGGGATTTAACGTGTGCGCTTGCGGTACTCTTGTGCGTCGCTTGAGGGCCTTTTCGGGGCCTTCATAACAACAATTATCGATTCCTCGGGGTAGAACTTACGTGATGTGATGGTGAGCCAGGGGCAAAAATGATCGAAGGTTGTTTCGTGGTTCGTATCGACTGTGGTTGAGAAAGTATTAGCGAGGTCTTATTTATGTCGATAAATGGTGCATTGTTGGTAGTACGCTCTAAAGGGCGCTTGATCTTTGATTACAGATGAAATTTTGAATATCACAGCATGAGTTCCAGTAAGAATCCAGCGTTGAAAAACGAGGCTTGTTAGTTATGCCACCTTTTCTACTACTTTCGATGCGATATATTTGTAGCGAAAGATCCTTTCACTTGCTTCCGCCAACATCATTAATAAGTATAAATAGACATTAAGAAACATAAATGAGGGATCTTGCGAAAAAGACAAACTGTTCGAGATCAAACCGGATTAAAAATACAGCGAAAAAGTGCGTCATACTTGAGCGCATGAAGCTAAAATAAGATCCATTCAAGCGACAATGGCTGGTCAATAAATTTGTGTGGGCCTAAACCAAACCAAACCCGCACACCACGCAACCAGCTTCTGCACGTGGTTGTCGCATTAGGGCATCCGCTAATTTTATCCGGCACCATAATGTTGTCACCATAAGTCTCCGCCGTTGGTGCTGCAAAGATCACGGCCACGCAAACAAAACTGTCACAACGGAGCGCGGTCCTGTTGATAGCATTAGCTCCTTATTGATTCCGCCTTCGTTTTCTGTTGGTTTGTCGAATTCGCACTTTACGAGAGGAAATTATGGTCGGCGCCAGGCCATTAGATAGGAATCGGAGAAACCATGGAGTGCCAGCCGGGACCCAGGGCGGAAAGTGAAACAAATCTAAATATTCGGCTCGGCCAAAAACAAAAGGAAGGTCGCATCCGTTCCTCGGAGAGTGTTGGGCCGTTTTTGGTGATTAATCTTTCGATTCTTGCCCAAAAAAAAACATCCAACGAAACTGTGCCTGCGGCGCTGGAGATACGGCACCATAGAAGGAAGGCGTGATTCACCAAAGAAAAGGGTTCTTCGTCGACGAAATGGAGCGCCTGAGAATGGTTTTAACTGGGATTAGGGATGGGATCATAAAGGAGAAGGAGCGGGAAGGTTTTTGTCGGCCGTTAAACGACGATTATGATACCCCCGTCGTTTTAATACGGCTGCCATATCCGTGTTTTAGTCATCATGGCATCATCGTTAGGTTGCTGCCAAGATGCGTTAGAAGATTCGAGGGACTGTGAGTCCGTACCCGGGGTTTAGGTCGACTCCAGGGTGTAAGATTTGATGGAGCACGAGCGCGCTCGCCCTCCATATGCTGTCGCGTGACTAATGCTAATTTGCTTTGGTATTAGTCACGAGATATTTCGGTAAAATTTCCCCACGATCCACGAGTGTCTTCAGATCATCTTAGCTTGACTTTCTGTTGGGGAGTTCTAGTGCATTTCACTGTCACACTGTCGCTGTTAGTGCTGCTGCTGTTGCTGCTGCTGGCTAATTGAAAGTAATAAATGGCACCTGTGACTGCGGGAGAGGAGGAGCACACCAATTGGCGATTGATAAATTGTGCAAACTGGTAGGGAATTATATGGCCTGTTGCCGCATGTGCCCCAGCGAGTACATAAAACCGCCAGTCCAGGGCTCTCGCCAAGGCTGCGGCTCATAAATTTTCCCAACTCGCAACTCGCACGAGCTTTTGATCGAACCATACGGGTACGGGCGTAATCAGGGGCGACTCATGGGGACACTGGAGTCATTTTCGTTTCGTGTCACGGTTGGAAACGTGGGAAACGCAATGCATATGTTGTCCGTGCGTGCAATGCTGTCCCTGTCGCTGATAATTCCCCGAGTCCGCGAAGGGGTAATGAATATTAATGCTGACTAATTTATGGTGTCCGATAGCAGCGTACCGACGATCGGCAATCTTAAATCAATCCGTCTCCAGCTGGACAGTTGGTGCGGGATAATGTTGTGCGCGTGTTTTTTTGTTGTTGGAAAATTTATGCTACATGTTTTAATAAATACTATTATTAATTAATGTATCATTTGCTGTACGGCAAGCATCGTGGAAACTGCTCAAAAGGCGTTCAGAAATGGTGGCTTACGAGGCGGAAAACCAATTTGACAAATGCATGAAGAAAGATTGCCCACAACGAGAAGTGGCACAACGGGGATTGTATTACAGATAGATTGCTCTGTTCAATCCACTTGCCGAAAGTATTCACCATTATTGAACTGCCATCAGTCCCATCAGTCATCAACAGCGTTGTGGCGCAGCGAAAATGGCAAAATGGTTCTCACATGGTCGCGCACTGCGCTCAAGTGGTTTCAGTCGACGACTATGACGATGACGGCAGAGTGGGAAAAGCCGGATTATTACGAGATGGAAAAATGAAGACCCCGAAAACGACGAAAACGAATCATCATCTTTCGCGAGTTGCTCCTTGGCGGCGCGAAGATTGACATTCGGAGTAGAGCAGAGCGGCTGCGAGAAGCTATCTAGCGGCTTTCTGGTTACCTTTTTCCCCAATCCCGGTTTCTGTTGACCGTTGTGTGTGTGTTGTATGTGCTCAAAATAGCACACATCGCGTCCCGAAACCTGGCACAAGATCTACTGCCACCGAGAGTTCTATAAATGCGAGACCATTGCTCACCAGCAGTTTCGCCAGTCGGTCGATCAGCTGCATCTTCGCCGGTCGACCGGCCTGTCCCGTGACGTTGGTGCCAACTGGAGTTTGAGGTTCGCGGTCTAATAAGAGTTAGAGCCAGCGAGAAAGCGGTTCTTCCGATGCTACTCTGCTCCTCTAGAGTGTGCTGTGAACGAGACGCTGTCGAGGATTGTGAGAATAAATCAATTTCTGAAAACTGTTTTCCTCGCTGGTCGACAGGAAACAGGGACGACGGTGTGTCTGTCTGTCTGCCGGTGTTTGCTGTCCCGTTTGGTGCGCTACTTGCGTTGCATTGTATGGTGGGACGAATGGTGTTATTGAGTAATACAAAGCTGACAACGATTTGGTTTTGGTTGATGCTATTACATACTATTCTGATGTTGCGAGAGAGGGAATAAGAGAGAGTGGTTGCCGTGGTGTGGTGGAATTGCATCAGATAATAAGCCGGCATGAGTTAGCAGCATTGTTAGGAGGACATTTGGGTCTAGGAATCGGAAACACGGACACGCGGGTATTGCGTGATGGGGTTTTCCCCAGACCACGGTGTGCTGGTAATAGGTCGCGACTAATCCGGCGTTTGTGTCGCATGAGTAGCAGATTCTTTTTTACGACCACGCGAGGTGCTATATGTTGTGGTAGCTGGGTTCTGAAAGGAAAATTGATTAGAGTGCCTTCGAAGTGAAAGAGAGGGCCGGATCGTGACAATCAATTTGATGTTGAGTGTGGCCAGTCGGTTTCGTAATAATGGTATAGAATAGTTGGTCAACAGACTGTTTGTTACTCCATACGATCTTACTTTCTTCAATTCTAAATAGAATTATGAACTCGTTGAAAACAAACTCTTGAACTAATGCAAATATCAAGGAACAACACTCTTGTCAGCGGTCTCTGTACTTCTCTTTATTGCTTTTACTGCAACGAAAAATCCTTTTCTTGTTCTATTCTTCGCCATCTTAAATGTCCGTCTCCCAAAAAGGTATTACAGCGACGCCGTCAGATCAAATGGAACTAAGTTCCTTTATCGTTTCATCAATTAACACGTAGAGTGCCACCTCGATAATTGGCCAACTCGTTACTGCTTACAAGCCCCAGTGTACTAAAGCTGCTCAGTGCGTCAAGGCCCATCTAGGGGCATTCGGTAATAAATTGCTCAGCTCAGAAACAGTGACAAACATCCATTTGCAGACGCGTCTGGAAGAAAGGTAGAAGCAAAGGTACCCTGAATGCCGCAGGTGACAAACATCGGAGTGAAGAAGCAGTGAAGCCCCTTGCCAGCTGGTGCTGACTGGCTAATTAGTGCGTTGATACGAAGGTGATGTCGTTGCCGGGTCAAACCCGGGGGCCATGAGCACCATGAGGATGAGGCGTGAAGCCGTGGTTACCATCGTTCCGTTCAAGCATTCCGCGTGATACAAGCTGACCAAGCCAATCGGCAAACGTTGCTTTCGTGCCCTCCAGTAGCCAGCATCCGATGTTTGACCGGCACCGGTAGCACGGAGAAGAGTATCGACAAGCCGCAGAAGAAGAGCAAAAGCGTGCGCGATGGGTGCGCACGGATCGAAGGAGAAGCTGAGCAGATCCGCCTCGGAGCGCTTCGTTCACACGCAGGTCATCGAGCGGGAACGTTTCGGTAGCTTCGGGAAGCGTGTCCGCGGAGGTAAGTTACTTCAATCCGGCCGGACCGGTCTCCGGGTGCCGTAAAACCGAAATGGCGCGGAAGTTGGAAGCATTTTTATTACATCACATCAGACACAGACAGAGAGCAGCCCGGTCTGCGAAGAGTTCTTCTCGGCCCCGTGGGGTGGTCGCTCGCCTGGGTTTGTTTTTCCGTGAAAATTTGCATACAAAGGAATTGGCCGGAAAACAGCTGATAAATTCTACGCTTTCTCTCCTGCTCTGTGCGCCACTGCGGGTCAGCGGAACTGGGCCCTTGGTTTCTCTTTCTCACCCCGGGGATCATGTCCCGGTTGGATCAGGATTATGCTGCAACTTGTCCCGCTCACTACGGAAATGTTAGTGGTTTTTTTTCTTTTTGCTGCGTTACATCCGCAAAGAGGGAAAGGAATTTGTTTCGCACAAGGGGGGGAGACCTCCGCACATGCGGCGAGAGCATAACAATGATGTGTATATGTTGTGTGAATAATTTGAATGATTTATGTTGGGCTTTTCGTTTTCAGTCGCTCGGTCGGTCGGTCGTCGTGTCTGCCCACAAACCGGAACCATCCTGCGGTCTGGGGTGATTTTATTCTGTGAAAAGAGAGAGACTGAGTCTCAGAGAGAGTGCGTTTTGAGGTTGTTTGTATAACAATTTGTGCTTCATTATAGGACTTGATCTATTTTGTGGGCACACAGGGATCGGGCGAACATTGTATGAGGTAGGATGTTATGTTGGACCGGATCGCTCACCCAAAGCCTCTGATTATCGTCTACCATTAGACAGCCAGGTGCTAGTAGACTCCATTATCGAAGCTACAATGTGTGGCCTGGTCGTGAACGACTGGAGTTTGATGATCAAAGAGAAATAAGCAAAAAAATGCTTCAAATTCAGGCGCAACACATCAACGCATGGGCACTTGTAACATAATGCAAACCATGCCAGACGTCGCCGTATATGGAATCTGCAAAAAAACGGACAAATCGTTCGCATGTTGCGAATCAGCCGCTCGTGGACGATCGGCATGGCGTCCGGAAAGGGATGCAAAGAGTTAGACAGAGGGTGGGAGGCCACCAAGTGAAACCGCACATACCCCATCATCATGATGCCGGGTGGTTTAATCAACTCAATTATGCAAATTCATTTCCAGCCAATTTGGATCACCACGCGGCACGGCAATGGTGATGTGGAGTCGACCAGCTGTTGTACGACGAGATGAGACGAGTTGGCGTCGACGACGACGACGACGACGACGAAAAGCCTGCTACGACGCAGCAGAAAGGGAAGGGAGGACACCCCAGCCAAGTTGGCGTTATTAAAACACATTTTGCTTCACTTCACCAGCAGCGCAGGGCGTTGGACGCGCGGTCGCATGCACCTGTGAAGTGGACCACATTTTTGCCCGCAGCATATCTGGGAGACCGAAAACGACTACACGGTGCTGCTGGTGAAGTGATAGCGGCTTCATTAAGCTCATACGAACGGACTGGTTAGCCGGAGCGACTTTCACCACCGACAACGCACCGCCTGCTGTGTGAACGATCGGTTTTGAACGATGATGGTGCATTACAATCGCAGTGGGCGAGGTGCATCGGGATGCATTTTGCGTTTTTTTTAATGTCTTTCTGATTGATTTCTTCAATTCAATCGGTTGCTTGCGGATCAATATATTGAGAGTCTTTTTATCACAAATTTCTGAAAAACATCTGGCATCGCATCATGCTCTTTAAATGCATCTCAGGCGTCATATTGATTCGTATTTCATCGAACAAACTGTTCCCACAGCTCTGTTCCAATTCAAGAGTAGGTACGATATCCTTTTGCTTGGCTACAGTGACATTTCCAAGCCGAAGTCGAGTCCTTTCGAAACACAACCATTCCAAATTGACCCAATTTCACGTTCTCGGATCGAATTCACCGTGTCGCTATCACCCATCGCAGGTCATAAATTTGGCCGTTCACACACTTTCCTGATTAACCTGACTCCGTCTTCGCCTTACCACTCACCGGCGAGCTAGGCTAGGCGATCGATGAGTATTTGCAGATTACGGTGTGTGGCCTTGTAGTTCATTAATCAAACCGTAGCCCAACGCAAAGTGGACCATCACTTAGCTGACCTTTGGGACGGGTAAAGTAGATCACAGACCTTGGTATTTGCATCGAATGCCGCAGAATCGGTAACTGCCCGCACTAGCCATTAATGCTAAGAGATCCGCATCATTTGCCATTGCGTCCCTTTTACTCATGAATGGCTTTAATTAGCCCTACTTCTCGCGTTGCCGAATTCAGTGCTAGAAATAGAGGGCAAAGTGCGTTATCGAAGGGTTTTTTCCGGCGTCAAGGTGACGACACTTTTTTGGGGGCACAATGGTGGCAATGCATTTGGAATGTACATAATTCCAAATCACTTCACTATGGCCCTGAAACAGTTCCTGGAGGAAAGGAGAGACACAGAGAAAGGGAGTGACGCCCCAACATGTCGCCAGTTGCGCTGCCACACAATGTCACGCCACTGCTAGCTGTGTACTCCAGTGACCCGCTTTTCTCCGGCCCCAAACCAAAGGGGAGGAATAAAATTGAATTGCATTAGTTCATTAAAACGCAATTCCGAAACTTGCGGTGGGAAGTGTGCTACAACGGCCGTAGAAAGAAGGCCTAACGCACGCCTCTCTAACGGTCCACGTCGACGGGTCGGTTGAGGTTTAGGGATTTGTGTGAAACAACGAAGACGATGGCCACGGCCACAGAGAAACAGAGACTGACGGCATCCTCAGTATCGCAATGACACCGAGTAAGTGTGAGCTATTCCGATGGTGGCATCACACAGTCCGGCCGGCTCGCGCTAGAGGTCTTCAGGTCAAATGTATTGCCCGATTCGATGCGCTTCGCTAGCTGCGTGGTGGCCAGTTCTCGCGGCCAGTTGGGTGCGGTTGTGCGCGATGATCTTGCGTCCAGCGTGCACGCGATAGAGCATGAGCCGCACGGTAGGTGAACCGGAATCTGTCTCCTTCTCTCCTTATACCACCTCCTCCACCTTCAACGGCCACGTATAATAAGCTTGTTATTTATTGTGCTTAAATCAGGTTTCGTTGTCGCGCACCTCCTTCTCCTCATTGGTGCTGCCTCTAATCAGCCTCCAGATTGGGTGAGGGTGTAGTTAGTGTCGTTCACGTATTGCGCGTCGGTGGTTTAAACCCTGGGGAAGGAGGGAAACGGATTTTGTCTTAGCGAAGGCGTACCTCGGCGCTGCTGCTGTCGACATATGGTAGCAAGTTGCTGATCGCGCTCTCGAGTCACATTGATTGTGGTGTACGGCCCGTTCGATGTCCATCTAAGGGTCCTCCATGGAACAGAGAGAGAGAGAGAGACCATCCGGTACTTTGGGAGACCTGAATTGGGCCCATACTCCTCGTCGATTGCCTCTCATTAGCCACTTCACCAGACAGTTCAATGTGACCCCCAGAGATGCCACGAGAAGAAGGTGCACAATGGTGAAGGGGTAGAGTAGAACCAACTGAGCTAACGAACGGTGTTTAGGTGTGTAAATTGTAGATCAAACAGTGTACGGTCACCATGTCGGAAGGCGGACTCGTTTGGCCGCCCGCACGATCCACGTACCCGATCGCGCTCGATCTTGAATTCTTGACATAACCTAAAATCGCACATCATGCTGCACATACGCAGCCAGCCGTCGTCGGTCGTCAGCAAATTGTCGGTTAGCCAGCCACTTCACTTCAGGGTCCCTTCACTCACCCACGATACGCGCGCGAACCTCGAGATTACCGTATGGTCGGCCATTGAAAGAGCTGTAGCGCTGGAATTAGGTTGAGGTTAGAGGAATGACCGTATCGGATCGAGCTCTCCGGTATGCCGGTACATCCATTTCCTGCACAACAACGGCCTTAGGACCGTTTGTGTCCTCGGCCCACAAGGTTGGAGCGAGGTCCATAAATTTGCCAACAAAATAAGGCTCCACTGACAACACAATAGTCTGCACAGCACTTTGTGGTTTCTACAAGTGATTTGCCTCTCGGGAGAGATAAGGAGAAGAAGAAAAAGGGGAAGAGCGAGCGAGAGAGAGTTCGATTGCCCTTGAGACCGCCGCAATCATGCTAATGCGGATAATGCCCCGCGCGCGCGAATGGAGATTGGCCTGGCTGGCACTAAATGGCACCAGGGATGGGGGATGAGGGCTGTATTATCTGATGGGAGCTGTAAATATGACCCATTTCCGTGGCGAACAATGCCACCAGCCTGACCAGCCGCTGGCTCGCAATTTCGCCGCAGTTTCTCTGTGGTTCGTATCACATCAAAAGTCTTAAAACTTCCAATCTGCTCTATCTATCCATTTCGCAGGACCGGCCAAGAAGCGAGATGTGCGCACAATTAATTCTTCATCCAGTGACCTGGGACCGCCTCCATCGAAGACGAATGGAACGCAGCAGCAGCAGCAGCAGCCATCGAGGAGCAGTGCAGCAAGGGCGGCAGCAGCTTTGCGTAAGTAGCTTGGCTCCAATTTGTGCAAATCCCACTTAGTGGCGTGAGTCTCAGACACGGTGCGAGAGATAGAGAGACACAGACAGACAGCTAGGGGGAGATTGATGCTACAGTTTCCCATCGAGGCGGGCGTCGACGATCAACAAACACGACGGACCGTACATTAGTCTCTGCTGGGACTAGGAATGCGCGTGAACCGGATCGCGTTCACAAAATCCATTTCCTCCCCCTCCCGCCTGGACGTCGGTGCAATCGTTGCTCATAAATTGCGCTTCTCCATCATGATGATGGTGTCCGCTGGTGGCTGCTGGACCGGTCCGGCATTTTCTCTCCTTCGGGACGAAGAAGGAAATTTGCATTCTCCCCGCTCCCGCTTGCCGACGCCACATCGACCTACAGCGATGAAGGCCAACCAGTTTGACGAGCGGAGCGTCCGGTACCGAGAGGATCACACAACTCCGATGCCACCCGCTGCCGAAACGCATCTCAACAACACCGCAACGCAGAGCTCCGTTGAGGTCGAGGACAAAGAAACTTTAGGGAGGCAGCGTAGGAGTGGGGAAGAGAATCCCCTCCTTTATGCTTTATGCTTTCCGGTTTCACTCATAATTTCTCGGCCTTCGGTACGACGGGCTGGGCTCACCGACGACGACGACGACGAGGCCAGGCGTGTTTGGCTCTCCAATTCCGATTCCGTTAGCCTCGGCCACCGGGGGGGGACACTGTGTAGTGTGGTTCTGGCCAGTCTCGAGGCTCGTCGGTATATTTCACGCTTCACGACGCCATAACTCCTGGTACGCCGGACCGGACTCCTGGTATATGTGATCCGGTTTCTTGGTTCCACCGTAATACGGCAGCCAAGATATGATATGGCTCTCGGAGAGGGAAGAGACCGAGAGATGCACCGAGGGAAAGAGTGCACATTCTTCAATTGATTCTACTTGTCATAACGTACACCAGCAGCGGCGGCAGTCAGGGAATTTGTGCTCATGCACCGTAGACCTCCCGGTGCAACTCAATCTGATGCAGATGCACAAGAACGATACAATACCCCGGACTCACCGGACCGGATGAATGTGATTTTTTACTTGGACTTCGTTCTGCTACCGAGGAGCAAGGTGAAACGAAGGAGACGAAGGTGGTACGAAGCAGCTTTTGTTACGCGACGCTGTCCGGACGTGGACGTCTTCCATTAGCTGAGAATGGAATGGACAGCGCCACGCCAAGCGCGGCAGGCAGCATCTTGCATAACCATCTGCGCGCTCTCGCTTCTTAACCTTCTGCTCTTCTTTAGCGAGCTGCAAACATGCCACGTATGGTATTAAGATTAATATGTTGAGCCCCTGGGGCGCAAGGGATGGCGCCATGGTTCTTGTTTTATGAAGAATATTGGAATTTTGCTTTTGGCGCTACGGACACCTAAGAAACCGTAAGCTCAACGCGACACACTTCCGGACCGATCTGGTATCGCGAAATCGAAAACAAGAAATGCTAATGATACGATCGCCCTGTTGCGGTGCTGCGCTCGAGCGATTGATGCAACCTGTTCTGCGTGGCATCCAAGAAGCGCTTAAGACCCTCTTGAAACATCACGGACACTGTGCAAAGGGAGAGACCGAGAGGCGACAGGTGGTAGATGGAAGTTGCATCGATTCCGGACGCACCGCACCGGACCGGAACGGTGAATGAATCGACCGGACCCCGAGCCAGAAGAAGTCTCTTTCTGAGCAGGTAATGGTAGCTTCTCCTTGCGTACTCCACCGGCCAGATCAGGTTCCAGAGTGTCCGTGTCCCCTTCCTTTCAGCGCCAACATCGCGGACACGACCGCTCGCAGCATATAATTTATTCATGATTCGCTTCCCTCCTCCCGCGAAGATGCATTTGTCTCCATATTACCAGTCGGTTCGGACCCTCGGTTACAGCGGAAGATGCAGGATTGCATGTTAATGTCTCGTTCGTCCGGGGGACGGTCGAATGCAGGAAGTTGGTAAGGCCAAATAGATTGGCTGGTCGCGAGGTGCCTTTTAAAAAGAGAAGAAGGAGAGAACGCGTGTTATTCTATGACCGTTCGGTTGTTCATAGGACCACGATGACTTCTCTGACGGAGAGGAGAACCTGGCGGCGGCATTGGAGTGTGGCTCATTTGTCGGTAAAGAGTCAGTGGTGCGGGATCGTAAAGAGGATGCTGGGGACTGCATTTTCTCCCGCTACGGGAATGTAAACCATGCCGCTTGTGTCGGTCAGTCGGTACGTACTTGTGGCCATTCCGTTCCGGAGCCAACGGACCCCGAGACCGACACGGTAATTGAGGTTTTTCCACTCTCATCGGTTCCGTACGATGATTGCTGGTCGATGGTGATGAAAACGAGATTCGATCTAGGCCTCGCCGGTGTCGTATGAAGGGGGAGGCTTCGCTTCAACGACACTAACACGCTCGGTTGGCCACCAGCACGAAGAGGAGGAGATCGAGGTGGAGAAGTTGTTTACACGCCGGCCTACCAAACGCGCACGCGCGCGCACTAGCGACTACCGCCTCCAGGGATAATCCATGGGATTTGGGATTTATTTTCGGTTCCAACTCCAAGAATCGTTCACCGTGAAAGCAATTTCGTGAGAGGGAAGTGCATTTCAAATGGTCCCAAGCACGCCACTGCACCGGTGGCAACAACATGCTCTCTGATGGTGCCGGAAGTGGCCACAAATAAATCTTTAGTCCGGAAAGTGGCCGGCTTTCAAGTTTTGCTGCAAAATAAACCCATCATTCTGGAGCGACTGGAGTGGCAAGAGAATGGCCTCGAACAAGTTGCACAAACGAACCAGTACCAGCACCGGAATCTCGGTTCTGGGGATGAACAGCGGATATCCTGCTCCGAAAACGTATTCTGTCGTGACTGAATGGAATCGTTCATCCTTTCCTCAATAACAAGATGATGATGATGATGCTGCTGCTGCTCAGTTGGTCTAATGGGTATACCCTTTACCGGATTGCATTTCTATTTCGCAGAGAAACGCATCTCTTCCAACTCGTCGAGTGCCGCAACGAATCCGCTGCTGGTTCCGGAGCAGCTGAAAGGATCACCGCCGACCAAGCGGAATCTGCTGCTGAAGCGAAATGGCACATCGAAGGCCGATTCCAACCGACTCGAACGAGGTGAGTGTTGCTTCTTGTTTGAGTGAAGTTTCATTGTTACTCAGTATGTTAAGTTAAATGAACGTACAAATGCACCAAAAATGGTGGAAAACGTATAAAAACCGTTTTTTTTAATTTTGTTTTGCCCCTGAATGTAGGCTACATCTTACAAACCCCTGAAGTTATGTACACATAGTTCAAGTGATCACCACTAGCGGTGTTGTCGGATGTTTTTTTTCTCGCTCACTCTTTGTTGCGAGAGCGAGATAGAGCAACGTTGAGTTTGATTTGAATCGTCAGTTTTTCTCGTGTTTTTCCGCAAAAACTGCAAAAATAATAAATGATCTCGAAAGTTTAGCCATAGAACTCCATGTCAGGATGGCTACCAGGAGGCGACAAACACTTTTTTATCTTGAAAAAGTAGCTTAAAAAGATGATGCCTCGTCGGAGAGCGGTTCCGCGGGCCGCGTTCGGCCACCCAGACCAATGCCCGACAAGTTTCGGAGGCACAACAAGCTCATCCATCATGTTGGCATCCCCTTTTTGGTCTCTACCAAACACTGATAAGTATCGCCAATAGGCACGCCAGAGCATCCTTAGCTGCCTCACATCGTGTAACAAAGATCATGCAACCGATAATGATCCCGATTGACTTATGCCACCGGTCATCGTCATCGTCGTCGTCGTCGTGGACATAATGTCAAACCACCAACGGGGCCAATATTTAGGTTGCGCAACGACTGGCATATAGTTTGGATCGTAAAACAGAAAACGAACGTTGATCACGAACCCACCAACTACCGATCGGTCACCACGGATCGCTACCGGTGGGAATATATGGTTTATCACTCATCTTTTCTTTCCTGTGTGCGAGATCTTTCTATTTTCTTTCCACCTGCGAGGATGACGAAACAATCGGTTCGCGACAATGGCCGCTTTCGCCGAAAATCTTCGATTCTCCGACCCTTTCAACGACCCTTCGATTCTCTTCGAGGGAGGGAGGTAATTGCACCGCCAAGAAAAGCCATCGACTAGCGAGCGAGCGTTCGTTTTATTGCAAAGCTGCTGCTGCTGCGGTTATCCATGCAACCGTCTTGTGACTCTTCTCATTCCGGATGAGTGATTGTGAAAGTCGATATGAGCGTCAATAGATGGAACCGGCATCTCATCGTTGACTGTGAAGTGCGTAGAGAAGTTTTTGCCTAAACCGCTCATCACTCTACTCATTTTATTAGCGCATTAACGGCCAAGGTTTCGCTTTTTTTTTTTCGAGGGTGAAAATAGAGATTTTCTCGTGCGCGAAATGACCGTTTTCCCGAGCCACACAACCTGTGGTGGCTCTTGTGTGGGGTTTTTGGCCAAATATTTATTGAATTTAATTATCGCAGCAATTATTTATGAACCACACACGCGCATAGTTGGAATGCACGCGACCACGCATTTCATTTCATTTTCACTCGAACGTAGGATCTCGCGTGAGGATCGCCAGTACCAGTGGCCAGTCGCTTATGCAATTTATAAATTTCTCACCAATCCCTTTTCGGTGGTCCTTGGGATCGAAATTGAATTGCAAAAAACGGTCTGATTCCCAAACCTGTAGGGGTCTGGGGTTATTAATAAAATTAAACTTGCCGGCTTTGATGCTCGCTTTC
>NC_064877.1:78745646-78763146 GCF_943734665.1 Anopheles aquasalis
CTTTTCACACCCTCGCTCTCCTTCTCTGTCTTTCTCGCTCTCTCATTCACGCACTCACACGGGGTGCGATGAGCTAGAAAGAAATTAACTGGATTCGGAGTAGGAAAATGGAATTCCCATCGGAAAAATCAAACCCGAAAGCCGGCCGGATGGACGGTGGTGAAACGGAAGGAGCCAGTCGGGCCAGTCGGGCAAGTCGGTTAATGGAAAACTGTGGTAATTCAACCGGGTGTTTCATGCGTAGATAAGCGCATTACGCACCGGCACGACACGGCCTGGCACGGTGCGATGAATGGGAAAAGTCGCTCACTCCAAATGGATGGGCTCCACGACATGGAGTTCTAGTGAACGAAGCTTCTGTTGGCTGGATAATGGATTTTCTTTCGATGGAAAAGTGCACCATCACCACAGGAGTCATGGGACGAGGGTTTCCCAAAAACAAACCACCCAAAAACCTGTTTGCATAAAGGGAAGCGGCAACATAGTTTACTTGCTGTTGACAATTCGCCCCGATTCGGGCGAGAGATCCGTCGGCATCCTTCCGGTAAAGGCGGTATACTTCAACGACACTCCGGTAAACATTCGCATCGGAGCAACGAAAATGCACTCGTTGCAGTTACGTGCCGTGGACGCATAATTACACTCCGATGGGGCGTTGGTGAGGAGCTGGTGGGTTTCCGCATAACACCCAGTTGCTGGCCAGCGCCATATACCGCCATGACGGATGTGCCACCCTTTCGATCTAGTTTGGAGTCGACTGGTTTTTTTTCTTTTTGGTGTTTGGTCCTCAGCTACGTGTTTAACCAGGCGGCGATTCGACGTGACAGCCCTTGACACGTTGCAGATTTGCACAAAAAGTATTTACCTTGATGTTGCGTGTTTCTTTTTTTCTGCTGTAAGCGAACAGTTACCAGTGTTCTGTGCTCGGTTTGAGTTTGATTTGCCGTTGGTGTGATGCAAAAGAGAAGAGTAAATGGCAAAACGGAAAGCAATTTAAATGATAAATTAGTGTAAAGTGGATACGGTGGTGAAGAGTAACATTGTAAATTCCAATTCCAGTTAAATCAAAGTTTGATAAAAACATCTCTTTATTTTTTAACAATCGTTGAACTGATTGAATTTATTTACCAGATTGAAATTTAACTCCACCACTGTTTTTAAAATTCATCATCTTATTTCTTCGTACTTACTTACTTTAGTCTTCTATTATTTTCTCTTTCAACTCATTATTCACCTGCTCTTTTCTATAATTTTCTTTGATTATGTTGTTAATATACCTTTGAGAATTGTTTTAATAAATTTCAGAGAGTTATAGTCACTACTTTACTTCTTTATTTGATTGCTTGTCATTGCTTTTTTTCTGCTTCATTATCTCCGATCTATATTTACCTGTTTTTAAACTCCAGCACTTACATCCAAACTTTGTAATTACCATGTCGAATGTACCAATGAGGGGTTGCTAATTTGCCCAAAAAAACATTACTGTGCGGTTCCCATTGATTGCCCATCAGTTGGTCAATCAACGGTTGGAGAAATGCCCCGCGCGCGAGTAGCAGCGCCATGTTGTACATGCTTCACGGCCCCGTGTAGCTGCTACGCACGGTGGCATTTCACCAGCACTCCAGCAATCCGGCAATGCTACGCAGCATAAACATCGAAACCGCACCGATCGATTGACGCTCGAAGGCGCCCTCCCTTCTCAACGCTAAAAGCAATCAACACCGAGGATCGGGCCTTTTTGCGCGATTAATCCATTAAAATGGTGCGATTAAACAGATGCCTTAGCGTCCAGGTTCCGCTCGTGGTACGTGTTACGCACACCTGTGGTCATGATCTTGAACCCTCGATTCAATCGATCGTGATTTAGGTTTCAGTTCGGATGAAGAGAAACAGAGAGCGAGAGAGAGAGAGGAAGCGAATGTCCAGTGGGCTACGCATGAGGGCGGTAGCTTACTAGTGGCCACTTTCTCGCGTTCGTTAACCGCTTTATGCGATGCAGGTTTCCGTTTCAACGTGCGCCACGATCTCGCGGGACGGAAATTCATTTGTCCAAATATGTCCACCGTAGCGGAAGCTGCAGTCACTGCGCACTGCAAGAAACTTCGAGTCATCGAATAGGTCGTTAGCGCGCTGGCTGGCAGGTTGACTGTTTGGATAACACTTTTCCTGCTTTCCGAGTGACGCACGCGACGCCAAGATGAGCGCGAGTGTCGTTAGCAGCCCTCCAAAAGCTTGGATGGTTATCTAAGTCGAGCCGAGGGTGGAGATCACAGGGTACGATGGACTCGTGGCATCTCTGGAGCCCTCGACATTCCTCCCTTCCGCACCACCCCCCTGATTTTAATTGCCAACCATGAGACGGAGGTTTTTTTTCGTCTTCTTTTTATGTTACTGCTGCTGCTGCTGCCAGCGGTGGCCCTAATGTTTTGCTAACGATCTGCTTCGTGTCACGCTCGATTGAGCGAGCGCTCGCGTCGGAAGACGGAAGCGTGTTCCGCAACCAAGCCGGAAGAAAGCCACGCCGGCTGGTGCCGGCCGTCCGTCGTGCTCTTCTTTTGGCAGCGCTCGATCAGTTCAGCTTCGATCGGTTTGCGTTACGCCGAACCCCAACGCGAACCGTCAACCGTTAGTTCTCGTTTTGTGCGCCGGTCGCCACATCGACATTGATTATAGCAATCGTTACGTGGCTTTTAATTAATCGAACAACGATCGAGAGCGTGGAGGGGAAGGAGTATGCTGCAGCAGCATCTCTCGAGTGCGAGTGGTCGAGGAGGTTCCGGCGATACTTGGAAGGCGCCTCGATGGCTCGACGCTCGCCGTCTCGTCGTCGTGAACCGATTTTTGCGCTTTCACTCCCCGGACAGTCGCAATCCGTGATAGGAGATGCGAGGATGCGTTTCGGTTTAGAAGGAAAAACTCCATCACAGCGTGGCGCGACGAAGACATTTTTACAAATTACTAATCTGCCTTTGAAGGGCTAACGTTCGTTCGGTAGCAACAAAACCGATACTGGAGCAGCTTGCTTACGGAGAGAGAGAAGAAATTGGATCGTGTTTGGTTTATCGATTTACGACATCCAGATCCGATGGGATGATGGTTTGCCAAACATGCCGCCAGGATTGGCAGACGGATTATTGCTGCTTTGGTCTCGGTGATGGTGGTGGCAACTGGATTTTATGTTTGGATTATGCACTCGTTTCCTCACCAAACAACCATCGCAGGCCACCGGATACCGGCAGCATCCGTCGTGCCCGGTCATCAGAAATCCCCCTCATCGATCCATCCATCTATCCGATCGTCAAATGGACGTCTCGGTAGGTCCCGGGGTGTGCTGTCAGAATTAATATTGAGTAGAAATGTTTCGATTGCACTGCCACGGATCATAAGCACGTCCAGGGCGTTCGTCATAACACGACAGAATGCATGAAAGCAAGCAAGACATTCGAGCAACTGCAACTCGACGCGTACACTCTTCTATGTGTCTAGGGAGCGTCCGTTTGTCCATTTGGCTTCTTCTTCTGCGGTGGTCCAACAGTCGCACATATCTAATGTCTAGACGGAACCTTCCGTGAACTCCAACAGAAAGTGAAAAGGGCCCAAGGACTGTTTGCCAAATGATCAAACTGTAAACATTTGGATAAAGATCTTCACACCGATCACCGACATCGCACCGAGAGCGAGACTTTGGGGCGCGCTTTTGACCGTCGGTTTGTAATGTTTTGCCACCTTCGCTTCATCACTGCAGACACACGGTCGGCATGCACGGAATACCGCAACACCTGATTTCACACCCGTACCCCGAGAGACTGGAGAGCGAGAGCTTCCTCTTCGGCTCGGGAGTTCCTTGGCGTCTTCAGCTTATTTTTCGCGCGAACCCGCGAACAGCGTGCAATGTTGTTTATGGCCTGGGATGGCCTGGCCGGCGGACCGGTTGCGTCTTTATGGCCATCATTATGGGGGCCCTGGATGGGCTTAACAGGGATGCTCTCTTGTGGACGATGCGGACGGTGCGGACTTGCTTCACCCCGGGATGGCCACTAAATCTCTCCCGCGAGCAAGAACCGCACCAACCAATGGGACCACCGTGTGTTACGAAGTGGCTTCACGTTCGTGACGTACCGCTTCTGGAGTGAAATGGAATTTATTTTATGTATTTAATTCAATTACTCGCCATCCATCATCACGCGCAGCGCCATCGAATGGGGTGCTGATGTCGGCAAATTGTGTTTTACATACACTACCGCCTAGTGTTACGCATCATCTTCTCAGCTGTGCTGTGGTCTTTCACACGCCCAAATTAATATTCATTGGCTACGAAAATAAAGAAGAAAAAAAATCCTAAACAAAAAAAAACTGAAACACACCATCATGACGATTGGCGCCGCATAGTCGCCGATGCTAATGGGCTTGGGGGCTCTTTTCCACCAGGTTTCCACCCTCGATCGGGCCCACGGAATGCTCGGTTAAGAGCAGCAATCGTAATGCGTTTATCATTGCATTTATCTGTGGCAATAGCAGCAGCGCTTGTTCCCTTCGCTGCAAGCCCACCCCCCCCCCCCCCCCCCCCGGACCACACCATCACCGCCCACTTCCAGCTGATATTGTTTTAACTTTCGCCAGCCAGCCAGGAAGTGGCATTAAGTATTGGCCTGCCGCCAGACCAAAACCCTCGAAAATCGAAATAGAAATGAAGGAAAGTTAGAGCAGGGAGTGAACGAGCGTAAAGGGTCTCAGCGTGTGGCGTTGCTTGATTTGAAATCTCCATTGATTCCGATGCGAATTTCGTTTTCATTTCCCGCCACCACTCGCCCTGCAACCATCGTGCGTCGCGTCTCTTCTCAACCACAACACCAAAGCCATCATGCCGCACGTGGAGCAATATGTTTTCATCAAGGCAAAAACTTGCGATCGCACGAGATAAATCGCGGTGCGGTCGCCTTTGTGATTGATGCGAGTGAAATAGATTAATATCGAAGGAATTATGAGCGGTGGTCGTGAAATGAGGCACCTTCTTCTATTTTTTTCTCTTCGTTTTTTTTGACGGCACCCGAAAATTGTAGCGCTGAAAGGTGCGTTTAGAAATGCGTGCAGAGCGCGGGGGGGGGGCCTAAGTTGTTGTGGCAAAAAATATTAGCGCCACCGATTGACCAGCGGTGCCATATGTGGCCGAGAAATTTGGCTTTTTTGCCTGCGCTCTTTTTGGCACCCTGGCAAAGTGGAGAAATGTGCAATCATCATCATCATCATCATCATCATCAGCTGCTGCTACAGACCATCCATTGCGTTGATCTTCAAAAGAAGGCGCTCGCTCGCATTAAAGTCACCAACCGAAAGGTGGAAATCAACTATCCCTCTGCTTTTGGCACTTTTGCTGGACAAACTCTCCCATTAACCATATAGCACGCTTGCTAACCTTCACCGATGGCCGGGCCGGGATTAGATTTGGAAATCGAGTTTTTCATTTCTGTCTTTGGTTTGGTTTGCTTTCGCTCAGGGGATAGAAGAAAAGATGCCTGTTATTAGGAGGAGTTGGTTTTGAGTTTGACGATGATGGGTAATGATGATGATTTGGCGTTTGTGCCATTTCATTACAGACAGCCTCGAAAGATGTCTTCGAGGCGATGGCGTTGGTGCATATTTTACTCTGCTCTAATTATGCTCGCTAATTACCGAGTGCCAAGAGCAAGTTTTGAACTTGGTTTGAGTTTAAGTTTTTGTATAAAAATATGTTTAACTTAAACAATCAGTGATCATACTTTTTCAACCAACTTAAATGACGCACCAGCAGCATCAAGGCTACTAGTTTGATGATCGCCCCAGCAAAAGGTCTCAAGAAAAATGTCCAAAACCCTATACTAACCATAACAGGAGAGTGAGAGCGATCGAGAGCAAGAGAGCGCGGGAGAGAGTGTTCCCCGGCCGCGCGGAGTTGCGCGAAACGCGATCGCGTTGTGGCGTTCCAAGTTCAGCTCACGCACGCACGCGGTTCAGTTGCATGTTGGTGTTAGGCGGTGCGAGTAGCTAGCGTGCCGCACGACGTTCCACACTTCTTCGAAGCGATCTTCGAGCGTTCTTCGTGTGCGATCGTGCGTGTTGTAGCCGGAGGATCAATTGTGATCTTTGGCCCCGGGTTCTTCCTCTTCGTTACCATACACGACGCACCGTTTGCTAGTGAGGTGCGTACTTGGAGAGGAGAGTTACGAAGACAGTGTGAACAGTGTTGACGCTACCCAACGGGGAAGCAAAGGTCTTAATTGGCAGTAAAGTAGGGATGAGCAGCAGCAGCAGCAGCAGCAGCAGCAGCAGCAGATGAAAGGAGCACAATTGGAGGTTGGAAGCTTGGCATTCGTTTGGAGCAGTGCGCCAGTGCAGGTGACACAGTCTCTGAAAGATACGCAGCCACGGATCACTCACTGAAGATCCTCATCGTCGATCGTGATCTGTGACTTGGAATTGTGTCCCAAATTGAGGCGCCGTGCAACCTGTTCGACGATCTAGGGACTGTGCTGTGCTGTTCCGTTGCTGAAGGTGACTCATGGTGATTCGTGTTCATCTATGTGTGGTTTTAAGATGCACACGATGCATTTGGAGTGCTTTCCGCATGATTTTCCGGCATGATCGGCTTTTCTAGGTCATCCAGCTCGATCCTTGTTGTGATTTCGCAGAGTGATTTTCGGGGCGTTTGGTAATTTTGTTTCAATTCAATTTGTTGATTTGCCGTTCAAGTGAATATAGGTTCTCGACTGCTAGCATGTGATTGATGTGTCCCAAACATAGTGAGTGACAAAACTCGATCCGAGCAGAACTATGCTGACGAGTGTCCGTCCAAATCCTAGTGGAAGTGTGTGCCAATCTCCTTGTCTGTCATGTGCACCGCCAAAGAGGCACTTTATTTGGAGCAATTGCTAGGCGTTGGACCACGGAGAGTCAGTGCGGATGCGATGGGCCGACTGACCGGTGGTGGAGGCGTCGGTAAGAAAGGTGGCAGCAAGTTACTGGCGGCCATTGCCCGCACCACGGATATCGTTGGACACAACGATATTGGCGTGAGTAACGGGCACGTCCTTCGCCATCGCACCGACGATGGTTCGATGGATGATCGAGCATCGAAGCAGCATCATCGATCACAGCCAATGCGACCGCCTGGGCGCGACCATCATCGGCTGCAGGATGCACTGCTTGAGGAGGAGCTCAAGCGTCGAAACTTCTGCGAGCAGCAGAACCGCTTGAACAAGCTCAAATCGAGCAACGGTGGCGGTGGTGGTGGTGGCCATCATCCCATACTGTACGGTGGTAACGGTGACTTTGACCTCTATCGGAGGCCCGACCAGCAGCAGCAGCAGCAGCAGCAGCAGCAGCAACATCAGGAGTATCTCAACGGACCGAAGGTGGTCCGAGATCCGCTCTGGAGTTCGCTGAAAGTAGCGAAACACATTAAAGGTATGCAACGATACACGCAATCCGCATGTCTGGCATTGAAGGATAAATGGAATCGTCGGGAGAGCGTCACAAAAAGCGATATAAAATCGAACGGCAGCCCAGTCGAAGGTCAAGATGATTTCGGTTCCCCAATATAGCGCGATGGCGACGTTGACGGTGTGGAAGGAGAATTATCTTGTCTCCTTGATGGTGACAGTTATCGTGTTCGATTCGTGATTCGAGTAATTACTGGCGGGAACCGGAGAACTGGTGATGAAGAGGGGAGTGTCTTGGACGTAGACGATCGTAAAGTACGTTGATGAGGGACACTTGAGAAGACAACTTAACTAGTCGCCCCTTGGGGTCATTCAGCATTTAAGAACCTATTTCAGGATTCTCATTAAAGCAACATAAACCCCGTAGCAAATATTGCCTATGACACTTCCAACTTTACCCTTTTTTGAATGTCAAGCTTTCTCTCTCTTCCTCTCTCTGTTGTTCGATCAAACACAACAGATGAGATGGGCGCGATCACGGCTGGTTCATAATTGGATTGGAAACAATATGCATTTGGCCAATGCCAAATGGCTGCCTTTGCCAAATGTGCAAATGATGTTACGCGATCTGACCGCAATTACCCTCGATAAATTAATTACTCCCCACCGGAGGGAGGGAGTCTCCCACGGAACTCGATTAATGGTGGCTCGTCGTTGGCACCGAACACCGAGGCTCCAGCAGCAGTGGCGGCGTCACCCTCCGGGTGTATGTTTGATTTTTTGCACGCTCTATTAGGTTCGATAAATGCTAGAAACGAACAACCAACAAGAGCTGCTTCGGCCCCCTGAGTTCGGCTGCGCATCGTCGCTTCGATCGACGGCGAAGTCGATGTTGGAAAATGGAAATTATGTTTACCGCATCATTGATTGCATCTCTCCCTCAGGGGGCCAGGCTGCCAAGCTTTAAACTAATTCCAGCGAGTGCGCCCGTTACATCATATGTCTGGCGAGCCAGTTCCTCCTTCACATCATCATCACGACGACGAGGGTGATAGACAGAGTGGCGTTTACGTGCTCGGCGGCTCGCTTTGCAACCTTGTCAGGTGCGTGTTGTTGTGGGCTGGCCACAACCACTTTACCATTGTCACCTGTCCGGCCGGTCTTGCGAGAGGGGGCTGAATGGGGAGTTTATGCAAAGTCCGTCAGGTGCTGCAACCTCCAAGGATTTTACTGGCGCTACCTGATTTATCGCGAGAATGGCGTACGATGGTTGGTTAAGAATGGGGTCGTTGCACCGAGATTGCGATCATCCATCGGTATCGTATTGTGACTCCAAAGCAGTATTTCCCATTCCTCGTTGTTGTGTTGAGGCAATGATGCAAGCCTTAATGTTGCCAAGTGTAACGAACAGAATGGACAACGAGAAACAATGCGTTTTTTTGTGAATTGTTTTATAGAACCACGCTTGCTACTTGGCATTCCACTCTGCATTTACCTCGTAATTTCGTAATTTAAAAACATTTTAATTTAATTTTAAAATGTGCGATGCATTATGCTGATTTATATTTGACTTCCAATTTTACATTTTTTCACCAATTTTAATGATCCAGATTTGCATTCGCACATCGGTGGCACCCTGTAGTTTGCACCCGAAATCCACATTTTCCAACAACATTAAGCGAGAGAGAGAGAGAGAGAGAGAGAGAGAGAGAGAGAGAGAGAGAGAGAGTGACTGAAAGAAAAAGAGAGCGATGGACAAGCCAAGCAACACTTTGGGTGGCCAGCTGGCTAGCTGGCTGGCGAGACCACCATGCTAATCCGAACGGATTCCCGCTGAGTTTTCCCATTTATTTTCCTTCTCTCTCCCTTTTTCCCTCTCTGTTGTTTTCTCTTTCCATCTCCTATTTTTGTAACGTCACGATTTTGCTCGAATTTTCCGGACTACGGACACAATTTTCCTTCTCCTTCGTCCATGCTTGGCCGGAAAATGTCAACACATAGAGCGAGAGAGAGAGCGACCAGAGAGTTTTCCGGGGGAAATGAGGGGCCAAGGATGAGATCTTGAGGAAGGAATCGCAACTGCGACGCGATGACTCATCCAACTCGATGGTTTCTCTCTCTCCCTAAGACACGTTGCTCGAGCGCAACATAACAGCATGACATGTCCATGTCCTCCTCGTTGCTTCGCTGCTGCACCATGCGCGTGTGTATCTGTGTGTGTCCTGTGGTGGTGTGCGCGCGCACACTTTTCCCAAGCAAAGTTTTCCACCGATCGGCCACCGAGGGAAAAGTGAAGGGTTCTTCTGTCAAAAGTGATTTTCCGCACACAAATACAACCAAGTATTGGAGGAAAAAAAAGGAAAAGGCCTTCTAGATGGCGCCGTATTGCGACCGACTGCGCCATTCGGTGTGTTGGTGCCATTCACCGAAAAAGCAATAGCGGACACGCGACGCGCGACTCACCCTTCTCTGGACTTTTCCCACCTCCAGGAGTCCCTCCCGGCCGTTTTTGCCTTTCACCCGCGTGGAGCACCGGTGTCTATGGTGGTCTGTGTTTGCTCCGGCTCAGAGGCTCACACTCTCGTCCTGTCATCTGTGTTGCGGTGGTAGAGCGGCGCGCTCTAACAGAACAGAAGCTACTACTTCTGTCAAGCGAGCGAGCCTTCTGGTGCTACACTCGACTCGATATCCTGGTGCTCCTGTTGTTATTCGTCTTGTTCGTTTGGTTGTGAGGAACCCCAAAAAGAGATTTTCCATTAAAAAACGGGACAAGTGCGGTCGTTCTCGAACGTCCCTCGGTACCTGAAGTGCATGAAAGTTCGCCTCTATTGTGTGTAGATCACTTGGTCAGCTGAGCCACCAGGATACCGTGTTTGTGTGCGTGTCTGTGTGGTGTGTTTCTCAATCAAGAGGTTGTCGAAGCAGCCGAGTGTTTGGCCAATATTCGCGAATTGCGTGCTCCATCACCACTGCATAAGAGTGTGACATTCAAGCAGCATAATCTACTGTTCGATTCCGTCTTTAAAAGAAAACTCACTTTTCGTGGCAAAAACAACTCCACGATTACCACGAGCCAGCTAGGAAAGCGGCAGCGAAACATCGGAGGCTGCGTGTGCAATTTGCCACGATTCGCGTCGCGCCAACATAATGAACTCATTAATCTATCTCATACCGTGGAAGAAAGCCAAACGAAATCTTGCGAAAAGTACGTATCGACCAGAAACCATCATCAGGTGTTGTGTTGTTGTTGTGGCGTGTGTGATGTAAATTCCGGTTGAATCAAAGTATTTTTTTTTTTTGTAATTTTCCCTCTCAAAGACCCTCGAGGTGGCCACCCGATCATCATGCGCTCTCTCTCAGTCTCTCTGTCTCTCTTGAACAGATGTGAGCGATAAAATGAATTACGTGCGTTTCATTGCATCAACATTAATTGTCTCGAACAGGGACCATGCAGGCTCTGGTGGCTGCTACGATGTTGCGCTTCTCTCGTTGGTCGCTTCGACGATTCGGTGCGGTGTGCTGGGGCTATCGAATCGAATCGGCACCGCGTGTCCGATGTGCGGTACCGGTTTGAAATTGTATGTAAAATTTGGAAACACATTCACTTCACTCCACAATCCGGGCCCGGTGCTGTTGGCCCAGTTGACGGCGATTATAGGGTTCGCATGGAACCCTAAACTGGGACACTGCAGAACACCCGAACCACCGACGACGGTTGTTCGTTGATGGAGCTGTGCTCTCGATTGCACCTCTTTGCACTCCTCCTCCTCCTCTTCTTCTTCTTCGCCGTCTCCGGTGTTCCCTTCTACCATGTGGTCTTTTGCTTCATTGCTTTCCGTGCTAAATGGCCCAGTAAACCAGCCTCTGGCACCTGCTCTCCGTTGCGGCATTTCGCGGCCATTCCCCAGCTTTCCAGCCAGCCAGCCAGCCAGCCAGACCAGAGCCAGAGGTGTAATTGGGAAATTGGGTCGGTTTGGTGTGGGAGTCTGGCCCCGGGTTTTGCTTAAATTGTGGGGCACAGGAGCCGCTTTTTGGTGGGATCGCAGAGATCAACTTGATGGAGCATGAAAAAACATAAAATTCAAGTTTTGAGATTGCAGACGTTATTTGAAATTAGAAAATCATATCCTTTTTCCATTTTATCTAACATCTTTCTTCTCTCTATTCTTTTTATCCATTTCAGGTAAGCTTGCGGCCCATATTCAAAAGGATAAGGATGCCAACAAGGAGAACAACCTCACCGGTGGTGGAGGTATTGATTTTTATTTTCTTCTCCGGAAAATCTTCTCATTCGCATACGCCTCCTCGTGTGCATCTCTAATAGCATAACGCAGTGGTGGTGGCGCCCACCAGATGCAGTCGGAACGCCTATGAGAGTGATGCTAATGCAGCCCTCCGTGGCGGTGGTATCATAAAAAAAAAAACGCTGCAAAATGGCATCTCGGCTCCGGGCGTCTGCGCAGATCTCCTCCCGGGGTCCGTATGTGTGATTGCCACCGACAGCTAGGCGACCGCCAGCCGGTGCCGAATCGACCGGATGTGTGTGTCGCCGGATGCTAATTGAATCGAGGCGCGGTATTGCCCAAGACAAGTGAGCGCATCGGTTGGCGCCTTCGTCTTTTTATTCCCTGTCGCCGCCGGCAAGTGTTGCGACATCCATGTTTATGCTCTGTTCTGTTGCGGCCCTTTTGCCGAAGCCGAAGCTGGTTGCATAGCGTGGCATTGATTGGTTGCGGCGAGTCGCTGTCTGCTGCTGCTGCTGCTGGTGTCATCATTTGAATGTCTCAATTCATGTAATGCTTGCAGTCGTGGTATGCGCGGCGTCTCCATCAAAATGGAACGATTTTCTAGTGATATGTGGATCAAAAGAGACAGGTAGAGATGGAAATATGCGGCATTTTGTGAAGAAACTCTAGAAGGAATTTCTGGAAATAGTTTTTAGAATAATGGGAACGGATTAGAAATGTTTGATAAATGGAAAGAATTCCCTTTGGACTGTTCCATCCATCACTAAAGGACCTTAGGCCCTTTATATGCTACTTCGCATACATCAAAAAGCATAATTTACGTTCCCAAACCGTGCATTTCGAAAACCAAATTTTCCGCTCGAAGATCAAAAGGCTTGGCACAAACAAATCGTTCCACTAGTCTTCCGGTTTACTGGAACGGCGATTGGGTTTCGGGAGGAATACCGCACCCCCCGCCGCCACGAAGAGAACCATAAATTCAACGTCAGGTCACGTTGCACAGAAACGCTCGAACCAGCTATCGAACCACCAAGCATCACGGTAAACATATGGTTCCGGTCCATTTTCACGAGAATTTGAGATCCAATTTGAGAGCACCACATCAGTGCACCAGCGTGTCCGCTTTCCACGGGAATACGGTGCTCGTGCCGAGCGTGACAACAAGTGGTCCCACGGGATCTGTCGTTGGAGACGTACGCCCTTGAAGTTTTTGGAGAAAAACTAAACACCATCGACCCTTTCGCGGTGGCGTAGATTGATTTATGTGACGAACAGCAGCCCTCGCCCCGGAAAAATTCGTGAAAAGTCTGTTTTGAAATTAAATATTTTCCAATTTATGCTCCACTCTGCCGGTCGAGTGGAGTTTTAAAATTTTATCATTACCGACGCACGAGCCGCACGATCTCTGGCTCTCTTATTTTAATTACACGGGAATCGAGGAGGATCGTGTGTCGCCCGCTCACGGACGTTCTCCGGTTGTCACGATCATGTCGGTTGATCAACGATCGTGTCTCCAAACTGGGAACCTACCACCGTCACAGTTTATTTATATATCGTTGCGTTTCGCGCTCGTTTTTACAACCAACAGCATCATCATCATCATCGTCAGCACGGGTTGTTCCTTCTCCGGACTCAGCTCGGCATTCGAATTGCGACGAATCGCGCTCGCTCGTCAGCCGCGATATCAACCACTGGCCGCTCTTTCATTTAGTGTAGCGCGCGGCCTATGACTCACGATCTCATCACGGCGTTGGCGCACTTTCGCGTTTGTGATTTACCCACGCCGGCTCCTCGAGAGAGCGAGAGAGAGAGAGAGAGTGATCTCATCATGAATGGATGCTGCCAATGGATGCGCATGGATCTCACACCAAGCGCCAAGTCAGTACCATCGCGGTGTTGCATTCATTGCTGCGGTTGGTCCATCAGATGGATGGACGCGCGCGCTCACAGTTTTGCACAAGCGCCAACAACGATCGGGTCCGTTTTGACCGCGAGTAGAGTGTAGTGCATCGTGAACTTGAACATCATCAGCAGCAGCTGCAGCATGACATCCCCTTGGTGCAGCGCGTGATTTACCTGTTCACAACGGCATCGGCAACGTGGTGTGTGTTTATGTTGCGTGAAATGCATCTTATGCACCAACCATTGGTCACCATCGGTCTTCGCTTAAAAGTTGGTGGAACTGTTTATTAGTTTAGACTGGTGTTTGTAAATCATTGCCAAGATGACGGCTGATGATCGTGTCACTAACAGTCAGGTGCAGTTTCATCACCACCATCAACACCACCATTATGGGCGCATAATGATGAAAGATGTCCATCATTCGATCACACCGACCGTCTCCATTGAACATCGTTTAACATCCACCAGTTCCTCATGCTGTCACTTGCTCGCGACTATCGTGTTTCGGTTGTAAAAGTGTGACCCCACATAATATTTTCCCGGCTTGGCCTTTTTATGGTCCTCCGAGCAACATAACTTCCTTGCTAAAAGTGCACTCGCCCCGGGGCGCATTCGATGTTTTTTGGGACCGGGAAAACGAGAAGCTGATGTTGTAATCTGTCTCGCACACATGGACGGACATTCCACCGACAGCGGAGTCACCGATTGTTTGGGCCGAGAAGTCATGGTGGTTCCGTGGTGTTTTATGGGAATTTTACCTTCCACTTAAAACACGTTTAAGCGTAAACGAATTTGACTGTGGACTGTGTTCTGGTTCAGTGGATTAAATGCAGGTAACGCGCTCGAAGCAGTGGGATCATCTTCAAACCCGCTCGTCTTGCCTTTGTTATGTAGACAATCAGCAGCAGCTTTCACAACCGATTGTGGCACAAAACGGCTCTCTGCCTGTGTGCGTCGTGATTTGTCTTGTCACTCTGAATCAAATAGTGTTTTCATTTCACGCCTTAGTGTCATCCGTGGCGTCGGTTCTACAACCCCCCGGCTGGGAGAAAACTGCGCATTTTCCCGGCTGTTCAAGGCGACCTTGTTTGAGGATGTGAGTGTGCCAGTGTCTGTGGCGTGGCAAAGATCACGTCGATGAAAAATGAGCAAAAGCGCTCATCATATTTTTCTTTCTACGCAGCCAAAACAACACGCTCGTGTGGTGCCTCCGGTAGTACAGCATCTTTCTTCACCTTCTGAATCACTTTATGACATTGCATTCCATGGGCACACACGCGGGCAGCCATGATCGCAAATCCGTACTCCGTGCACATGCTGCTGAATAATATTTATCTAGCTCCGTGTAATGTTTCATCGAATTGCAGTCTCGATGCATCATGTTCCATGCCACTCTACCGATGGCGCCTCCCCTGCAGACATGTCCGTTGAGTAGACGTAGATCTGCATTTCCATCGAGCTGACGACTGGAAATGTTTGAATTATGATTCTGGATCATCTTTTTTGGAACGTCAATCATACGGCAGCAGCAGCAAACACGAGGCAGCGTGAATCTCGAGGCATAAAGAACGTCTGCTAATGTGCTCTATGACGTGATTCCCTCGAAGGACAAAGAAAAGTCTCAAGCATCGCAGTTCTAAATACGCCGACCTCACTTGAAGCCCTAAAGGCAGCTGATATCTCACTTCGATGGCAACTAGCAGACCAGCAGCATCGACTTCTGACCAAACTAGACGTCGGTACTAGAGGAGTAAGAAAAAGTTGATCGAATTAATTAATGCCACCACGGAACGCGTCCTCCCCCAAGTGGCACCACCAGTGGATTATCGCATTTGCTGCGAATTTATCGCACGCGTCCTTGAGCTGGACGTGTGCGATAGCACCGTCCGGGTGTTGTTTCAATTGGCCCCCGGGCACAGCGTCTAGTCGCCTCGCCACTTGGCCACTTGGCTAGCGGTTGTCTTGCCACCGCGTCTAGGCCGCTTTTATGTGCGCCAAGAGGTCGGTCACCATGGTCCGTCCGCCCGTCCGTCCGTCCGTGAGTGGCTCGTTGAAAGGACGTCGACCGACACAGCACGACGACGGGCCTTGTGTATTCATGAGAGCGACTGCGGCCAGTAGTAGATGAAGAGCACGGTCCGCGGACTTCTTTACGATGATGGTGATGGGTGATAACGTGGTCGTTGGGTGTCTCGTCGCGTTATGTTGATACTTCTGATGATTTAGATGATGCCGGTTGAGATCAACGCCGCCGTGAAGTGGGTGTAGCAGTACGGTGCAATGATAGATCGTGCGCTCTTCAGTCCGAAGACCCGTCGCTTGGTCGCTCTTAATTATTATGGGTCAAATCTCTTGAGCACCACACGCTCTAGGGTTGGTCTTTGATAGAAATTTGCTGATTAAATTACACATGCAAATGCTCCACAAACACACCGTTGATTGACAGCGCCCCCGATGCCCGTTTTGGGACCGGCTTTCCGAGAGAGAGACCGGGTTTTCCCGTGGAAAACCCGATGCCGCTCGCAGTTCGAAAGTTGGCGAATTTTCTCCCCACGAATCCGGGGAGGGAAACCTGCGTGGCCCGTGATTGACAGTGGCTGGAGGAAGGAAGCAGCAAAAAATAAAATAGGCTGGCCAATTCCAATCGAAGAAAGTTCGAGCATCGACGTCGACGACGACCACAACGAAGACGACGAAGGCGATGGTGCTCCACAGTGCGTGCGTGCGTTTGTGATCTTCGGCTCCCGCCCAATTGCAGACAGCGATCAATCTCTTGCTCTCGAGATGTTGTTGTTGCGCGTGTATTTGTGCTGTTGTTTGTTCAGGCTTTGCACCAACATGCGATCAGAGATTGTGGATAACGAAGCAACAAACCTCGTCAAACGGATCGTCGACATCCCAAGCGTTGGATCCAAATCTCTGCGAGCGATTCAATCGTTGGAGTTTTTTTTTTCGTTCGAAGAAATCCAAATCCAAAAACGGCAAAGCTAACGGTTACGGTACAGTGCACTCGCGGGCCTCTAGGGGTTGAGTTGTGAAACGTTGTACTAGCGAAAGCCGTGACTTAACGTGACTCGCGCAGATCAGATCGTGGAGAGTAACGCCACGTGTTTAAACTCTTCAAATTGGAACATAATTTTCGAAATTCAGCCTCTAATTTACGCAGTCGATGCACTGTTTGACGTGGTGGTCGGATCTTTACTTCTTTTGGGATTGAGTTGAGAGATCTGTTGAGATCGGCTTCAGTGGCGCCGTGTCCGAGTTTCTTTCCTGTTGTTGATCCACTGATCTGATGCAACGTGTTCCTCAACAGAGCCAGAGAGAGGAAGAGTGCATTCTTCCCAGGGCCGAAACCGGCAATAAAGTTCGATTGCAACCGGTCACCACCGGCATGGTGTCGTCTCCGTCACCGTGTCGCTACTTCCGAAACGTTGGTCGGAGTGTTATTTTTGGACCTTCTCGCCCCTGGTGGTTCGCTGACCGCTGGTAGGCGCCTCCGGCAAAAATAACATATTAACCGGACCCCGGGGGCCAGGCCTAGAACAACATCGTCATTATCGGACAGAATGTTTTTTTTTCCTTCTCCTCGTTCGTCCATCGAAGATGCAGAGACAGTTTGCAGAGGGCGGTACTGGAGGATGGCGACTTGTGTTTTGTTATTCGGAACGTACAACCTGCAGCAACTTCCTGTAGCCCCGGTAGTCCGCAAGGTGCAGAGGAGGAGGAGGTAACGGTTGTTAACACCGAAACATATCCGGCCCTTTTTTTTCGCTTGCCCGCCACCACGACCATTACCTGTCAATCCAACTCTTTGCTGCTCTGTTCCGTGGTATGGGAATGGAGAAAAAAAAAAGATTTTTTCTCTCTGTTTTCTTTCCTGGAGCGATCATGTCCGGGGAAAACCCCCGCTCCAGCAGGAAGGTAATATACCAGGGA
>NC_064877.1:78780646-78793146 GCF_943734665.1 Anopheles aquasalis
AGTGCGGTGGTACGATCATCAACGAGAACACGATCTTAACGGGTAAGTAACGGGCCACACTTTTGGCAACTAGAGGCTACCAATTACACCTCCTGCTCCTTCATCTTCTCGTATTCCAGCGGCTCATTGCGTCAGTCTAAGGGATGGCATCATCACCGTCGATCGGTTGTCGGTGCAGGTTGGCCGTACGTTCCTCTACGCGGCCGAAAAGCACACCCAGGAACACCAGGCCGGTCAAATAATCGTCCACGAGGAGTACAGTGCCAGTGCGGTGCGGAATGATATCGCGCTGATCAAACTCGCCACCAACATGCAGTTCACGGAATACGTGCAACCGATCTGCCTGTGGGATCGTTCGAACACAGCGATTGCACCGTTGATCGGGCGTGTCGGTTCCGTCGTTGGGTTCGGTATCACGGAGGTTGGTTCCATCGCGGATCAGCTGCGTGTCGCGTACATGCCGATCGTCGATACGCAAACCTGTCTCGACAGTAATCGTGATCTGTTTGGTCGCGTTCTGACGCGCTTCATTTTCTGCGCTGGCTTTCGCAATGGGACGACCGTATGCGGGGGTGACAGTGGTGGTGGGATGTACTTTGAGATCGAGGGCCGGTGGTACGTGCGAGGGGTTGTGTCGTTCAGTGGCCAGAACTGTCAGTCGGCGGATTATGCCGGGTTTACCGATGTGGCGATGTACCTGGATTGGATCAACCGGTATACGGCCGGAACGCAGAACTCCGCCTATTCACCCACCGTAATCGATCGGCAGCAACTGTTGGCGCTGGATATCTGTGGCGCAAACAACTATCCGAGTACGGCCGAAGATGCGAAACCGGTTTTCCAGGGTTATCCGTGGTTGGGTGTGATTGAGTATCAGCAGCTCAGCACCGGCGCGCTGCGTGACCTCTGTCAGGTGACACTGATCAGTCGGCGCTACGTGTTGACGGCGGCACAGTGTGTTTCGCTTCCCTCCAATGTGTACCGGATGTAAGCAGAAGGTTGTTCTTGAGTGAGTTATCATTCTCGGTATCTAATTGCGTGCTTTCTTTGTGCAGAATTGCCGTCCGGCTTGGGGATTACAACTTGGGAACGGATCCAGATTGTGAGACGGTCGATGGTAGACAACAATGCCAATCGCCGGCGCAGAGAATCAGTATCGAGCAGATAACCATTATGCCTGGCTTCAATAGTCCAGCGTTTGCGAATGATCTCGCGTTGCTGCGGCTTCAGTGGGAAGCGAACGTGAATCAGGGTAAGTTCTTGAGGAACTGGAACCGCTGCAGTTCATTGTTCACTCTCTTAAACACTTCTTCTCTCTTGCAGACAACATTAAGCCAATTTGTTTGCCTTTCTCCACTGCACTGAAAAGCCACAAACCTTCGTACTACATCCGAACGGGATGGTTATCGCGCTCCAGTTCGACGGTGATGCAGCGTAGCTTTCCCAGTCCGATCGATTCCGTCGCCTGCCAAGATGCGTACAACGATCAGGATGTGCCGCTGGAGAAAACTTATGGCCAGATTTGTATCGGACGCATCAATCCCGAGTCGGCGAGCTGTTACTTCAACATGGCCGGGACTCCATTGCAATCGTTGCAGCTCGTTGGACCGAGCGAACGGTACGTTCTGTACGGATTGCTATCGTTTGGGCCGAAGCGATGCATTGAGACGTATCCGGATGTGTACACGGCTATCGGACCGTACGTCGATTGGATTGTATCGAACATGCGAGCATAGAAAGCCCTTCGACGATTCTTCAGACAATTCCAACGCTTCCAACTTACCGAGATCATACCGGCACGGGCGGCCGCCAGGTTGGCGAGGTAAAAAAGGATCCCGTTCGGTGCCCAGATAGCAACGCGATCGCCCTTCTCGAGCCCAAGCTGATAGAATGCTGCTGCAAGTCGATCTACCTGTGAGAGTAGCCGGAGAGAGACAGAGAGAGAGAGGATCAGACGCGCACCTAGCGCCACCGTCTTAAGCAAATGCCGTCGCGACACACCGATGGTGGCGGCATCAACTGACAGTTCCTAATTAGCTCCTAATTAGCTCAAGTGGCACCGGGGCCCAACCGCGCTGAGCGGTTTATGTGCCGTGTGTCGCTCCATTGCCTGACTGTCGCTTTGAGGTACCTTGTCCAGGACGGCCGAGAATGAAAGCCGGGTGCTTTCGTGACAGGATACGACCGCATCGATGTTTGGGAAACGTTCCGCGGCGATGCGAAGATGCTGACCGACGTTCCGATAGACGAGCGGTTTGCTGCCGATGTGGTGCACGTAGCTCTGGCGCCGTTCATGCTGATCGCCGCCGTCGGTGCACTGCCGGTGTTCGGTCGATTGGTAGCGAATCGTCTGCAGACATCTGTGACCGGGGGAATGTGGTGTTTATGTGAATCATTAGCCGTTAGCCGTCTTTATGGATGCTTTGAGTTCGTTCGTTCAAGACGTTCAAGTAAATAAATGAATCAATGGTTCGAGATTTTAAGATTTTATGACGATATCATGTGCTTTCTTTGGGAATTTAGAGCAAACTCTACCTTTGAGAAGCTTCTTCGAAGCATGAATTGAACAAATAAGTGGAGTAAATAAATTTATTGCCCGTTATTTATGGAGACTCATTCTTTGAAAATTGTGGCAAGGTCATTGTGGCTCATAAAGGAGCACTCGAGAACAGGATACAGAAACGAAAGACGCGCTAAGGAATGATTGAATGATATTTACAATCTCTGTTTGCCATAAACAAGAGTCTGATAACAAACATTACAACAAAGTAGTGTATCGGTGCGATAGGGAAGGGATCGTTTATGGTCCAGTCTAGAACAAATGAAAGAAGTGTAATCATTGCAAGTGGTTCCACAAAAATGCACTCTGTCTCTACTTTTCTCAATATTAATCTACATTCTAGCAATATTATAACGAATTCACATGATGCTTTGTGCCATTTTAAACGTGATCGATCCCTTTTTTTGAATGACATTAATCTCCGATCTAAGATACACCAGTAAACCACTTTGCGATCGTGTGCAGATCCGATATGCATGTCATCTTGTTCAGTCTAACAACTCAATCACTCCAATCACGCCGCTTAATGAGCGATACCGATCTCGCGTGTTTCTTACTCCTCAAGCGATCACCATCATTATCATATTATCATTCATTTGCAACAATCACTGCTGGCACGCTTGTCACTGTTCGTTCGCGGTCGCGGGATCATTACTCGTGATGATTAGAGCAGCGCAAAGATCTCACTCACTCACGCACCAAAACATTACACGTAATACTACCCTCCAAGCCACCCTTTTTGTTGATAAGAAGATTGATAAGATGCGATGCTGAGCGAAGCTTTTCGCTTACCTGCTAGACCATCTTACTGCTCGCCCGTACCCCGAAGGGTTATAAAAAGAGGCCGCCAATCGCAATGCCATGGTCGTTCGTGGAGGGAGGGATAAGGAAGGTCACAGACACGAAATGACAACAAAACAACTGAACGTACGGTGTGCGATCTACTACTTCACGATCTAGACGCTACAGCTTCCACTCATCGACTAACGCCACGAACTAGCGATACCGTGGTATGAACCTCGGTGGCCGACCACTGCGGCCGTCAGCACAACGACTACAATCGTCTTCCGGCAGGCTCGTGCGGGAATTGCATCCCATATGTCATTACCGCGCGATGGCGCGAGGGCTTATCACTCACCCGGCCGGCCAGCTAGGCCGGCCGGCGTTCAACGCAACACATTTCGGGCCATAAAAACCGAGACCGAAGGCTCGAAACGCAAGGTTCGGTTGTCGGTTTAAAATTAACTCATCGGGGCATCCATCTTTCTCGGTTCTTTGGGTTTGAAGTTGATAAGCGTCTGCTAGATCGGTTCGGTTTGGGGTTTAAACCAACAAAAAAACGGACTGACTGACATACTGCGTCCCGAGTTGCTTGTGCCAGAGTGTCTGGGGGCGCTATCGGTCACCGATAAGGAGCAAACAGCTGAGGTCGCCGATTGCTTAATGACCGCGCGCCGCCGCCGGTCTATCGCGGATTGTTTATTTGGCTTCGGTTCGTACAACGTTTGCGTGGTGGTGCTGGTGCGGCGATCGTTTTGCATGCGTTGTTTGAAACAGTAGTAGCAGTACAGCCGGCTGCGTAGCTGGTTTGCGATGTAAGCGGCGGTTACAAGGCCCTCAAACAGGTCTGTAACGATGACCTCTAGCAATCGCGTCACTTCAACAGCGCCCTTGGCAATGAGCGTCCGTTGAGAAGGTAAAGGGCGCACCGATCCCTTGCGGGCGTCCTTACCCCCGTTACAGTTCGCTCCAGGAGGTTCGTTAAAAATCATAAAAAAACGATGCAGCTGGAAGCTGGTTGTCATAAAAAAGAATGGAAGCAGGTACCACCGAGAGTTATGCTAACAGTCAGGTGCCAAAGATAAATAAATAGAGCATCTTCTACCCCCGGGGGGAACCGAAAACAACGACTCCGCATAAATTCACCATAAAGTATGTCTAGACCACGGCACCAGATTATCTGGTGCTATTTGTCTGCTTTAAAATATGATTTGCGACTTCGCCAAAAGATAACCTTTAGTTGGTGCCCTGGCCAACAAGGAGACAGGACCGAACCGAACCGATCGGGTCCGCGAGTGGGTCCTCCCCAGGGGCAACGGGGTCGCTGACGGATAGTAAACAGTCAAACGATCAAACTTCCCATTTTCTATCCTCCTCCTTGAAAGAGAAGGGAAAAAGAGAGAGCTAATAGAACGATAATCGTCGTGAAATCACTCTTCAATCGTGCGCGTTCGAGAACGCTATTCATGACAACTCATCGGGTATGCTCGATGGTGGCTGAGTGGAATGGAGCATCGGATTTCCCCCCTTTTAGCGCGATCAATGGGGGGAAAAACCACCGAAAAAACCGGAAGAATTGGCGGTGCGTGCTGGTACAATGTGCGATGATTTGAATGTTTTATTCACTCGCTCTCCATTCCCGGTTTTTGCGCGCATTCTTTGGGGTCCCAGGGTTCAACCCCCCCCCCCCCCCCCCCCCCCGGAAACCATGGCAATGTTATGCCAGCGTCATCGTTATCGTTATCGCGCCTCAGTAGCGTATAGCGTTGTGCTAGGGTATGCGAAGGATTCGCGTTTCGCGCCAAGAAAAGCGTCTTCACATGGCGATGCGGCGCTTGTCGCGCGAATTGAGGTCATGAGGGTGAAGTGTGGAGCACACATTGTTGGTTTCTTTTATTCATGAACGATCGGTTTGAGTCTGGGTTTCGATTATTATATTGTGACCAACAACGGGATTAACTTGGCTTCCACAGGAGAGAGAGAGGCACAGGCAGACATTGCGATGGCTTATCTTTGGTTTATCGATGATTCACGATAAGACACTCGGTGCTACATCGCGTATGCACCGATAAGCTGGCCCTATCTGGATGGACTTTTGAGTGTATAGACTCGTTAGTGTTTGCAATAAATCCGCATTGATTTCATGGACTGCAATCTTTATCTGAACCAACACAAAAGACGATGCGCTCTGGTTTATGTTTGATTGTATATCATTTCGTGGCTACGCAACAGTCTGCAGCTGGACTTAACCACAGGAAATCGCGTATCATAACGCTTATCTGCATGTCAAACGCACCACACTACCAGAGCTGAATGAGTCTTGAACAATTTCTTTTCCACTTGAAACTCAGTTCGTTCGAGAAGCTAGCGGAGATCAGTTATAGTCGCCCGTTGTGCCAGTCAACATGCGTGCAAAGTTTCTTATCGTCTTCGGTGTTCTGTGAGTATAGTTTTGCTTTCAAATTGCTGCCAATATGTAGTTGAAGTGTTGTGTAATTGATGATTATCCTATGTTCTACTCGTTGAAGGTACACTGGCTTCTTAACTCCAGCAGTTAAGGGAAAGACGTTCGAATGCGATAACCCGGATTACACCCAGAGTGCTAATTTTACCAATGTGGTCATAACGCAATCTTCAAACTATGCCTTGACATGCAGGTACAGGGAAGGATATAAGCATTTTATCTACTTTCACTCGTCGCAAATGGAAGATATTCCAAGGAAGCTTTTCCAAACGTTCCACGCGCAACAGGTAGTGCTCAGTGACTGTGGCATTCAACAAATTTCTCGCTACAGCCTGGAGAGTGCAGCTCAACTGCTAGTGCTGGATCTGTCCCACAACCGTATAGCGGAATTGAAGAACTTTGCCTTCGAGGGTGCCAATCAGCTGCTTACGCTCAACCTAACCGCAAACAACATCAGCGTTATCGAGGAGCGGGCTTTCGACTCGCTGAACATGCTGAAGCTGCTACTATTGGGAAGCAATACTCTACAAGTTCTAGATGGGCGCTTATTTGCGTCGCTATCTGCACTCGAGGGTGTTGTTCTGGCGAACAATCAGTTGCGTGAACTGGGGAAAGGATTGTTCACTCAAAACGAAGCTCTTCGAGAAATTCATTTGCAAAACAATCAGCTATCGAACGTTACGGAAGAAGCCTTCTGGAACACTGACGAGGCAGTTGGTGTCAATCTAGATGAGCTTATATTGAACAAAAACATTCTTAAACAGCTCAGCCTTCCAAATGCTATTGTAAGAAAGCTGAAAGTGATCAACAACCTGCTGACTGAGCTGCAGATATCGCCGGCGGTTGAAGAACTCTATTGTTCGCATAACAAGCTCTCAGAAGTTGTGATCGATGATGCTTCCGTGCCACAGCTACATACACTGGACATAACGAACAATTCGGTTTCATCGCTCGAATCTATTGCGCCGTTTCGCCAACTGCACACCTTATATCTTGGCGTCAACCCGTTGAATCCACTGAACTTGAGCAGTTTTGCAACTTTCACGCAGTTAAAGAATCTTGGTTTGGAGCAGACCTACATTGCGAACCTACGCCATGGCATGTTTGGCCACCAGGAGCAGCTGGAGTGGCTCGATTTGGCATTTAACGAGCTGGCGGAGTTGGATTTGGATATTTTAACTTCCTGCACCAAGCTGGAAACCCTCTACCTGGATGGCAATCGGTTAAAGTCAATCGACTACGAGCAGATGAAAACGCATTTCCCTCAGCTGACGGTGCTCGGTATCGCCGGAAATGACTGGAACTGTACGTATCTGACCAAACTTGTGCGCTCCTGTAGTGCACAATCGATAAAGATTTTCAAAGAAACTAGACTGAAAGCACAGCCCGATCAACCGAACGTGAAAGGCATTAGCTGTCTGGATGATAAACACAAGACCCGTAATTGGACGGCCACGATTGAGGAGCTTCACACTGCGTACAACGAGAGTGGAAGATCGGACGATGTCGCTCTTACAGAACTGTTCCAGAGCATAATGGCGGATGTGAAACGTTACGGAGATGATCACTCCAGATCGATCAACCAAACGTCCCGTCTCGAGGCAGCGCTGTTCGATTTGACGAAGCAACAATTTCTGCTGCAAGCAAATCTCAATGCACTTCGCGAATCACAGCTCAAGCTGGAGCTCACGCAGCTATCCAATCGTACCAACGATTCTTCTTACAGCAGCGAAGAGCTGAAGCGCATGATAGAGAGCGTTAACAATTTGACGCTCGATAAGCAGGAGCTCACTGCGAAAAAGTTAGAGTTCAGCATCTACGAGCAGTCGTTCAAAGTGGATAAGGCGCTCGAGATGGCGAAGGAGATCGGTGCGAAGCTCACGATACTGGACAAACGGATGGAACAGTGGATTGGAAACATCGTCAACTCGGACACGACCGGTCTCTATCTTGCAAAACCGCAAATACAAGCTCAGCGTGGGAACGAAGAGCCGCGCGGTGATGGTGGCCATGGTTTAATCATCACAGCGATGCTGGTACTAGTCGTGGCCGTGGTGTGCGTTTTGGGATATCTGGTGTATGAGAGAAGAAGATATCGCTCGCACTGGCTGAATCGTGCGCGTGATATTCGTGAAGGAGGCAGTTTGACAACCATTGTGGAAAACCAAATTTGAGAGCGCGTCGGTGACTCGCCACTCTCCTTATCGTTTCTTTTTTTTTAAACCAATAAACTGCATAAAAAGGTTAATCTAAAATTATTTTAAAATCTAAACGCTTAGCCTAAGCTAAATCTTAAGCTTAAATCTGCAACAGTTTAAGTTTAATGATCCTTTTCGTCTCTACAAATATGTCGACATAATCTTTAATTAATTCCATTATAAACTAAGCCGTCGTTTGTATGCTGGATCTTGGGTAATTTTTTTTTTGTGTATTTATGAACGACTGATGAACATTGAGTCAAGCATTGCTACATGCTTACATCTTTAAAAAACCAACTTACTTCCTGTTGAACATGATTGTACATCAAAATGTCCAGACTGCCCTCACTTGCTTTACCTGACATCTTGTCAAAGACATCGTAAGCAGTTTGTGTAACGCTCTGTATGGGAATTCCCTTCTCTTCACTCTTCACTTGCATGCTCGATAGCCCCTAGGACCTATAACCGTCACTAGGTTACGTTTCGTCGTAACGGAAGTGGCGGAACAGGGGCATTTACGATTCCCCCCATGCATACCGGGGAGCATAATGCTCGGCAGAGATAGTAACGCGGTGCGGCGTCATGGGCGCCAGCGCAGGATATGGTAACCGTGATTGTAAACATATTTTGACAAACAATTTCCACGCGATACGCATAACAACAAAACACTTTCACCCTCCTCGAGCGGACTGGCTACGTCACAAAATTGAGGTTAACCGAGGGGGGAGTGCACGTGAACCGGCCACGGCCATGCCGGTCTTTATGTTCGATTAAACAAAAATATATAAACTCGTGCCCGAGAGTGCGAAAGGAAGACCCTTTCGGTTGTACTTCAAAGCAGGAGCTTGAAGACGTTCGTAGAGAATGTTGAAAGAGACAGGACTAATGAAGAAAGTATGACGACGCGTAAATCAAGGCGAACGAAGGAGAGCGTTCGTAGTAAATCGAAGAGCTGTTATGGGTTCTGATCGTTCGATTCGATTACGCGGTTTCAATCGGCGAAGACGCTCAAAGTTCCCAAAATGCAAGCCACTGTATTGTTTAGATTTTTAGGGTGGAATTCCAGTCCTTCCACTATCCTCATCCCATCAACAGTGTTACCCCTTTTCTCGATGGGCTCTGGCACATACACATCACATCGCCGACGTTGAATGTCTGCAAATATACGCTCAATGAACCCTGGGAAAGAAGGGGCTTGGCGAATGATGGCGAATCGATTATGCAAATTAGAACCCCCGCATCACACGCCGAACATGTCGGTCGGTTGGTCGGTTGGTCGGTGGCCGGACCCATACGAGAGAGAGAGAGAGAGAGAGAGAGGTGGAGATACCGCCACACCACCCGCACGTGACGGAATTCGGGTCGGGGGCCCATGTTGCCATCCAAATGCATCAAAAAACAAACTATCGGCTGTGGGTGGGTGTGGGTGTGTTTCTCGGGGGCTCGTCTGTTGGCGCTGCAACTGCAACACCTTGCGGCGGTGCCCGCGGCTGGACTAGATAAGGACGTAACGGCATTCCGCCAATTTATGGGGGTGAGCTTCCGCTTCGTTGACCTCCGCATCGTTGTCGGAATGTGTTCGCGTTTTCGGGTGAGCTCGATAGAATCGTCTTGTGACGACGTTTGACCTGTAAAGTGATTGGTAGATTTTTTTTTGGAAAATTTGGAACAAAAGGAACTAAACAAGAAAGTAAAGTCTGTAAAACATGCATCAAAGAATAAGCTTATTAAAAATGGACGTAAACATTGCTTCGTTCAAGGTAATATTCCATAAACTAGATACAAAGATTGAAAGATGAGAAAATAAATTACTAAAAGCATAAAGGTAACATAACATGCAAATGATTCAACCAGTTGCGAAGGATGTCTAAGGAAATTTTAATATTAAGCATCCAACCAAACACAATCTTGGCAGTAATATAATCAAAATTTAGTCAACAAATAAAAAACAATAAATGTATTAAAAACATCTCAAAATTACGTTAAAATTAGGTGCATTCTGAGGTAATTTGTATCCTGAGTGGAACACTGAGGACATTCCACAGCAGCAATAATCCTCGCTAACCATCGAAAGAGGCACGTGCTAAAGAGTGCAGCCAGCAATCGAAAAACCGGAAGTGAAGAAAGAAATTCGGCCACGCAGTCAGCCAGCCGTGGTTGCTAACCAACTAGTATGGCGCCAACGAAGGCAACAAAGGACAGGGACAACAACATTGACGACCGCGACCACGATGACGACGACATCCAAGTAAGTCTTGATGTCCTAGCCTCAACCACCGTTGCCAATCTTATGTTCCCGCGAGGATTCGACCAGATCCGTGGCCTCTACCCCATGCTTGTGGTCTCTACGCACACAGACACGCACACCTACGTCTTGTTTGGACGCGAAAAACAACGCGTGCTCTCCACCAACGCCAAGATTGTGGTTTTCCACCCAAAAGGGGTCGCAAGGAGAGTGTGTTCGGGAGTCACATTTCGTTACACGAACCACGGCCACGGGGACCCTGGCGACCTCACCCTGGCAACGCGCTGGTCGCGGTGACGAGCGTCATAAAGAAAATGCCGCGCCGGATGCGAAGGGAGGAGGAGCCGGGGCACTTCCTGCGTGGCGTACGTTCGTGGTTGTGTTGGTCGTGGAGGTCGTGGACGGGGTGCTATATGTGCGGAACGTGCCACGGCCCGAACGGTGGCCACAGTACATATACGAAGCGGTCGGTCGGCTACATGCTGAAAAGGCTCCATCATTCCATCATTCGGCTTTACAACCCACAACCGGAAAGGTGGCCAGGCCCAGAACCACGGGGGAAACGAGTGGAGTGGAGAGAGGGGAACGCGAAATCGTGTGTTTCGCTGTGAACTTCACCACGGGGTACACGGTGCTCGGTGCCGCGAACAGAACAGTGCCAGACGTTGAAGCGAACGGTTCCCAGGACAGGCCAGAGCCAAAGGACCACGTGAGACCAGCTCAACGGAGGTCAGAAGCCAGTCGAAGAGAGAGAGCAAAAGCAAGAGAGAGAGGTCCCATTGGAGTTTGACCAACATCTCGCCGAATGTTCGGTATGGTCAGGCCCAAGTGACCAACTCCCTGAACGCCCGGCGTGTTCTACTGCGAGTCCTGTCGGATTGTTACATAAGTTCCTTCCCGTGTCTGCGTGTGTGTCTGTGTGTCGTTCAGGTTGAGGTCCCAGGATCCATCGAAAAAAGGAGGTCTCCATCAAACGAAGAATCATCCAAGTAACCGTCCAAGACTTGGATGACGACGATGAACAGTAGAGAGGTCCTGGAGCAATCGTGCTCGCGGTGTACATCGCGTCCATCATCGAGCCCCGTCCATGGACGGTTGATTCCGTGTCCGAAAGTGTGTTAATGAGATGGCGGCCAGTGGGTGGGCGATCCGTGTCGTGGCCGACCGACCGACTGCCTGCCTTGCTTATTTCGGTTGAGATTGTGCAAGAGAAAGGTCGCTTCGTTCGCGTTCTGCGTCCCGAACCGCACCGAAGACGAGAACGAGGGCGCCTCGTGGGTCTGAACTGGACCTCAACAAGAAACCCACGGTCCACCGACGCCGACGTGGACAAAGGACTCCTCTAATCGTGCTAGATAGATAGTTTTAATGAAGTAAACAGCTGTAAGGCAGACGGCACGAACTCGAGTCCCCGAGGGTTTAGTGAGACCAAAGGTGTTGGCGTAGATAGGATTACAACTAATTACAAGTGCCGCGAGTGTTTGTTCGTGACGTGCCACGGCGGGCCACGACGTGAGTTTTGCGGTGTTTCCGGATCCCAGTCACCGCACTGAGTGGGAAAATCGATTCGCGGCGACGTTTTTGGCCTCAAAAAGCCCCACAACGACGACAGCAGCAGCAGCAGCAGCAGCAGCAGCGAGTGCGGTACATGTCAAGGACGCTTTGGTCCCCGCCACCAACAAACCACAAATCTGTTGCACTGCATCACCCGTCCCCGGGGGCCCTTTTTTTCGGGGGGGTCTAAATCGATAAGCCGCACCATCGACAGCCTGCTACTGGGTCAAACGTCGTGGTCTAAGCCGGTTCTCGGATTTGGCGCCCTTTCCTGTTTCGTCGACGACAGTGATGGTCTGCCTCGTAGTGCAATGATTGTGTCTGGCGAGTGTCTGAGGTCGGAGTGTGGTCCGTGAGGCCCGCATCGAGCCGAGCCGGTCGTGAAATGGAATCAATCTTGGCCGGGAATGGACGTCATGTGTGACGCCCTGACGCTCCGTTAGAGATAATTGTGTCGGTGTCTTAGTGTCTTAGTATCTGTGGCAAAAGGAGTGTTAGTCGAGAGGAGCAAAAGCTGGTGGCTGCGTGATGGCGGATAAGTCAAAGAAACCACCGCCACCGGGTGCGGGTGGAACGGGTGGTGCGACAGGTGGTGCTCCGGGGCCACCGGGCAGCAGCGCTGGTGGTGGCGCTGGTGCAGCGGGCAAGGCACCGGGAGGCACCGCGAAGCCGGGCGGCAAAGGTGGTCCACCGAAGGGA
>NC_064877.1:78798146-78800646 GCF_943734665.1 Anopheles aquasalis
TCTTTCTCTATTTCTGTTCCCCAACAGGCAACCGGAATGACGCCGCTGATGTTCGCCGTCAAGGATAATCGTACGCCCATCCTCGACCGCATGATCGATCTCGGATCAGACGTTGGCGCTAGGAATAATGTAAGTCAATCATTGCTCTCTCTCTCTCTCTCTCTCTCTCACCCTCCCGAACAGAGAAATCCCCAGTGTAGAAAGGTGAACCAACCTATTTCGCAATTTGAGGTAAAAGGGAAAATTAATTCCCCGGCTTCCAATGGACGCATTGGGACCCCGGGAGACGATTGTGATGAATGCATTCCGCAGAAAAATAACTCCTCGAGGGCACGCACAAGGGGTCGCCAGCTGTGACTCCCACTCTTGAACGAATTGAACGTTGAACTTCACCTGGAAATTCCTGCCGATTTTGTGTGTTCCTCTTTGCGCAGACCACCACGATGTGGATTTGGAAATAAAAGACTTTATCGCTACCGAGCTCGACACCTCGAATTGGTGTCGACCCACGGACATTCTGATTCTGGTTTTTTCGTTCTTCTCCTATTCTTCTGACTACCCATTATTAAGGACCTTCCGAAAAAAAAAACCCCCACACGAAACCAGAACCGTGGCAATGAAAATCGAAATGAGTTCTTTAGTTCGAGCCACCGTACGGTTTTCGGAGCTTTGGACCAGGGCGCGATACGCGATCGGATTGAATGGCTCCCGGCCCGTCGCGTAATCTTGCGTGTCAAACGGTGAGGCATCGGGTTCGGATTTGGCAGGCGGTGGCGCTGGAGACGGTGGTGAACTTTACCTACTTTTGATGTTGTCGATGGTAATGAGGTGTTTTGGGAAACGAGGCCCACGTTTACTTTGGACCACCATCGTGACCGTGTGAGTGGCGATAAGCTGTTGAGCACGGACTGAAAGCAATGCTGGAAAAGTAAGAAGAGTTGGAAACTTAAAATGTGTTTCAGCAACTCGTGAGTAGAATGTTCTGCATGTTTGAATCACATTCAGACTCCCGGGGGGAGGTTACTGAAGTGGTTAGACCTTGAGAAACCATGACCTCGTTCGAGGACAAGTCAATTCAATCCTTCTTTTTAGATCTGACATTTTTGATCTTTCATTCTCCTGTTAAGCTTGTTGTAGTTTCATCTTGATCTGGGCTATATTTTCCATTCTAAAAGCGCCAGGGATTCGAAAATGATTACCACGGACACAGCGATCCTTTGCTGTCTGTTGACCGGAAGATGAATCATTAGCTACTATCCGACACGATTGTTACTTCCAGGCCTGACCTAATGACCTTCTCCTGGCGATGCCAGGGATGATGTTCACAATTCATTTTCAATTTCGTACATTAGTGATATTGAATCGCTCGTTCACCATGAAAGGGCAAAGAAGTAGTGCGCCATTGCATGCGAAAGTGAAATCAATCAACAAGTTGACCGCTCCAAGGATCCGAAGAAGACCAACACCCACCCTCCACGGTCCGCACGTCCTTTCCTGGCGTCCGTGAAATGCAAACTAGCAGCTGGGTGAGCCAGTTACAGGCATCAATTTTGTCGACACATTCGGTCGGTGGGTGTGGACCGAGATTTAGATGCTCTATCATTAGCGATGTTGTGACAGCGCATTTCTTTTTACCTTGACATCCTTCCTCCACGATATAGTTGACCTTTGTCCAGCCACGGGCGTGTAATCGCAACACCCGTTGGTGGTGGCTGTTTCCGTAGAAGATAGGAAATTGCTATGGACGTTCAGTATGCGCCGGGCATCGTTTTCGCGATGCTCATTAGGTGTGGCTTTCAGGTGTGTGGTGAATCACTTCTATTAGGCGATGATTTATGATCGACAGGATATGAGCCGGTTGGTTATTAAGGTCAGGACAATCACTAGATAAGTTTTCAGTGGGAAAGATATGGGAATAACTAACAGGATAGATGATGAGTAGCTAACAGGATATCACTCCTAATTTATGATTCTTCTAAGCTACTAATTAGTAATTAGTCTCATTAATCTTGTGCCTAGACTGATTAATATCGTGATGAGGATCCTTTTCCATTAGCATTATTTGATTAAAATGTGTGCTTAAGAAATGGGCTTGTATTTAATAACACATGAGATGACTTTTAGATTGCAAATGTATTAAAACTCATAAATTGACTGTTTAGGATGAGACTGTTTATTGATTTTGTAGCAGAAATTAGACTTAGGGTCCTAAATACAGTTTCTATCCTTCTTTTTGTGACCATTTTATATCTTCGGTACACAGATTTGGTAAGAATGTAACCCCAGAATGAAATCGCACATCGTTCTACGCTTTCTAGTACATTCTCGATGACATTAAATACTCAAATTCAAAACCTCAAATATCGACGGAAAGCGATAGACTGTGCTCTCTCCCTCTGTATCGTCGCCATTCAGCGAGCGTTTATTTATTTCTTAATCTACGGCCTTGCCTGAGTTCAGCATCGAATGATTGCTTTCGGGAATGTATTCGAGGTTGAAA
>NC_064877.1:78828146-78858146 GCF_943734665.1 Anopheles aquasalis
GCGAAGCATTTGTGGTGCTTACTTTAACGAGACAAGACGCATTATTTTTATGCCAAGTGCTTCGACGCCATGTACCGTGCAGTTTGGTGCATATTCGTGTCATTGATTGCAGTGGCAAAGCAAGTGAGCAGTGATCACAAAGTGGTGCATCCGAATATACTGTCTTCAAAAGGCGTATCGGGTTACGCTTTGGAATTGCTTTTGACCAAACATGACTTCATAAGCCGTCAGCTGCAGGAGCTACGTGAAGATGTGCAAGAGCAACGAAAGTCCATCTCGGAAAATCAAGAGCAGTTGAGGCAAACACTTGAGCTGCTAGGCAAAATGCAGCAAGAGATGCTAAAACAACGGAAGGAGGCAATGAATGATCGACAGCAGGTTTCAATGTGGCAAGCAGAGGTTCAAACATCGATCAAGGCAAACCAAATCGAGTCGGCACGCGTTTTGAAGGAGGTTCTCCAAAATATTGCAACTAATCGAGCATTGCAAGAGGGAAGCATCGAATTGCTGAATAACTTGCAAGAAGAGATCAAACAACAAAAGGAGGATGAAACAAAGTGGCACACAGCGTCGCAACAAGCAATCACGGAAATACGCAGCAATCAGGAGCAGAGCTATGGTCTGGTGATCCTGGTGCAGGAGGAAATGCAAAGGCAATTGAAGGATATAGCGAAAGATGCAGAGAAGCATTCAAAGTGGCAAGCAGAACTCCACACATCAATAAGAACAATTCAAAATGTAACATCGATTCAACAACAATTAATTGCGGGAATACGGAACAATCAGGACCCGAGTTTTGATCTATTAAACCAGACGCAGAAAGAGGTGCAAACGCAGCCGAAGGAGATACCGAAACATCAAGAAAATCACTTAAAAGAACAAGCAGAGCTTCAGGCACCGATCAGAACAAAAAAAATGAAACAGCAAACATTTTTACGCCATTGTGAACAGGATGAGCTGGTTGGATTGTTATTTAATATCACTTCGACAGATTACTTAGCTTCAATTACTTGATGGATTATCTAAGGGGATTTGGAAACGGAGAGCTATGGCTGAGTCTCAAACATGAAATTTATCTTTTTTTCTGCAACAGGTAGAGATAATTATAACAAGGCTGATGGTAATTGTGCGAAGAAGTGGAGTGGAGTCTGGTGGTTCAATATTTGCTATTATGCTCATTTGAACGGGCTTTATCGAAATGCCAGTGGGATTCAAGCGGACAAAATAGCTTGGTACAATTTTAACGATGATTGGCAAGGCCTTAGCTATTCTCTAATGCTGATACAACCATTGAATTAGCAAACGACGCAAAGGGATACCAAGAAAACAGACAAATAAACTGACACATTTTTAACCAAAAAACTAGCAACACATATTTTCTACGTATGAACTCACCAATTTGATTTATTTAAGAATAAAAACATCAAGAACGTAATGCGCAAAACTGCAATGATTCATGCTAATAGTTTTATGTAACAATTGTGAGTTACGAGAGTGCGAGCACCTGATTGAGCGTTGAGCGACTCTTTAATTTATCATTTTGATTCGGCGTTCAGAGATACTGAAAAACACAGATTAGAATAGTATCGCACGTAATCGCGGAAAGCAATTCCAGTGGCGTTCCAATCCTCAGTTAATTTTAGAGTGATTCCTGAGGGTTTTCACCTCGTTAGGATGTCCCATTCGCAAGGATTTGTAAATCACGCGTGTAGCGAATGTATGGCGACTTTTTAAAAGCTGTGTCTTAATCATTTTTGTTTCGATTGAACTGAAAATTGGAGAGAATACTCTTAAAAACACAAATATTCATAGAAAAAAGTAACTCCTGATCCGCTCCCGACGGTTTTCTGAACGGATAGGAAACGGTCGATTCAAATGCAGTTTTCGACATTTATCGCAAGAGAGCACTGTGAAAGCGTCTTCTAGCGGTGAACGTTCGAGGTTTGATTTGAATCGGACGTTTTTGAACCGATTAGAAATTTCCGGAAAACCATCGTGGAGGGTGGGGTATTTTTTTTTTCTTAAATGCTGAACCTATCAAGAATATTTTATACAATTTTCAGTTCAATCGAGCCAAAAATGCCGTGGCTGTTATGCGAGACCTCTTGGGGTTCTAACTTGAATCAGGATTCACTCAAACAAGGACCGCCGGGGTCGGAATCTTCAGAAATGTGTCTCGCAGAAATCGATCTCCAAACTGATACCTCTGCATGCCGAAATGATGGATAAATGCTCCTCCATCGTGGCAAGCTGGAGTTCTGTTCCCAATCCGCGAAGAGGCCTCGCAACTGATGACTCAAGCCAGCAAAGAGGAAAAGCGGGCGGTCTAATAGTATCCGCCACAACCAGGGGATTTCTTCGTTAATATTACAAACGACGTGAAGAATGGAAAGAATATTGATTTGTATTTTTCTGGTGATCCATCACGCAATTACGATGGGCAGTGTTTTTGGTCCAAATCAAAAGACTTACCTGTTTAAACGACGAACCCGGTTTGATCATTTATAAATCCTTTACCGTAGTTTCATCACTTTTCCAACATAAAAATGCTACCAACAGTATAAAAATGGAAAAATTATCAAAAAATCGACGAGGCTAACTGGATAAACTTATAATCTATTAATAGAATATTGATTTGCATATTTCTGATGACCCATCATGCCGGTACGATGGGCATCGGACAAAGCAGCTTTCCGAAAACATACCTTCCTAAATTTGAAGCCAGGGATGAAGTTTTTAATTAATATTCCCCCAAAGTGGATCCAAACATTCTTGAAAAGTAGCTGTTTAGTATGACATTCATTTTAAAAAATTATTTCTTAAAAAAATCTTCAAAAATGCGCCTTTTTTGGTACCGAATTAACCTTGAGTGTAACTAACAAAGAAAAAGATTTTCAATTTAGCATTATCCACCATTCTAATTCATCAACAGCATGTAGTCCCACTCTTTTTGGATGTTTAACAAGTATGAAATTAATCATGAAAAATAAACAATTTTAATGTTATAAAAACTCTCCCTTCATTTGCAAAACAAACGCAAACAACGCTGCCATGCACGCTCAAACGGGCACCCAAACGAAATAAAAACCCGAGAGAACACGAGAGAAGCCACGTTCCACAGGTGCACTTAAGCCAGTCTGTCCATTCATCTTGACATTTTTCTGGACATCCAGGTGCCGGTGAAGCTGGTGCAAAGTGTAAGACACTTATTCCAGGAAGATTAGTGGATAATTGAATTGATGAGCAATCTACTGCAGAAGCGACATCGTTGAAGTCGTGTGGTTGTGAACATTATAGCAATCCGGTTAGATTTCCTGGTTGGAAAACTATTTAGTATTCTTGTCAGGTTTTACATTGAAGAGCAATTGCTTCGTCAAAACTAATCTGAGAAAGAAATGTAAAAGAGTTCTAACCCAACCAATCAGCACACCCAATAGTTAACTCACCAGGGAAGATTCAACTGCTATCATTGTGTATGTGTTGTTTAGCAGATATGTTGGCCGGCAAGCCAACGATTTGTCATAGCGCTGTCTGAATGACGCGATCAGTATCAAAACAGGTTTCGAACGAAAGTAACATCACACCGTCTGTTTGAACAACCGGCTTCTAATGGCACATGTAAACAGTTCTGCTTCAGCGCTTGAATCGACGCCACCGATAGTGTCAGTTGTGATCAGTAGTTTGATTCCTGCTGACAATGTTCAGTCCAATTTGGTTGAAATTATTAGTTGTTTGCTATGTGTTGGGAACGATCAACGCCCAGACTAAGCTTCTCGCCTGTAGCTACAAGCATCCTGGTGCCCGTGAAGCAGGCTACCTGCCAGAATACATTCCCTTGGAGGAGTGCAGCCATGTGATCTTTAAGGAATTCCGCTTTCCCAAAGTCGTTGGGCGTCAAATGCAGTTTCACGTGAGTCGTTAACAGAGACAGTGATGTTGAGCAGCAACTGACCTCTTCTCAATTACTCTAGGACGATGATATGCTAGCGTTTAGTAGCCTGGTTTCCAGCTTGCGTAATCGATCTACTGAGGTGTTTGTTGTGGCCTCGGTTCGTGGAACTCAGAAGGACTTTTCGGTCACCGGTGGTGTAAGTGTACGTAGACGCGCGTTTGTGCAGCTCATAGGAACACTGCTTCTGGAGCTAGATGCGGATGGTGTCGAAATCAACTGGATTTCTCCCGAAACCACCGATCGGAGCCCGATGGTGACGCTTCTTCAAGACCTACGACAGATAGCGACGTCAGTTAGTCGTAGTGCCAGGGGTCGTAATCGGGAGCTTTGGTTTCAAGTGTGGAATCACGTTAGACCGATATCGAGCGTATACAATGTGCCGGAAGTGTGTGAGCTGACTGATCGCATCATGATGAACGCCAAAGAGTATCCCATAGGCTTCTCACATGCTCCCATACACACCAAACCAATTGATCTGCCGACAGGAGTCAACATACCGAGCTTGGATTACTACAAGAACGACATTGTACGTCAAGTGTTTCGTATTATTTGTGTCTTGTGTTTAACATTTGTGTCTTGTGTTTTACAGACCGATTCCACTCAGCAATGGATCGATGAAGGATGCCCGCCCAAGAAACTTTCTCTCTCAATCGCACTGTACGGCGTTCAGAAGCAGTATCAGCACGTATTTAGCTTTGAAGTTCCAAGTGGTGTTGATGTGAACACAAAGTATATCCCTTACAGTGAGGTAAGAATAGACACACTCTTACATGCGTTCCGTACCACCAACTGATTGAAGTGATTGGTTGCACATTTTCAGCTTTGCTTGTCCTACCTCACCAATCAGTGGACATTCAACTGGGATTCTTATGGATTGATGCCATACGCCACCAGAGAACTGGGGAATGCGCTTTTTGACCGTGTGAGCTACGACAATGTCCACTCACTTCGCTACAAAATGGATCTCGTGCAGGAAAAGCGTTTGGGAGGTATTCATCTAGACTATGTGCATTACGATGACATTTATGGGCGTTGTGGCCAGGCGTATCCACTGACGTCGTACCTTGCGAGCAAATTACGAACCATTCCCTCAGATATTAGCTTTGCCATTGAATGGAGCCAGTGAATTCAACACTTTCCGTAGTGTTTGCAATAAATAAATCTAATGAAATGTATCCAATACTTACTTTTGCGACTTAAACTAATTTTTTATATGATTAGGTTCTTAAAATTCTACATTACAGCCACATACCCGCTATGCTATGCTTATGCTTGTGTTCATTTTTTTTATTTTCATATTTTTTATTGCTTATCCAAGCTATTCACGAAGACAAATTGTTTTCCATTCACGCGTTTCTTGTCGCATTTTATTGCCTCCAATCATACTCGAAGCCTCAGCCACACTAGCACGTGCGAAACGAAAACAGGTTCCCGTGCTTACGTCACTTTATAAGATCAACAGAGAATCTTTGGCAGGCATGGTTCGGAATGGACAGTTCTCATCCGATTGTCAACTGGAAAGCATCGAAAGTGTTTATAAAATAGGAAGTGGTTGGTCTGAAATGAAGAGTTTAAGGTTTCTTTTGTGCGTAGTCTTGCTTCCCTGCGTGGTTAAAGCACAAAATAAAAAGTTCGCTTGCAGCTATGATTATCCAGGAGCACCGGAAGCAGGTTACCCTCCAGACTATATCCCGCTCGAAGTGTGCACCCATGTGATCTTCAAAGGCTTCAAGTTTCCCAAGATCATCGGACGGCAAATGGTGTTTCACGTAAGCATAAATTAGCACTTTGTATTCAAGTGATCAATGAGTCATGCTACTTCAAAATAATGCAGGATGATGACAAGCTAATGTTCAGCTCGCTCGTATCCAGCATTCGGAAGCGTTCCAGCACGGTGGTAATAGTGGCTTCAATTCGCGGAACGCAGAACGACTATTCCGCTATGGCTGCCATCGGTCAGCGAAGGAAAGCGTTCGTGCAGCTGATCGGTACGTTGCTGCTGCAGTTTGATGCCGATTCGGTGGAGATCAATTGGAATACGCCGGGAGGAACGACGGAGTTTGGTGGATCGGACTTTGATCGCATCTCGATGGTGAACCTGCTGCAGGATCTTCGTCAGCTCGTTACATCCATAAAGCGTCAAAGTGCGATCCGGGAACGAGAGATCTGGTTTCGCGTTTCGATCCATCCGAATGCGATCACCAGCTCATACAATGTACCTGAAGTTTGTGAGCTAGCTGACTACGTTACGCTCGATGCCAAGGACGTGCCGTTAGGGGACTCTCATGCTCCCCTACATACCAAGCCGATCGCTCTACCATTTGGCTTCAGGATACCAGGGAACGCACAGTTCGTGTACGATTTGGTAACAATCTTCATCAAAACGGAGTGAAGTCAAATATGCTGCTAATTTCTGCGTTTTCCTTCGCAGACCGATTCTACTCAGCGCTGGATAACTTCGGGATGTCCGCCAAAGAAAATGCTTCTCGCGATCGCACTCTACGGCATCCGGAAGGAGTATCAAAGCGATGGGAATGGTTTTTTCGGGAACCATTTCATGGGTTGGAACGAAGATGCTCAAAATCGATTACCATATCGTGAGGTACGTAGTGGCGTTGTAAAGGATGGAATTTGATGGACTTAATTTCACGTAAATTAAACTCTTTTCGGTTTTACTTCCTGGCCAGCTATGCCAATCGTTCCGGCAGTACCGATGGACGTTCGGATGGGATCCGTATGGGTTGATGCCGTATGCAATTCGAAGGCTCGGTAATGGACAAGACCAGCGAGTCAGCTATGATGACACCACTTCCCTCAGCTATAAAATGAATCTGGTTGAGGAGCAGCGTTTAGGTGGAATATACCTGGACTATATTCATAACGATGACATCTATGGTCGTTGTGGCCAGGCGTATCCTCTGACATCGTACCTCTCGAGCCGTTTGCGTACCATCCCGTCCGATATTGGATTTGCCATCGAGTGGAGCTAGCTACTACATACTTCTGCACAGCAACTATCGAAACAATACACAAATCGATAAGGCGCAAAAGAAAATAACGTTTTGTAATAAAAGTTCCCCACAGTTTAGTCCCAAAATCGTAAAAGAATCCAAATATTTACTTAACATGCTTTATCTAACGATCGTTTCTCTCAAACCACATTCCTCGGCATCAATTGATGACAATCAATGCTGATTCGATCGATCACGCATATCAGGTGGCGAAGAACAGGTAATAATGTGCAAACCAGTTAGTCTGTGTTTGCGAACCGGTTTTGAGAAACATTCTAACGTCAGCCACGATCACTTTTAGTTTTTGGGAGAATCTCATTTGCATCTTAGCATTTGCTAGATACAAGCCTGCTAAAGACACCCGTTGATCGTTGAGGGAATAATCAGGAACGATAAATGGATTTCTTCGCGATAGCTAGCATCCAATCATCAGTGCGTCTAAAGTGTACTCCTTGAATTCAAATTCATTCATTATCCATTCTAAGCTGACGCGAAATTATGCAAACGATATCACTGCAGTGCGAAATGGCCACCATCTCCGCTACTCAAAGGTGGCTAGTGTTATGTTTAGTGCTTTTAATTGGATTCCCGTTGCCAGCAATGGGACCCTCGGGTCTTAAGTTGGTGGTGGTCCTTTTTTTTGCAGCTGCTTCTTTTAATTTTGCAATCGCGGCTCCATGCGAGCCACATCCGCGGCGATGGTGCAAATTAGCAATTAATGTTGCAGAAAATTAAAAAAAATACCATTCCACAGTAGGAAAAAATAGAAATCATTCTAAAAGGCATTATGTCCTGATTTAGAGGCATCGAAGGACCCATTATGAGGATGGGAATGTTTTTTCTCTCTATTTTTTTGGAGAAAGTCCGAGCAATTAATGCAAAAGTGTTCCATATTTACGACACGCCACGTTGGCGAGTAATTATTGGGGACCAATTCTCATTTACAACGAACCATTGACTTTCTCCTTCGCTAGTGCGATTGCTTGGCTGCACTAGGAGAAGTCAAACCAAACGGTATACGGTCACGATAGTGGGCTAAACACTTTAAATCCTTCACATTTGCATACACAAACAATTCAGAGCAATTCGGAAGGGATTTTCCACCAGCTACCAATCCAACACGCGAGCCATTACTTATCTGTGACAAAATGGAAACTCGCTTCGATCATCCGCCAAGCCAATGCAGACAGCTCCGGGCGGTCGCGCTCTGGGGGACGCGCTTTCTGAACTATTTTCACTCCCAAAGGACACCCAAACGTGCGGTGGATGGATTTGCAGCATTACCCGTCGCCAACCACAACGCTTGTTCGCTTGGATCTGACATATGGAAGCTACCAGCTGACACCACTGGTCGGGGTGGGAAGCCAAGGCGGGCGCCATTCAAAAATCATGTTTACCGAATGGAATTTTAATAAATTTTATTCAAATTTCATAATCGTACATCGTGCTCCGTGGCGCTCCGTTCGGCCCTCTGGCGAAAACAAATTCGTGTGTCAGTACGAGGCATAAATATATAAATGTATTTGCACCATGTACACACATAAATCCCACCACACGCTGACACGTTAGCAGCAGCAGCAGCAGCAACCCAGAAGGATCTATGTATCCTAGCGCATCACACCGCAACCCACCCAGGGTTGGTGGAATATGCAAATGCAAGCGATCCTTCGATGCCTCTAATTTGCCTAAACAAACATTGATTGAAATGTCAGTGGCGCCTCTCGTCAGCGTGCAACGTTGGTGGCTGGCTCTTTTTCGATTCGCCAAACACCTTCTCGCCTGCTCTCTCTCTCTCTCTCTCTCTCTCTCTCTCTCTCTCTCTCTCTCTCTTCGCTTCGCTGCACTGGCACGACCGGGGGATGGGAAACCAGAAGCACCCGGACCCCGACCGTAATGACTTATTACGGAGATATTTATTTATGTATGCAAATTAATCAAAACATAAATTGACTCGCGCACACTCTGCGCCTCGATGAGACAAAACGGAAGCGGAAGTGCGGTCGTGCTGCCCGTGGATGAAATGAAACAAAAGATGAAAAAAAAAAGAAATGAGAAAGCCACGGTTTGGTAAAAAGTGTTTGTAGGCGTTGTTTGCGAGCAAATAATAAAATTTACCGTTCCTTCCTTTTGATGGCTTGCAAATGGAAGTGAGGTTCGGGGCACGTCTTTTCGTGGTGTTTCGAGCTCCATGGGAGGTTTTATTTGGAAAATTTTTTTCCTTCCATTTTTTTTAAATTGGTAAGTAAGTAAATGATCTAATAAGAAATATACAAAATTTAAATTTCATCGAGTTTTGTTTTGAAACACTGAGTAAATTGCGTTATTTGTGTTTGATAACATTATTGCTTCAAAACCAAATCTTTCTACCTTCTTTCGTTTCATAAGATGAACAAACTGGGATTGTCACATGCATTTTTTTGTGAAATCATCGTATTTTTTTAAGAAAAGATTCATTGTGTATTATAAACAGTTAACGTTTTTATCAAACAAATCATAAAATTGCATTGTTTCGATAGACGATATTATCAATCAAACAAAAAACTTTTCGCAAATAGCTGTTCACGCGACACGCGGCATACACTGTGCCAACAATAACATCACACCAACACATTTACGCAAGCCGAAGTTTTCCGAAGTTTCCCGAAGTTTTCCACCCTTCTCCACCACCCCCATCGAAAAAAAAGACAAAAAAACAGATAAAAGAGGAACGAAAGAGAGAGTGAGAGAAGTGAACGAACTGACCAATCAGAGTGCTGGCCCGTTTGCTTCTTCTTCTTCCTCTCTGCCTCTCCGCTTCGGTTGGCGCCATTTTGGCCGATTTCCAGTTCCGGCTGTTTGTGTGTGCGTGGTGCAAAGGTGTGAAAAAGAAGAAAGCTCCGGCGTGGAGGCGCCCGGTTCAGGCCAGGCCTATCTTCAGTTCATTCATTCATTCGGTGCAGTTCTCGAAACTCGAAGGCTCGCTGACCGGCGCTCGAATCCTCGCGGGTTCTCCTCGCTGGCACGCTTTCGCGAAGTAAAGCGCCTCCATCCCCCACCACTACCATCACCACCGCTGCGTTTCCGGTTCCCTCAACGATTTCCTGCTGGGTTTGAAAGTGATTTTCGTGTTTTCCATTTTCGGTATTTTCGGTATTTCGGTAAATCCGTCCGGTAAAGGGTGCCAAGGGTTCCAAGGTCAGCTCCTGAACGATCGGTGGTAAGGAAGGAAGTGCTCGTGCTCGTGGTGTACAGCGCAGCGTGCCTCTGTGTGTGCGATTAGTGTGAATTGCCGTCGGCAAAGCGAAGTAGCCCCGTTGCCAAGTGACATTCCGGTTCCCGTGATGAGTGCGTGACGGTGACGTTTTGTGGACACTTTAGTGATTCGTCCACCCGTCGTCCGTCGTCAGAGACCTTGCCAGTTTGCCGCACGTGTTGGCCCGGGAAAAAGCCGACAAAATTGAGAGATACAAACGGAAACGGGAACCCGCGAGTGGCGTTGGATCCGCGTCCAAGGCACAAACGAACCGGCGAAACGCCCCGAAGCGGATGCTACTGGAGACGAATGGTGCGACAGCGAAGGGCCGAAGTGTGGGGACGAAGGGTACGGTGCTCGATGCCGGACCGGTGACGACGACGACGACGGCTAATGCTGCGACGGTGGGTGCTGCTGCTGCTGCTGCGGCGGCCGCCGCTGCTGCCCTTGCGGTCGCCAAGGGAGCGACGGACTTTTCGATTGCGGCGATCATGGCACTGCGGGAGGGCTCCAGCAGGAGCCCTCTGGAAGCAGTTTTCGTAAGTGGCAAGTTTGTTTTCGATTTTCTCCTACCAATTCCATCGGATTCTTCTTTTTCTTCTGCTACATGCTTCTTACCACTGACCTGAAGACGTTAGGCTTGAAAACAACTCAAAACATATCGAGCAACTCAACAAAAAAACTGCCCAATAAGTGCTCTCCTGGTAGTCAATTGGAGGGAAGAAAGATTTACGTCGTTAATTGAGAGTTCCAGAGATGAATACGCTTTGCGTTTGAAAGATAAGAAGACATTTTAGGGACCCCAAAAGTGACCTCGAAGACACTAATTATGCTCTGCAATCGACCACAAAGCGCGCTGCTTATCACCGCACTAATTGGCGTTGACGGACGCTGGCCTTCAGTTTGTCCTTCGGAATTTCCGTCTCGGGCCTCGGGAGTAAGTCAATCAGCGAGAGAGGGATTAAGGCAAATAGACGTTCTGGTTGAACGAGCATGCGGCGTCAAGAGTGAAACCAGCGACCAGCCCGAGTCGAGTCCGATCAAAGAGGTCTCGCACTGGCTACCTCCGCTGGCTGACCCTCTCGGGGAATTCCATTGATCCCCTCGGGTCCTGACGTAGCATAAGCGTGGTGCGCGCGGTGCACGGGGGTGTAATGTTGCAACACTCGTGGACACTTAATTGAATTGCGTCAGTCTAGGACCACCCACCACCGCGGCCAGTAGTGGTGCGGCCAGTTGATTGAGTTCGTGGCCTGGCATGGTTCAGGTTGGCCCGGCTGTGGGCTGGTGGCGCTGCCGCTTCGGTCTCGGACCTCCGTTTGCCGTTTTAATCGAGCCGATAATCTATTTAAAATTGATTTATACACACGCTGCGGCTGCGGAATTTGCCTACCAACCGGTGGACTGCGCGGAATGCAAACAAGGCGGACAGTAGCCTGTCATAATTCAGGCTGCAATCAGCGACCTGCCCTGCCACCTAGCCTGCCAGCCAGCCAGTTCGCGCCTCAAAAGCGCCTCTAATGAACTCAGCGGGAGCAGAAATTTTCAACAATTCCGCTGATTTCGAACCCGGTGGCCACCGCCTCCTCCTGCACCCCGGTGATTGGTGTCTGATGGTTTAATGGCTGCAAGGAGCATGATACGTGAGAGAAAGGGAATTTGAGGCCGGCGCGCGCCCGCGCACCGAGGCGCCATTCGTAATGGGGGGTGGAGTGGTTTTGGAGGCTTATCTGAATTGGAATGTGTTCAGAAGATTGATCTAGAGAAGAATTTTCAATAGAATAGAATAGATATTTGATATACTTTTTGTTGAATTTGAGTTTATTTGATCTAGAAAGCTTCTTGTTTATTAAAAGACAAAGACAAGCTATTACTAGCTAACATAATCATGTTCTTAATCTCTACTTTTAGTTTATAAAAAATAAAACAGTATTTAAAATTTTGATTAATCGACTCTTTCTTAATTAAATCTCTTATTTAAATATTTTAAATCTGAATAATGTCTACTTCATCATATAGAATTTACATTTTTAAAGGGGAAATTTTCAGCACTATGTAACATTCTTTATCTGCAAGCATCCAACACACTTTAATCTGGCCAACACGAATGGAAAATGCGAACCAGCGACGAGCTAGGCATAAGATGAGGCAAAGGTCATTACTGAACTGTCATTGTGGTGATTGTTGATCTTGACACACAACACAATGATGGTTCTAGGAAGCCTCAAACTGCACACATACTCACATAAACCCTCTACAAGCGACCGCTAATCTAGACGCATCTTCAAAATCATCCAACAAACATCTTGACTTCGCTCCCTGAGAGCTAATCAACGAGCGCACCGCGACGGCGGGAGTTAGATAAACCTTCTCCGACCACAAACGCCCTCCGGAGCTTATGCGAGCAACGCCCGTTTGGCCCGGGGAGGTGGTGCGAACAGTTCGCACTTTACACAGGTGCCCATCATTACCATTATCGTAAATCGGCGTCCCCGAAAAAGCCGCTAGACTAGAGCCAGCCCCTTGGCCAGAGCTAGGGCAAATCAGATTGCTCCAGACCGAGCCGACTCGTCTTGGAATTACTTTCCTGCCCTCAACACGAAAGGAAGCTGATGAAACTCATTTAACTCTCTGCCCCACCCACGCACCAGCGCCAGGGGGTGGCAAGTGGTTGAGTAAAGAATCGGAAAACGGAAAAGAAAAACAAAAACCACCCCATCTCAACCCTCCCCTTCGAGCGATCGAAAAAGGGTTGTGGTACGTTCCGTTGACAGCGTGGAGCGGTTGGTGTGTGGTGCGTGATTGCGTGCGTGGCACGATGCGTGCCGTTGAAGGTTCCCAGCGGAAGCCAAGGATTTCTGTAGCCGACGATTACAGTACGGAATCGATTCCCTTTTGAACCCGAGGGTTCTAGCTGCGATGAAAACTAAAACATCCTTTGAGGGGAAAGAAGGAAAGCCTCCAAAGAAAGTGTTGAAACCCGGTACGGGATCGTAAAAAGCGGGTAAATCCTTCCGCTTTTCCGATATCCAACCATTTCCTCCCTTTTCTTCGTTGGCGGGTGTGCTGGAGGCGCTGTTTAGTCGATTGCTGCGCTCGATACAATGTTTACTTACGCCACTCAACCTACGTTTCCCCTCGTTAGCATGTATAAGACACGCACAACTTATCGAACGAACAAAACAACGAATCAAGCGATTTGGTATAGTATATATGGGTACGGGCAGCTAGGCCTTGGACCCATAAAAATGTCAATTAAAAATGAGTTGCAGCGGTCGCGATGGCGGGATGAGACACCAAGCGAAAGTTTGCGGGTTGGTTTCACCTCCCAAGGTGTGATAAATACTCTCGCTTTTAATCGAAAGGCTCCCCGGTAGCCGCTGCGGTTTCGAAATCAATGCTCATCCATTTTCATGAAATTGTCTTCCAACGATCACCGGTTTTTATTGGACTGTTTTTTTGTTGGCCATCCATTTCTGTCTCATCGAAATGGAGTTGGAGAGGAAGAGAAAAAAGCGGTAACAGAGTTACAAAGTGATCTCAACGGATCCGATCGAACAGTAAATGCTATTTGCTACCAGCTCGTTTGAGCGCCAATGCTTAATTGTGGCAACGTTTTACATGCCGATTAAACAAACGAAAACAAAACGGCCAAATGCGTGCAGTGCGTGCAGCATAACAAAAAAGCTGTAGCTTTCCTAATCCTCTGCATTAGTGTGTCCGACGTAAGACTGGCCGGTTGAAGATGGCCACAGCGCCACAGCAAACCATTCCATTCAATTGCAAATATTCATGTTTTGAAATTAAAGCAACAAAATAACACACACAAAAACGTTACTCCGTGTGTCGTTTGCATAAATATTTCACTTATCCTCTGCCACCTTCTCCTCCTGGTGGCCTCATCGCTGAACGCCGATCATGAATATTTTGTTGTTGGCTGGAAAACCTGTTTTGGATGGACGCTCCGATCGGACGTTGGTTGGAGTCCATGCTGGTGGTGCGGGGGGTGTTTTTTCTCTCTCTCTTCTTAGTTATGCATTTATGTTTCATCACATCCCAACCACCCATCCCCTGTCGAATGCTCAACAACGCACCATTCGGAACATGTGCTAAATGTCTCTATTGTTCCCTGAATGTGTCTGCGCGCGCGCGCGCGCGTCCGAGACAGACAGCATCTCGTTAGGTGGTAGAAGGAGGTAAATAAAAAAATGCTTCCAAAATACAACAAATGCACACGGGGAGGGACCATACCCCACACGCCACCTCGTCCTCTGCTGTGGGCTCCCAAAAGCCACGCAAGCGCCCTGCGTAATGGCTGGTGCGTATTTTGTTTTTTATTGTTTCACGCCTAATTTAATGTATTCCGGGTTCCCGTTTCGGGCGCTCCAGCAGCAAGCGTGCAACAAAAAAGGTGGCCCCACCTTCCCCACAAAACCGGGGCGCCGGACGGAGCAGGTGACCCGCGGTAATCGGAATTAATTTATGCGTATTAATGTTTGATTTATTAAACAAGCCATAATCGTCGTGTTAATGGAATATTTAACTAGCCGCCATGTGCCAACCAGGCCGATCGCTGGGTGCTGGGTTCACCCTCACACTCGATGTGGAGCGTTTTTGGAATTTAATAATTTAAATTTAAATAGTATTCCAGCAAACGGATGCTTTCTGTTGCCGTTGGCCGTCGCGCTAACACCCTTTTTTGTGTTGCTTCCCGCAGGATCACAAAATTCATCCGTCGGCGATCGGCTGTCGGAGCCGGACGATGAGGGAGATGTCGATGTGGAGGAGTGCAGTGACTCGGAGGAACCGAAATCCTCCGACAGTGGCCGTGTGACGCACTCGCGAACCACCGAAACACCCAACAGTGGCTCGGTATCGGATGAGGAACGGTTAACTCCGGAACCGGCACAGGTATGTTCTGGCACGAAAAGAAGTCCATTAATCTGTTAGACACTGACGAGCGACACTTTCTTTGATAGAAACGTCCTACCATCGTCGGATCCTGCAACTCGGAGGATCTGCAACCGGTTCAGTGTCATCTGGAGACGAAGGAACTGTGGGATAAGTTCAACGAGCTCGGTACCGAGATGATCATCACGAAGACAGGAAGGTGAGTTGCTCTTTAGTATTACAGAACAGCAAACTTCTTATTGATCGATCAAAGGTTGATACATATCTTCAATTTCATTTGTATAACGCGATTTTAAAGTGATTACTAGACCACAAAAGACGACCTTTAATTTAAAAATATTCACTATCATAGAGCGCTTATGTTAAGAGCTTCTGTTCCTGTTGAAGAAGTGTTGAAGATTGTCTCTTAGATGTTCCATGTCAAGAGTACCAAGAATTCTTGCTAGAGGGTTCACAAAAGGAAGCTTTTTCATGCTCCAAAACGTAAAGACAATTTTCAGAAAGAGAATGAGATTAATCTACACATCATACGAGCAAGCATGATGTTAATGCGGATCTAAGGGAACAAACATGACGAACGAGTTCATGAGGGTCGTTCAAAAAATGCCCAAATATTTGAATGATTGACAGGAATCCCAATCCTACCAGCATGAGAACACTTGGCAGCATAATCGTGCTTAAACTGTCCCATCATTTCATGTTTCAATTAATGACTGCACATTTGACACTTCACCCGTTCTATTGGAATGAAAAATGAAAGCGAGACATCTTGCCACGAGCTGCAGTGCATCATCGCACACTCCAACCATCCCGTTCCCTTCTTTCCGCATCGTTTTTTTTGTCGCGAAAAATTTATCGCCATCCCCCCGGCACGTTGGCTGGTTTGGGGTGGTGGGGCCATTTGTTTTCAATTTGAAAATTTAATGCCTTGTTTTTCAGTTTGATTTTCAATTACTGCGAATTGGGCAAGCGCCATTGCTTGAGCGCTCCCCAACCACAGATGGCCAGAGCATAAAAACAAATAAACGGAATCCAGGGACGGACGGTTGCAAGAAAAATGGCACCAACGAGCATCGATTTGACAGCTTGGTTCGTGAAAAATGGAGTAACGGAGGCCGTGGACCTAGCGCGGGCGCTTTGAATAAATGCACAATCTGTTGCATACGCGCCCTTTCGGTACGTTGTGCGTGCGACACAGATACACCTGTGTTCCTCGTGGTAGTAATGTACCAGAGCGTTAGAGTTTATGAAGGATTTAAGGCCACTCACACCGTCCGCTGGTACACGCGAGGTGGCTCATGATTGACGGGAAGATTGGAGTGACATTAATGTTTCATGCCAGACCAGGCAACGATGTTTTCAATTTAACCAAACGCGGGAAAAATGGTGTCCGTTTGCGCCACTACTCGATGCTCGATGTAACGAAATGCAATTAAACTGCCAACCAACTCTGAGGTTCATCAACAACAACTGGAGCAACAGCAGCAGGTGTAATTGTTGCTCGAAACAACTCATGTGCTGTGCTGTGATCGATTACTCGGTGAAGGCGAATGCATTTGATAAGCATTTGCATTGCAGTCGTTTCTTCCATGTTTAATCATGCTCGAGCGTATCAAACTGCTTCATCGTGAAGGGTGCAAGGAAGAGCAGAACAATGGCAATCCAGCAACAGCAGACGGTGGCATTCCCGGGGGCTGTCAGCATATCACCTCGCCACATGCTGGTTTTAGAAGCCAGATAGCAGCTCCGGTGAAACAAACAACGTCCCTCGTTGACGCACCCACGGGGACATTAACGATCCGAGTGTTGAAGAAATATAAAAAAATCTGTTTTTTTCCTGTTCCTCCCTGGGGCTCACTGAGCCACCCGTGGTGCACTGGCAGGGGTTTTGGAGGAGGTGGACTGTGATCCCCTTAATTAGGTGGAAGGTGTTTATAATCGACACGAGGCTTTCGAGGACCCCCGGTGGTCGTGGGCCGTGATTCCTGTCCCCGGCACCCAAGTCCGGATTTTAATTTACGTGCGGCCTCCTCCACTATCCTTTCCACCTTCTTCTGGACCCCCGAAAACCGACGAGAGGACCCGCGATCGGAATGGTGCAATAAAAAATTAATAAGATTACGTTTATAACACCGCGACCGAGCGCCCAAAGCGTATGTGTGTTGACCGGTGTCCTCTCGCTGCTGCTCCTGCTGCTGCACACGGTTTGTCACCTTAAATTGCTGATAAGCTTTCCGGAGGGGAGGCTTTACTGTCGGCTCGGTAGTAAATTTAAATTTAATTAAACGACGCAAGGGGTCGCTGGTGTGGTGTGGTGTGGTGTGGAGACTGATTAGTAAGTGCCAGACGTCGATGATCGCGCCGGAAGACAACGAGCACGCCACGCTGAACTGATAGCCCATCGCTGCGCGCAGGCTCAAGTTTTATCGAGCTTGATTTATGCGCTGACTGGGCATTAAAATCAAATTTGTTGTCTCCCTCCCAAAAAACCCTGAAGCATGATTACATGACGAAAGATTGAATTCCTTGTTCCCATCGGTGAGCAGCGCTCTGTTTGAAAACATTTTGATGAGATGCGATTTGATTTAATTGATTAAATCGTTAGCAGAGGTGTGATCAAACAATATGGCGTTGGATTTCTCAGCTCCCCTCAAAAAACAAACATACCCAGTTGTCTATCACAGCATAAAGCAACGAAGAGACACTTCATAAACGAGTTAGCCAGGGTTATCGGGATCGGATCTCGATACGGAATCGAAACAGGGATTTAATGCGATTAGAGCTGACTGACTCGGCACAGCTGATTGGGTTTCAGGAAGCATACTGGAGCAGCTTCTACCATGAGCTAGAAGCTGTTAACATGTGCTGCCACTAGATAATGAAGTAGATAAACAAAACTCGAGGCTTCTGATGGCTTCACCAAAAACGGATCTTCGAACGAGCGCGTATTCGATTTCATCGTTCCCAGAGAGAGCCCCCCCGAGGGCACGATAATCAATCGCGAATCGATCTAGCATTCGCGAGCAAATAACTTCTTTCCTTCCGACACATTTTCAATCGCCATTCAGCGCGTGGATGTGTCTGGCTTGGCCTCCCGTAAAATGGTTCGATCCGTATCGGAACGAAATGGCCTCCTTTACGACTCCCTAGAGAGAGAGAGAGAGAGAGCCGCGACCAGCAACGATGATGATCGCGTTCAACCGACGCTGCTCACCTGGATTCTAGGGGGAACAGAGATGCTTCTGCCAGCGGACGATGCCAGAGACACCGACACTCCAGAGCAGCACAAACCGAGGCCGTTGGTTTGGCGAAATGCGCAGAACGAAATGCGAGACTTGATTTATGGTTCGCTGGCTGGTTGGCTGGCTCGTTGGCCAGTCTGTTATCTGTCGTAGTATCTTCCAACTGGCTGGCTTGCTGGCTGGCCGGAACGTGGCAGGTGGTCACCTCGCCGGGAGCGCCGTTTCGATGTGCGATGTTCTCATACATAAACATCGATTTCGGGCGTGCGTGCGGTTGCGTGCGTACGCTTTATCGGGCTTTAATTAATTGAGATTAGTTTACTGTCGCCCCGAAAACCTCGAATTCCCCGATCGCTCTCGCCTGATAAGCGCTCTTGCGGTCGCGTTGCGTTCCAGCTAGTGTCCGGTTACCTGGGTGTGCTCGACACACCCGGGAATTGAAGGAGGAAAGCCATTGATTGGAGGGGAGGAAGCCGGAAAAATTATGCTGATTGAATTGTTGAGCCATAAAATGGCCAGCAGCAGCCAGTCTTTTGGGGCCAATATTCATCCACCATCGACGGACGACGGCCTGGCTCGGTTGTCGTTCGAAAGCGGCTTAAAGGCATTCTCGATTGACGTTGGGTGGCGCCCTTGGGTTGCATTCCTCTCCACCCAGGCGGGTGCCATAAAGCCAGTTCGATCATTTTTGCATCCGGCGTAGCGTTGAGCGGATCCGCTCCGAAGCCAGCAAATCTTTGCCAAATGAAGCTATTTGCGTCGAGTCGATACGCGACGAGCCAGAAGCTTGCCTCCGAGGGGGTCGTAAATTAATTCAATTGCAGCCAGCTTAGCCCAAAAGCCAGCTTTTTGGGAGATTTTCCTTGTGCTCCTCTTCTGGACTGGCGATCGATGCGGCGAATCATGGCAAGTGAAGTGACACCGACGATCGACGGTGCTTTCGCTTCACAGAATGTGCGATCCTCGATGAAAGGTGGATGGCATTAGGAGTTGACTTCTTTATAACAGCTCACTCTCGCGTGGAGCGCTATAAGCCGCAGACCGTCGCCAGACAGTACGTGCTTTATGACTTTATTGCTCGGGCCCGGGCCACACCGCAGTGCCAGTTCGTAATTTGTGCTGGATCCTGGGGCGATGCTGTGCTGAGCACCGAGCACGTCCGCTGATTCGCTCATTAGGAGTGCTCGCTGCCAAGGGGTAAACCACGCTCCATGGTCCCTTGGTTGGAGAACTGCTAAGGCGAATGCTACAATAATGATAGCCTGCGATCGTTGCTCGTGTGGACGGCTTCAAAGGGCTCCGTTGGTGTGCGGGGCGCCCTGCGGCTGCTAGAACATCAGCAACATCAATCTTCTTCCCAGCTGAAGACAGCTTAATTAACACCCTTTTTGTTTGTTGCAGAACGACCGAAGACCGTCGACTGGCTCCAAAAACCTTGTGTCAGTTCTTTGCTGGCTGGCTTCTCTTGGAACAAATCCCGAAGCCTCTCGCGAGGTTGACCTCCTGAAAGGGCTCGTGAGCGCGTTCGCTGCGATCATTAATTATCCTCCTCCCATGCATCGGTTACTTGGGACTCTGGGAGTCCATTTTTGGAGGCCATTCTCTCACTCACTCCTGCGTGCGAGAACACGCAATGTTAACAAAACGTTTAACGGCCCCCGGGAGGACACGATCGATCGATCGATCGTCCTCTCGTTCGTTTGCCACCTCGGAAGTGTGATGGAACAAATCTCGAAAAATGTCATGCCAAAAGGTCTACGATCGTCTAGGACAGCAACGGGCTGAAATCCACACTCCGGTGCGTCCGTAACCGATTGGCCAGAAGTGACATAAATTATGCAAATACCACCGCTCGATCGAGCGAATCGATCGCCTCCGTCGATTCAAGCTCACCAGCGCTGGTGCGGAATGGGGTGGGATGGGGATGAGTTCGATCGCGCCATCGATCGCACCTCGCTCTACGAAATGCGCGCTCATTATCTGATTAATTTGTAAATTCATTAATTTTCCATATCTCTCCGTGCTGATCGAACAGGAGACGGAGAAGGAGGAGGGGTTTTCGGTGCCACCCTCGATGACAACGCTTGGTGGCCGTGCCTTCACTCCGTCCGCGCGATTGATCGCTGAAAGCGGATACCATCCGTGGTGGTGGTGATACTGACCACCAGAGCGGGAGAGAGAAACGGATGAGGTGAAAAATCGTCTTTTGAACGAGTGTTGACAAAGTGTTGATCGAGTAACGATCGAACATAAGCTTCAGCTCCCCGCCCGACCTCCGGGGTCCGAACTAACAACCTAACCGTTTTCGTTCGGTTCTGACACCGTTCCGAAGCTTAAGCCACCGGACGAACCTGTTCCGTCATAAATAACAACCTGAAACGCGGTTGTCAGCGAGCCAAGCCATCCCATGTGAACCCTATGAGGCCAATTCGATGGTGCTGGTGGTGCTGGTTAGCCCTCACAATCCGCTGACAATAGACATTCCCCGTGGTGTCTGTCTGGGGCGTCGAGTAACGTTTGTCCTTAGCTGCTGGAGGTATCGAGGCCATTCTGGACGTCTGGACGTCTGTGCAACTGTCCGTATCCTGTTACGCAGTCGGAGTTCCCCGGATCCCTGACCGTTACTCTCTCGGTGACACTATCGCGTCGGTTTGCTGTTGGTGCTGAGAACGCAGACTTAGCACACAGTGCAAATGGTTTATGCTGTCGATTCCGTTTGATAAAAACTCCCTGAACCTACAACTCATCATCATCGGTCTCAATTAGAGGCCCGGGAGTGAGGGCAACAGACATTGTCGCAGTTCCCGTTTATCGCGCCCATAATCGCACACCTTTCCGGAGGGATAGAATTGTCAGGCGGCTCAGCGCGGACTTCAAAAGTAACGCGTTTGTAACCCTTTCCTTTGTTCCTTTGGCGTACGTGCGGTGACAACGTTTTGGGTGCACGATTTGCCAGGTAATTTAGATTTGAGGTCACGATCCACTTTGAACGACACGATCCGACGAGGGACCAGGGAAGTGTGAACGTGTCTCACCGGGTGGCAACGGGGGGATTGTGAGGTTGCAAATGAATATGCTACCGACGCATGCGAATCGATCATTAGCACCACCACCCTCCAGACATCTGGTATGTTGCTTCGCCCCCCCGAAAAACACAAAATCCTTCATCCAGCTGTTGATTGTCTGAGAGAGAGAGAGAAGTAAAGAGAGGGAGTCGACCAACCAAGACGACGATGAACTTAAATGAAGTCATTTTGGTCAAATTCTTGGCCATGGCCGGGTCTGGTCTTTTTTGTTTTGTTGACTTTTACTTTCAGCAGGACCTCTAAGCGTGAGATCGATGACTCATTGGATCACGAACGAACTTTTTGAGGGGGGGCGAGCGCCATCTCCGGAGGCCATCGTTACTTTACGACCGTATCCTTCAAACCGCGTTCAATGTCAACAAACTGTCAGCAACGAAAAGTGTTGTGTGGTGGATGAAGACATTTAGCCACCCGCGCGAAAGGACCACCACCACCAAAGAGCCCTTTCAACAACCTTCGGCCCTTAACACTCAACCAGGCGGTTGGCCAAGGCTCACCAACTGCTCCGGTTGACCTACACCGAGCAAGCGCGACACGCAAACTCGTAATCAACGAACGGCAACCCTTTTCGATGACATTTCAGGCTGGGTGACTCCTACGCACTCCAATTCGCATTCCACTGGTCGTCGAGAGCCATTTTGGGGCGACGGAGGAGTTCTCCTCTATTTGGAAGAGGAAGCGAGCGAGCGAGATTAATCGCACCAACGGCTAGCGAGGTGTATTCTCATCATAAATAAACATCTACTTAAAATCCCGCGGGGTCCGCGCGAGGACTGTCCGCACGGAGAGTCCCGGGTCGTGGCCAGACCACACGGGATGCCACGGGGATCTGCCGAGAGAAGAGGCCGAGTGGTTGTGTTACGCGGGCGGAACAAGAATAATGACTATTTTGACGTTTCAATATAGAAACACAAATACAAGAATAACGATGGCCATTTGTAACGCTTCCACTCGCGGGGTATTGTTAAGGGAGGGTGTTTGGGACCTCATCTTCTGCCTTCGTCGGGGCGATGCTGTAGCAGCAGCATTTTACGTGACTTCTACCTTCCTTACGGGAGCCACCATCAGCGAAGATTCACGCTCAAAATGGTAATAAATCGATTATTCTCACCTCGACCTCCAGTCTTGCAGTCGGTTTTGTTATTGTTTGCGAGGAAAAACGTCCGTTGCTTGTGGTCCTGAATCGGGAAGGCCCTCTAGGGCGATCTGGAGGTGTGATATCATCCAAATCGATGCTGACCACCGGCATAACCGGCATCGTTCGCTGTGGGACAAAACGGCGTTCCGGCTTAGAGGCGCAACCCCCCCCCCCCCCCCCCCCCCCTCTTCGAGTAGGAGGTGTCCCTGGTCGGCGTATAATCGTATTATCCTCAATTTTATATTTTTTGGGAAGTTTTCCAATTAATTATTGTTTGGAATTTTAATTTCGTTCCTTGTGCGCGGCGACCGACGACAGGTCCGGCGTGAAGTTTCTTAAAACTTCCTTTGGCCAAAAGATAGTCCGGTGATGCAGTGTACAGCGCACGGGAAAGGAGCGCACCATTTGAAACATTCATTTTTATGACCACGCAGCAAACACCTCCGGGTGCGAGCCAGGGCGTGCGCGCGCTCACAGCAGGAACCACCTCGAGGAGTCGCCCGCTGGCCGACGACGACAACGACAACGACACCACCACGACTGCGTCCGTCCGGGTGAAGGGATAAATATTGTCACCTTCGTCGTCGACCGGTATGACAGTTGCAGCTCCGTGGGGGGTTTCGTTCAACACACGGGCGGCCCCTTAGGCCTAGCCCGGAGAGACCACAAACCCGGCAGAAGTATGAAAAGTTGCACGAAAGTGTCTTAAAAATGTTTTCGAATTTATCATTCGACCAGCAGCAGCAGCACCAGCACCAGCAACAGCGACGTTCTGTTCTCCAAGACGAGAACGGTTCAATGTCCATTCCTCTCTCTCCAGAGACCAGTGCTGTATGGGTCCACGAAGCGGACCGAACCCGTAGACCGAAGTGTTGAAAGAATGGCTTGACCACCCAGCAGCCCACACGCAAACGGTCCGCCGCTCGGGACCGGCCACCCGTGTCCGAGGCTTCGAGTTGTTTCCGTTGTCTCCTCACGCACCTCGCCTGCTCTCTCGGTGAAAAATTGGCTAAAATTAGGGGTCTCGGAACGCCGTATCGATGACTGACTGACAGATCGACCTGAAGGTTTGAGGTGAGATTCCGGGAACACGAACCTTCGAAGACGATCCATCGCCCCCCGGGCGACACCCGGGGTTTGTTGGTGGACCTCATAAGAACGGTGATTAGAGACTCCGTTCGGAGCGCGAGCGGTTGGCATGTGTTTTTTTTTTGTTTTGGTTGATGACTTTTCAAAGTGTTAGAAATGTCGGCGGCGGTGGCGGCGAGGACCAGCATCCACTTTTTTTTTTAACATATATAAGGACGGACGAGCCGTATGTTTAACCAGCATCCACTTGATTATCATCAATTTCCGGTGCGAGGGGCGCGAGTTAAGACATTTCGATCATTAGCGGGATAATAGTATAATGCCCCGGAGGTCCCTATGGATGGCCGATGGGGTATTCCGAAGGCGCCACGGATCCCAAGCGATCTTTCGACACTTCACGGTGGCCACCGGCGGATGTCACCTCGCCTTTGGATGACCGCGCGTGAAGTCTCTCTGCTCTCCCGGAAGACATCGGGTGGGTGGCAGCAGACCGGAAGATGAGATTGAGACACATTTCTCTTAGAAGGTGGCCATCGCGGGCTCGAATAGGAAGACGATGTTGAAACAATTCATCCCCCTTCCTTTCGCGACTCATAAATGGGATCATTCAACAGCATAATGTTGCAATTTTAATTTCCATAGCCATCCGTCATCCCCGGGGCGGTTCTGCCTCGCGTTGTGCAGTTGTTGGGGCGCACTAGTGCGGTGCAACAACTGCAAGACAGTTGAATAGCTTCATCAACTCGAATGCACCAATTTATTAAGACGCACCCCACTCCGCTCCCCCCCGGTTCCCTTCATATCATCGTGTGGACCTCGCGCTTCGAATGACTTCGAAAACATGAAGCCCAACAACGGTGTTTAAAGGAATGAGAGGGTCCAGCGAAGAACAACTTTTAAGTGTGTGTGGGAATGGTTGTCCCTGCTGCTGCCCTGCGCTCTTATCTTCGGGTTGGTGCGTTGGGTAATTTTACGTTCAACATGCTCAACAACACCTTGAACCGCGGAAAAGAAGTGTTCAAGCGAGCGAGTGAGCAAGCGAGCGTGTGCGCGCGCGCGCGAACCGCATCATCATCATTACGATGATCATCATCAGCAGCAGCAGCAGGAGCAGCAGGAGCAGCAACAACATACCTCGCATGGTCATAATTAATTTACGCTGCGCAGCAACAGCAACAGCGAATGCGTGCGATGCATCGGCTGCAAAGACCGACCGACCCCCAGGGACCAAGGGGCTTATCGTCGGAACATCGTTTTTAATTTTTATTTTTGTCCAGCACCGACCCCGGACCCGTTTATTACTCCTTGTGGAATGTGTTGGGGAAGAGGGGAGGGGAACGGCAAGCCTGGTGATCCGATCCGATTACCGTGCGGCTCATCGTTTAACATAGTTCCAAGTTGTAAAAATTTGTTCCATTTCAATTGTGGTGGTTTGCTCGATAGCGCGCCGCCGTGGTCAGGGTCTCTGGACGGGACAGGAGGACACCGAATGCCGGGTTCGATCGTTATCGTTCCATCCTAAAAGGGAATGGGGACTCGCTTCGATCGCTTGCTCTCGGGTTCTCTGTTTTGTCTCCGCACTTCGCTGGTTCGGTGAGCATAACGCTTTACGCCTCGAGCATCGCCGCAGCCGTCCTGCTGGTGCTGCCGGTGGTGCCCAAGAAGAGAAGCGTAGCGCCGACATTCACAATTCGTCACTCGACAGGTGACTCGCCACGGAACCAAAAGGGTGAACGGACAGCGGTGCGAGGAAGAGAGAACACCCGTCGTGGAAATATGAATTCTTCTTCTACATCTTCTCCTTCGCCTGGTGCTCCTCTTGCGGAGCGGATCATTCGGGAATTAATTAACCTTTTTGGCAGTGCCGTGGTCCCATCGAAAACCGCGGGAAGTTTTCGGGGTAGCCGACGCGGTCGCGGAATCATAAATACATATTTGCATACAGGATCCCGGGATCCGCCCTATGGGGAGCCCAGGTCGGAGTGAAGAGGTTGAAGAAACCCATTTAACCGTTCTTAAGGCTACCAGCTACCGAGATGCAGACCCCATGGGCGATGCTGGCCCCCAAAAGTGGCAAAACGATGATGGCGTTTAATTAATATATTATTTATCGCGACCAATTTATGGCTTTCGCTTCGTATGCGCTGATGCACCATGCGATGCAGCGGTGGCACCTTGCGACGCCAAGACAGCGAGAGTGACTATAAAACGAGAAACTCGTCGTGTCTCGTCTGTTTGTGGCTGCTGAAGAAGGTGTCAGACTCTCTTGTAGCACACAGCGCTGCCAATCGATGCTTTCGCATCTTTCGACACTAACCAAGTCACACGAGGGACCGATTGATTGATTGCAGAACGGAGGGGTGCGTGTTGCAGCATCGCCGGGATGGACTTTTAATTTTCCACATCATAAACTCGTCCACTCGTTCCCTTCGCTCTTTTCGCGCGCTAACTCGATCTCGGGGGATTTACAGCGACAGATGCTCACAATTTAGCTGGCCGGCCATTCAGGAGCAGGAGGATTTTATCACCAAAAGTTGATTGTAGTAAAGAGCGAGCTGGTTGACTTGTGGCGAGGAGTTTAGGAAGAGGTTCCTCGGCTTATTAGAAGAGGTGCTTAACAGCACAGGACCAGGACCAGGGTATGTTCTTCTAAATAAACGAACAGCCAGCAAACCAGCGCACCAGAAAGCATTATAATGCTCGAACATAATCATTTGGGGTGGTAAATTGAAAAAAGGCAGCCCCGATGGCCACGACGCGACGCGTTGTCGACCGAAAAAGGAAATGAGGTTCGAGATTGAAACTGGCCGGCCAACTGGTCGGCAATATCCGTTTACATCCCGCCAAGTCAGCCAGCGACGAGTGAAGCCGATAATTAGGGGGCGGATGTTGCGAAATGCGAAGTGTTAAACCGAGAAGGGCCGAGGGTGATGAAGATGGGTGGGAAAACCATCAACCAGAAGTTGACCGTCACCGGTTGGTACGCTGTGTGGGTTTGCTTTTATTTTAAACATTCTTACTAAAGTAACTTTGTACTAAAGAGGAACGTTTGGAACGCGTGTCCACTGGTAGATCACCCCGTTGCCGCCCGTTGTTTGACTATGCGAGTTCATGTTTTCAATTTCCATTTTTAATGCCACCACCACTAGCAGCAGCAGCAGCAGCAAGGGCACAAACTGGTTCCAGGCCGCTGGAAAATGCAGAATCATGTAGATCTGCCTACCGTCGCTCCGTTGATCCTCGACGAAGAGCGTCCGATCAGTAACAGCCACAGCCGAGTCGAGTCGAGTGTTGCTTATGCATACGGCTAATTGAAAATTACCTCAGCAATTTACGTCGGTAGCGCTTTTGCCCCGCATTTCGCCCGAGTCATCTTGTGGAGTTTGACCATCCGTGGAAGCGACGAAGAAGCGACGAAGAAGAAAGATCCCTCCCTGGAGGTCTGCTGCTGATCGGAAGTTAAGCAACACAGCGAGCGATAGTGATCAGTCGGCTGGTCGGTCGAGCAGCGATCAGTACTTGTTAGCTGTGCAACCTGGTGCGTCTTTTGTGCCTTTGTTTGACTTCTCCTCCTCTTGAAAGGCATACCACGACACCGAACCACCGAGATCATCAAACGCCAATGCCGTCGGCGTCGTTTGGTCTGCTGTGCTCAAGCTACTCAATGTAAACAGGCGGCGCAGCTCCTCAACACTCACCTCCCCTGCTTTGCAACACTGTTGTTGCTGTTGTCAGATCCTGCCGAAAATTGGCCTCGCTTTGCGTTCCTGGGAACCATGGACTCCTGTTCCCCTCCAGCGTGTTATGCAGCGCGGCGCACTTTTGGATGCAATTTCGGAAGTCGCCGCGAAGCCAAAGGCATAGATGCACCCGTCCTGGTCGAGGTCGAGTTGGGGGAATGGAACTCTAAATTGAAATTAGCATAATTTGCTTCCTGTCCGCCATTAGACAGCGTGGCACTCCCTGCTGCACGCATATGGTGTTCCTTTTCAGGAGCAACAATTCCATTCACGAGTTACCCCCCCTTTGTGGTGTTCTGCTTTTTGGGGTGCTAGGGAGGGATTAAATAGATTGTAAAGAGGCAGAGGAGAGCGTGCGCCTTATGTGGTTCCGGCGCGCTAATGCCACGAAGCTAATGATCGGTTTAAGGAGGTCCACTACTTAAACTGACAAATGAACAGCAGCAGCAGCAGCAGCCGAGTGACGTGTCGAGGCGGTCTTGTTTGATTTTCCTTCTTTTGTGGGATTTTTCCATTTCCACTACGAAAGCAGCGTGTCCTTCTTGCTCCCAAGTTCAACGCACTGTCGACGTCGTGAAGGTCCGATTCCCAATTTCTTTCCCCACCCGAAAACGGCGAGAACAGTCAACGGAGGAAAACCAAAATGGCAGATGAAAAATGTCAGCTGGCCGTTGATTCGAGAGCATTAGCGGATGTCGTCCGGTTTCGTGTGTCTGTGTCTGTCCGTCCGGCCGAGCAGCACAGCGAGACTAGACGAGCAAGTGGCCAACGGCGGCGACTTCATGATTAAAATATGAGTCTCGTAAATCATTGCGCCCTCCCGGGCCGGACCTCGGGATCACGGTTGACCGCACCCAACTCAACTCAACTGCTGCCAGTGGCCAGCATGTTCGGTGGCTATGATTGGGTGGCGTGGATGGATGGCTTAAGATTAGCGCGTTGTTCAAATTCCAAACTGACCTCAGCACCCAGCCAGGAGGGGTTTTCCACGCGCCACGCGGTTTCCCTGGTTCTGTGTGAAACGGGAGCTTTTGTGTCCGAAAACCCAGCTAGCGGCCCAATTATGAATGATGCTCGCCCGTTCGCGTGCATATTTCCTCCTCCCGCAGACGGCGAGAGCTAACTATGGAGCGGAACCAACCGAGTCAGCTGGCTGCCAGTAACTCCCAGGTCCCAAGGTTGTTAGTGTGTCAGCGGCGTCAAAGTAATTTCTTGTTTTCGGGGTAGACAATGAACTTGTTAAAATATTTTATGACACGGCCATGATGGACTGACCTGGCTTGGTTTGGCTGCTGACTCGGCACTCGATGATCGCGACCTCTTAGCGCTCGGTGCTCGATCTTGCTCGTGATGCTGACTGTGAAAATGGAGTCATCATCAACAGCAACAACAGCCATGGCAGCCATTGCTGCGTTGTTAGCCATTGTTTGTGACCGGAGGGAGCGACCGACCCCCCCCCCCCCCCCCCCATCCCCCATTTCGCTGTCACTATATCAAATGTCTCCTGGCCTGGGTGAGGTAGCTACTTGTTTTAATTTCGTATTTTACGATTTGTTGCTCCCTTCCCGGGGGCCAAACCAAGCCAAGTATTTTTAATTGGAAGTCGACGGTCGGTTTCGTCGCCATTCGCCACGCTTCGGTGGCTCCCAGAGCTCAAGAATTGACTCCCAAATCAGTTTGCAAACCGTAAGTCCGAATTGGCCAAAAGCACGTGAAGGACAGACCGGCGGAGTGTGTCTCCTAGCAAGCCGTATATCCGCTTGGCTGGTTAGTTGTTTTTCTTTACTCCCGATGAGTTTCCTCTAATTATCGTGATAATTGATTGTTTCGATTGAATGCTGATTCCGTCCGGCTGCTCGTGGTGACAAAGGCTCATTTGGTGGTGGGCGGTTCGAAGCTGAAGCTGGAGTTAACGGTATCGCCCGTTGACAGTCGCCTACGCTGTCGCAAATGTTGTCGAATTAACGGTCCAGTGCCGGTGGTGGTGATTTGGAAAAGCGAGAAAACTCATTAGCCAGCGAGGCAGCGCAGCACCACTGACTGAGCGTTGATGTGTGGAGCAAGCATGAGCCGGGAACGGCGGCGAGCTTGATTGTTGATTGAACGAAGATTGATCATCATCTTGTGGCGGACGGGGAAGATGGTGATGATGAATATTTTAATGCATACTGCACATCATTAAGGGCGTGAGTTGGAAAGTGAGATAAGAGTTTTTTTTTACTTTAATGAAAATTGCTTCCAGCGATAAAAAACACACAAACAACCGGGAACGGAACCGGAGTTCTCACATTACAATTACAAATTTGTCGTCATTTGTGTCGTGAAACAATCGCACGGAGACATGTAGGACACACAACAGCACTGCTGCTGCTGCTGCTGCTGCTAGCACCCCATTTCCTTATCTGTTGCCTCACCATTTGTGACATTAGGAATCCGGTTCTCCAGCCCCGTCGCCGGCGAGTGTAAAGCGGAAAAAAGTCATGTAGAGCATTAACTGAGCACTGGCAGCAGCAGCAGCAGCAGCAGCAGCAGCAGTGGCGGTGGTGGCCTTCACAACAGTCGCGTTGGTGCAGCAAATCAGGTCGCAATGCATTCTACA
>NC_064877.1:78868146-78878146 GCF_943734665.1 Anopheles aquasalis
GAGCGAGGGGAGAGGAGATTAAAAAAGAATTACGTTCTTCCCGGTGGGGAACAAATGGGTGGACATAACGGGGCTAATCTAAAACAATCTTTTTCCTCCAGGGGTTGTGCTCTGTTAGATCTTGCAAGCCACATCTCGCAGCTTTGCACCATTATTCTGCCGCCGCTTGCTGGTGGTCCTGCCTTGTTTGGGGAACGGAATACAGAGAGAGAGCAATCAGAAGCCCCCTCGGGGAGGGTTGGTTCATATCACATTTATGGGGCAGGAACTGCGAAACATTGTAAGAGTGTTTGATGATGTTGAGAATGTTCCGATGAAGCACCGTATTTGGTGATTGTTGCAGTTAGATTTTCATGCTTAGAGTGCTGCTGCTGATAATTAAAAGTAGAGTAGAACTGAGTTTTTTTTTATGAAAGTTTATGTTGAACCACACGCTCAATGGCGATTGGATTCTCGGAAAACCATAATGCATTCCACATGCAGGGACTCCTTATCAGTATCATTTGAACATCTCCTTTATTGTATGTACTCGACGCCCCTTGCTTGAACATCATTTCGACTCTGTTCACCCTCGAGCGACGGAAAAGGGATGCACAAATACATAAGCAACAATAACGCAAAAGCGAGGGGTGATAGTTCCCCGAGCCCAGGACCTTCGGTTCCCGGTAAATGGTGAAGGGGATCGAAAAGACGAATAAAAAGGACAAGCGCAAAACGCAAACACAGACGATGCTGCTGCTGCTGGTAACGAACAAGCAGACAATATAAGCAGACAGCAGCAACATCAACAAACAACGGTAGTGTTCCTTGTGGGTCGAGGAAACGAGCACGGTTCCATGTTTACATGTTTTATTAACCCCCGGAGGGTGGTTTCGCGCCTAATCGTCGCTACCCTTTGTACTGCTGCGTTCGAAAGGCGAGGGTGAGGTCGAGCCAACTGAAACTTAGAGAACTCATCCGCCAGCAAACAAGCGAATCCTGGAGGGATGGCGACTGTCACTGTTTGTTGCGGGATGCGGGCCCGATGCGTTGGTGGTGGTTGTGTAATTTGTAAAGTGGAACATAATTAGAGTGTGGGCGTCACCCCTCGATGCGACTCGATAACGAGAACTGACGCTCGCCTTTAACTGTTGCTTGATGATTCAGTTACTCTACGGGTTTTGTATAAACTTATCAACTCACACCAAATTTCTCATACAAAAAACTGGTACAAATACATTGTAACAGATTGTGTACTGGTCTTACTGACTCATCATCATCATCATCATCATCGGTGTTCAGATCCTGCGCGATGACGGGTGGAGCATCATATTTCATGCTGACACCCACTGGACTGCTTCATATACCTTTATGGCACGTCATAACCTCTCATCTCATTTACACCTCGGCCATCATGTTTGCCAACACACTCGGCCATCAACACGCTCGCCAGAACATGTCCTGCTCCCGGTCAGAGATAGGAAAAAGGCGCTGCTTCTGCTGCTGGTGGCGCCGTTTGGAGGGATTTTCACTTCGATCCATTATGGTGGTGTCCGGGCATGCGCCTTGCCTCGGTTGGCTCCATTTTCCACAGAATTTTCGTTGATTGTATCTCATCTCTCTTTCTTTTTCTATTTCTCTCCCTCTCTCTCTCCGTTTTTAGATTGTCCTAAACTCGATGCACCGCTACCAACCGCGGATTCATCTGGTACGGCTCGGTCCGGGCCAGAACATCCCCATCACACCGAAGGAGCTTTCCGATGTCGACCACAAGACGTACGTGTTCCCGGAGACCATCTTCACGGCCGTCACCGCCTACCAGAATCAGCTGATTACGAAACTGAAAATCGATTCCAATCCGTTCGCCAAAGGCTTCCGGGACTCGTCACGCCTCAGTGACTTCGATCGGTAAGTGTTGTCGGAATCGGAACGGTGGTGGCCTTGGGCACCACGACACACTTTCTGGGGTGGGAAAGCTGGACGCAGCTTTTCTGCTGTGGACCGATCATGCGAAAACCACCACCAGCATCACCATGGTACCACTATAATTTACTTATCACCTGTTGCCGCTGTTCCAAGGCACTGTTTTGCGAAAAAGGCGCACGGTTAAACGGTAAATGTGTGTTCCGGCGCGAAGTAAGCTCGCTGTTCAATAAATTAAATATGAGACAACCCCTGTCGAGGGGTCCGGCGAGTCTTCTATCTACGATTGGCTGCTACGCACGATGGCTGGCTACTATCTAATTAAATTCAATTTACCGAACATGATGTTCGGCAGAAATCAATCGATAGTACATGATGCGAGCGATGCTGATCCACGGGAGGCAAACGAGATGGTGCGAGCTCACGTACGTGCCCCGGCTCCGGTCCGGTCTCGCTTCCCTGCTCACTAATCGGTTCGACATGAACATTCAATTGAATCGCTCGTCGGACCGGCCCCCTAACTAGACTCGAGATGCGAGACGCTCACTGAGCAACATGGATGCCAACAGGGCCAATGAGAGGGGGGGGGGGGGGGGGAGGGAATGGGTGAGATCGTTCGGTGCGATTAAATGAAATTCTTACATCCGCTCCAACATCCGTCTGCAACAAGCAAATCCGGCGATCGACGATACCTGGTTATGGCTGTCTGGCCTGGTCTGGCCCGGCTAGCCAATGTTTGGACTGGTGATCGCAAAAAAATGAAAAAAAAGGGAAAGGCCCAGCCAACAATAACACTCGCACCACCGACCGAGCTCACCAGACATCCAGACACCCAAACAAGACGCCGAAGACGCCACCATCCCGTGGAAGGGAAAAAGAAATTATGAAATCTAAAAACTCAAACAAATCATCAACCTTAAACGCCACCGCCGTCTATCATCATCACTCATCAGCCGGCCGGTGTTGTGGTTGATGGGCGCAACTCCCACTTTTCCATGCTCGCAGGAGTGCTGTTGGATGCCGGCACGCAAACGCCCCCCGTTATGCGATCGCATTCGATGTTGCGCCTTCCTGAAACCTTCGTGATGAGCTTTTAAAAGAGTGTTAAAACATAGATTCCTGTCACAAAAACGGGCCGGCGTTCTGTGCCAGAGACTTAAAGATGAATGAAAACAAGCCTCTCCTGTGCTGTTCTGGAGTCTTAAGAACATCGAGGAGGTATCATTGGAAGTGTAATCTAGCCAGAACACATCGTACAATGTCGCGGTAACGTAGCACCACGCACGGTACTTTACGATGTAGTTGAATGCGAACGAAAGGTGGAAGACGTGCGGGCAGCTTCTGCCCGATGATTGCTGGAAAGTATCGGTATGACTTTACGATCACGACCGATTTATACCTTTCCGCCCTGAAGCCCGAACCGGCTTGGATACTTTGATGTTTCACGGTGATGATGATGGTGATGATGATGATGGTGATGATGATGTGGAGATCATAAATGTCGGTTGTGTCGATTGATGGGTTTGCGCCCTACCCTTCTCCCGCTTGCCTTCCCGGCGCTCACCTTGAGCTCAGGAGCTTAACCGGTTACAACCGATGCGAAAAAAACACATCCTTCAAACCGTTTCAATGTCCAACGATCCGTAAAACAGAGTAACGTTATTCAGCGACACCAATAGGGTAGATTTTTGTACCACAAAAGTCCAACAATTCGCTCGCAATTGACACAACGCGGTACTGGTACAACGATAAGACTGAGACGAACCGCGGTTGGCGGTAATGATTCTGAGTTCCCATGTTGCTTGTTCTCACCCACTCCATTCATCACGCGTTCGAGCCCGAGCTGGCTGGCTGGCTAGCTATCTAGCACATCTTCACACCAGAGTGTGTATCTGGGAGAGGGGAGACCTTGGGATCCGTTGTCTTTCGCTGGATCGTCTCCTCCTTCTCACTAACGCGATGATTTGTTGCAATAATGGAGAGCACACATTTCGCTCAATTCCCCCCTTTAGTAGGTGTGTGTGCGAGTTGGAGGCTGGAGGCGCAACAAAAAAAAAACGAAGGAAAATAACATTAATACACAGCCGGTCGACCGGTCCTTCGGCCTCTGCTCTGTAATTTCGTCCAAAAAGCCGCCAACATCAGACAGCGCGGGCGCGAGCGAATCCCGAGCGTTTGCGGGAAATTTTCATGTTACGTTCCTTCCCTCCCCCCCCCCCCCCCCCCCCTTGGTAACCTCGAGCATAGCGAGTGCCGTACAATAACCATAAATATGCTTCCATCTAAAGCCAAAGCACCGGCCGCGCGTCGTGGAACGACGGAGATTCAATTTGCGGTGATCAAGACCAAGAGATGCGCCACAAGCCACATTGTTGCGTCTTGCGAGGCCGAGAAGTTGACCGACGTCCGATGCCGCTGCCGCTGCCGCTACTTTTCTGATCCAGTTTTCCCTTCCCCCCCCGGGCGAAGAGTGAAGACGCTTTTCCGCCAAGTCGCTTGCTAGTCGCTTCTTCTTATGTCCGCGTGCGTTGCGCTGGTGTTGTCCTGCCACACATTTTCCTTGTCGCGGCGTTGTTGTTGGGTGGCGGAAAATGTGCTCCACAAAGACGGAAAAGCGATCACTGATTAATGGCCAATAGGCCAAATGGTGGCGGCGCAAAGCGTTGTTCGCCGCATCGCGGTCTTGTCTTCGGGTCTCCGTTCCGTTCGCTGTTTCTTCGAGCGATAAAACAATTATTTCGCAATGAACAGTTTCCATCGAACGACCGACCGACCGGGGAGGATAGTTCCCCCCGGAGGGGAGAGTTGGGTGGAAATTTTCAATCAACTGTCGTTGAGCGCACCGCTCCGAGGTTCCGTTCCGTGCCGATCGGGTCGAACCATTGAGCGACCGAGGGGGGAGGGAGAGGGGCGATGGGCGGAAAATAGAGGAAAAATGCCGACACTAATGCCGGTGCTGGGGCATGATTTATTGGGCCAATTAGTGTTATTGATTGCTTTCTGATTGTTTTCCGCCATTTTTTTACCTTCTGAGTCGCTTCGTCGTGGCGGCACTGCGCTCCGTGGAAACTTTGAGGTTTTCCGCCGCCGATTGAAGGTGCTCAGGGCCGGTGGTGGTTTACTTTTTTTTTGTTTTCTTTGCCACTTGTAAGACCTCGGGAGTAGCTGGGGCTTATGCTGGTCCAACATGGATCAACTAGTTTGGAAATTAATGAGCAAAGCACTTGAAGCAGTATCTGAAAGAAATGAATAAAGAATGTTAAAATATTTATAGAAAAAAGTGTTGGCAAGAGAATGGCAGCTGGTTACGGCATAACATGTTTTTGAAGCATAATTAATGACTTTAGAACAGAAGTTTATTTCATAAAAGAATACCTTAAGTGTGTCGAGGACGGCAAAAACATGTTCAAACCGAAATTGTAATGCGATCCAGAGCCTCAATTAGCTCTGGTGACACATGTAATGCCGTCCCCTGCATTGTGACACAGTTCTCAACGCACTGCAGAAGGAGACCAAAATTGAGCCATTTAATGACACTTCCAAGCGGACATAATTGTCGTCACACTGCGGCGACCGTTCTTTGCTTTTCGGCAAACATCAAAACGCCCGAGCCGTTGCCCTTGTGTCGACCGGACCGGATGGTCACGATAATTCCGGCAAATTTGCATACCGGCAGCATTGATTTGCTGCTGGGGTCGCTCTCGTGGAGTCCCTCGGGCCTCGATGCACTTGCTTCGAGAGCCCCCGTCGATCCCGGTGCGGGCACACTTCCGATGGTACGCCAGGGATGGAGTCTTCTCTCATCGCGGCCAAGAAAGGGCTCAAAGAACCCGCGCGTGAAGTGTTAATTTGAGGAAAAATGGCCCCGGCAGCGATCGTTTCAGCGAGCCGGCCATTCACTGGCCCGTTCAAATGCCAGGTTCCTGACGGTGACCGGGATCGTTCGGGCTTCTCTCTTTTGAGATGGAGCTGATCGTGTTTCCTGTACACCGGAGTGGTGAACAGTAGAAGAAGGTATCGAACCGAGGAGCGCAATTAGCGCGTAATTTGAATAAATTGTGAACAGAAATGCTGGTGCTGCTGTTGCTGCTGTGGAACAGGGAATTGAAAAAAAGGAGAGCCTTTATGCACTGTTTTTCTTCTCAATGAGACGATGGCTTTAGGCATTTCATAAGAAGAAAACACAAAAAATTATACCCCGCCAAGTGATCGAACATGAGCGAACTGAATGCAAGAGCGAACAAGAGATCAACGGAGATCGATCGGTGATCGCTTTTTTGGAGGCCACGATGCGTTTGCTGGCTAAATTAATAAATAAGGAAAGCAACAACAAAAGAAAAAAAAAACAACTGAAGGAACCGAAGGGAGCGCTCGCTGTATCCTCGCTGAACCGGGAGTGAAAAGGGGTCGGGGCCGAGCAACAGCGCACCGTTAGCGGGATTTGTAGCACCACCTTTTCGATGTTTTCAGCCATTTTTCCACTTCCGCTGCTTCGGAGGAGGAGGAGGAGGAACGGGGGCAAATTATGCACCAACTATGCTCCCTTTTGCTCCCTTATGCTCTCCCTTCCTTCCTTGCACACCACCTTGGACACGAGGGCAGCGCAGTAAAAGTTGTAAAAAAAACGTTGGTTGAATCATCGCCAGATCATCGCCACCGGAGCTACACATTGGCGTAGCATGGAGAATGAGGTGCCGCGCTGACTGCTGCTGGTGCTGCTGCTACTGCTGACTGTAATTTAACGCGTGCGCTCGTTCTGCGCCTTGGAATCGTTTTAATTTCGTGCAAATTAACCTGGTGCACACGGGTAACCATTACACTTTCGCTCGATACCGAAGCGATCGTCACTAGAACGAACTCGAGCGCGATCGCTGTTCTGTGTGGTGAAAGGTGGTAGAACAGCATAATTTGTACATGACGATCCTTGCGATCATGTTGCACGATGCACGTCAGCAATTGCATTCGCTTTCGAGATCTTCCATTTTACCACAGAGAGCGAGGGAGAGAGAGTGAGAAAGAACAACGCAGAATTCCAAAGCACTACCGGGCACCATTTATGACCACCATTCGCCCATTGTGCGTGCTCTTGTTGTTGCTGTTGATGGTGATCACCACAAACAGCATGCCGCCAAAGCAGAGAGCGAAAGATCCCTCCCTTTTTCGCACCTTAATTTCATTAAATTTTCACCTCTTTCGCCACAAAGCGAACCGCCACGGAGTGCGAGCGCGTTTTCCACGCAGCCCAGCCTCGCACCATCTTATGGATGCATTGTTTTGCCCTGGCCACGACCGGGACGCTGCACTCGGGACCGCTGGCCGGCCATTTTTATCGCTCGCCACCCCTAATTGCCTCTCGCCGTCGCCGTCGCTGCCGCCGCCGCCGGAGCTACGGGGGAAGCGATAAAAAAAGTGCTGCCAAAAACGTGGTGAAGTTCATCGTTTCCAAATGTGATGATTACAGGGCGGTGCGCGCGCGCAACTATCAAGCGGTGCTCCCAGCCTGGCGGACCACGGGATACTTAAATGGTTGTTAAAAGTGGTTCGTAATTATTCCGACACTTTAAGCTGCACTCGGCGACTCCTTCGGCAACGGAATGGTCCTCGCGAAACCCCCGATTGATGCATGGGATACCCTGTTTGGGTGTGTGTGCGAGCGGCCAAAGCAAAACATAAATTATTATGTTGTCCGGCCGCACGGTCTCGCATCATACATCATCAATGCACGGGGGCCCTCCTGAGAAGTAATGATTGATAAAAAAAACTGCAGGCTCTTGGCCAGCGCGTCCTTCGTCCTTCTCTTTCACAACTCCGTAGCAGGTTGTTCATCGACGAAATCCGGACGGACCGAACGACAGGACCACGCATGATGGCTGATGAATGCTCATTTTCAGCAGCTCGCGCTGAAAGGGCTCTGATCTCGTTTTCCAAGCTTGGTTCGAGGTGCATTGGAGGTTGTGTTGGTGTTCCCGGCGAGTAATTTATTCGAAATTGATGAATTTTAATGCAAAACTCGTTCGACGCGGTCCCGAAAAGTGAAGGGAAGCGAAGGGCCTTCAAAAGCAGAGAGAAAAGAAGAGAGAGAGAAAGAGAGGGAGTCCCATAACACGTAGCCTCCCCTGGAGAACCTAGTAATTTGCTGTGGCCAGTGTGGCTGGTGTGTTGTTACGCTTTTGCGGTGCGGTCAGAGTCTCTCCTATTCCGGTCCGACCGTTCCCGGCACTAACTTCGAACCAGACTGAGTGGCGCGGATGCTGCGCCGAGACGTTGCTTCTCGGTGGACACACGTTATGGCCAACACGTCTTTCCATTTGGTAATAAGCTAGGCCGGGTTTTCGTGGGCCAATTGATGAGGACGCGCAACAACACGAGAAGAGTGTGGAGTCATCTTCGGATGATTATCGAAGAAGAGCATGAAGCGAAGTGTTGGGGCAATTTCAAGTGGGAAAAGGTATTAGAAAGACGATAGAAATATCTTATGAGTAAGATTTAAAGTAGAATCAGATATTTTGTGCATTTCTTAGATCAATTGAAGATTATATTATTTGTAGAAGAAATGTATTCAATAGAAAAAAGAATAGAAAACTTATTAAATGCAAAAAAAATCAATGAACCAGAAGAGATATTATTGAATGGAATAATTTCCGACGATTAATAATTAAATTTACAGAAAAAGATGTTCAAAGATACTCAAAACATTCGCCAGTTCTTGACCAAAAACGAATGACGGTTGCACTCACTGTTCTGCCGAAAATCGCGACGCGTCAAAATTGCCATCAGCACCGACCGCCACTTGTCTGTTCTTCAGCTGAAATGATGATGATGATGATAATGATGAAGATTGGCAAGGTGTGAAGTTTACTGCAACACGCAATCGGCAATCGGAGCCCCGGATCGGCCTCTGGCAGTGGTGGTGCAAATTTATGCTTCAAAACATCTCAAATGGTCGGTTATGCTTTTGAGCGGCTCCACGGCACAGCACAGCATTAAACTGCATTAGACTGCGACTGCAATGATGACGTGTTGTGTGACTGTTCGTTGTCGTTGTCAGGGATCGAATGTCTTTCGAATCGAAGGCACACTTCGGATTGAAACATCGTTTCGGAGTTGCACTGGAATGAGAAGATAAATTTCTGCGGGAATAGTAGACTTTTCGCTGAAGCATCGAGAGGATTTTTTCTTGGGATTGCAACCAACAGTCTTCAGTTTGTAGCCTCCGGTGTTGAGGTTCCCGGAAAACTGTGCTTCTTCCAACCCGAAAGTGGCCTCCAGATCGAGACGGCGAAGAAGAGCCCTTGGGTGCCGCCCTGTAATTAACGGTTAGCGGGATCGGTGCACCACCCCTGTGGGGGGCTGATGATGAGCCCTGCCGAAAGGGTTGTTACCGGACCGTTTTTGCTGAGTTTTTTTTCCACCGCGTGCCGCTGCATCCTGTTCCCCGAGGACATGCCTCTGGGCTCGCTTTGGCGGCGAACGCATTGTGGCTAAAATGTAGCAACCATAGCCAGTCGATGGCGATGAGGTCTGAAATTTCGTCTTCCTACAACTCAAGACTGCATTCTGGGTCATTGATTTGCGGCATTCATATCCTCATTACCATCCGCTAATTGTGTTACTTCTGCTCCTCTTTCCACAGGGATCCAATGGATGCGCTACTGCTGGAGCAACATCTGCGTTCGCCGTTGCGTCTGTTTCCCGATCCGCTGATGGCACAGTTCGCTTCCGGTGGCCCTGGCCCCGATCTGCAGGATCCGGCTTCGATCGCTCTGCTGGAGAAAGCACGCCAGCAGCTGCAGATGTGGGGCCGATCGCCCTACAGCGATCTGCTGCTGCCACAGATGTATCACCACCAACAGCAGCAGCGACCACCGAACCTGGCCGGACTGAATCCTCTGATGTCGGGACTTTGGCAAGCGGCTCCCGGTACCGGTTGGCCACCGACTGCGGGACCACAGATGCCGCACGGATTTCTACCAAACTCGGCGACAGCGGCCGCTATGGCAGTGGCAGCCGCATCCGCACCACCACCACCACCAGCCCCACCTCGCACAACACCGCCACCGACATCGACGGCCAGTTCGGCCGGTTCACCATCGCCCGA
>NC_064877.1:78938146-78948146 GCF_943734665.1 Anopheles aquasalis
TTCTGATCAGTCCATTGTGAAGGATCCGGCGGGGGGGGGGCTGCCATCACAGGACACCATCGTCCTGGACATCCTGATCGTCGTCATAGTAACCGTTGAAAGGTTGGACAATATTTTTCATCTTTATGATCCGTGGGCACCAATCGAAGGGAGGGCAATGAGCGGGCGCGCGCGCGCCCGGACACACCAGAATTAGAATGAGGGACATTCATCATCATCCCGCGGAGACCGAACATTGACCACCACACTCCACGTGACTGTACGTCCTGCGAGTTCCTGGAATGTGGCCCCCACGCACACCGGACCCGTGGTCAGCTCGCTCATAATTATTGAGCTCGCCGTGGAAGGTATTTTATGGCCGTGCGCGCGAGCAGACCCCGGGAATGGACGCTCACTGGCTGAATGCGATGAAATATCGTCACGGCGGGTGGCGCTTTACGGTGGCCTCACCTTGCCGTTGCTGATGCTGTTGCTGTTGGTGTAAAGGAAAAGGTGAAACAAACTTCACAAAACACACTTCTTGTCTTCTGGAGGTGGAGTGTTCAGGGTGCTAGGAATGCCAACGTTTTTTCGAAGCATTTCAACAATTTCACAAACTGGTTTTTTTTCGTGGTCTGCCAGCAAACTATCGGTAGCTCGTTATCGATCGCGATCGGCTGATCGATGATTTTTTGGAGCGCGCCAAACATTTGACCAGAAAAAAAGATTAATATTTCGCGAGTCGCTGGCCCGTGTGGTGTCTAGCTCCCGGTTTCTGATTTCTCCAACCATTCTAGCGTTCTAATGAAGTCGAGAAGAGGATTAACTATAGGAGTTCGAGTTCATCTCCAACTTTGCGCATTAAAAGCCGCATGCGAAAGTCGACGGAGCTCATGAAACTTAATTGACCTCGTATTGCCATCAATGGGTGGAAAGAAGAAGATGTCAACGCCGGAAAAGGTCAGGAGCGCTCGTAGCTAATGATGTCAGCCCGATGGACCTCCTCCACTCCAGATGGTCTCCTCCAGTGGCAGTGGCCAACCATCATCAAGTTCGTGACGGATATAAATCGCTTTCAGCATTTAACCGAAAAGTTGGTGCCAAATGTCGGTCCAGGCAGTCCGGGAGTGCGCAATGTCCACCATTGGCGAAAGGTCCGGGGCCACAAAACTTCTCGACCAACAACACTTGCCCGAGGATGGAAACAATCCCGAACCAGATGTTGGTAATGGCCCGCGCACCACACCGCACCACAACACAGTTCTTTGTGGCTCACGTCCACACTCAATCGACCAACCTCACCTCCCCCCGGAACACGGTCCGGAACTGCTGGGTTCGGGATCCATAAAATAAAATCGTTGACATCGAAATTATCATTTAAATAAGCTCGTTCCGGAATGGATCACTTCATTTCCAGGGGCAGCAGTACAACCCCCGTACCATGGATCAACCCCTTTTCTGGGGGTGTTTTTCTGCTGACGGAAGGGCCTTTCGATCGATCTCCGTCCATCGTCAGCCAGGCCGGACGGAGAACGGATTCCCTCGGCGACAAAGTTATTTAAAAATGAATTGCCTTCGCAACTGTTTCCACTGCGTCGTCGCCAGCACGTCTCTGACCCTTGCCTTGTCTTCTCTTATCGGTTGCTGAAAAGGGTGTTCTGACTTCTGGCGAATGGTTTTCATTGCCGTGGACGGTGACGTAGAGTTTGTGAGAAGGAGATGAGCTGGGCTTGATGGAAATGGGTTGCGGATGATGGTTCCGGGATAGAAGATCTGGTTCAAATTAAACTAATGAATCGGAGTAAAAATACTGTTTTCCCTTTTGCGATAACTCGACAAGAGGAGCATCAATAGCTAGGACTCGCAGAGATTAATCCTCGTAATCTTTAATTCTGCTGGTCGCTGAAGAGGTAGAGCAATCTTCTCAACGAAGCAATTAGTGAAATAGAAGAAAATGCTTTTAAATTGTTTGCTTTTAATGTAGAAGCTTCTTTTGAGGAGAGAAGTATTTTTAAAGTTTTGTTCAACTTAATTTGTTTTTCCTTAAGTTTCTTTATTTTAATTCATTCATTTTAATTTTTAAACTAAACAGAACGTCAAGAATGTTCCATCATCTCTTCTACTACAAACAACCTCCTAATCACTCGACCTCCAAAACTCCACTCGAATCGCACATCAAAAACACAAAAAAAGTGTCAAGCAAAAACGCGCAAACAAAACACATTTCCTCGTGAATCGCATCGGGAAGTGTAAATGGTCAAACAGACACACATCACCCCACGTACCCTCCTCCCCCCGTGATGTCCGCTTGAAGGCAACATGAGCAAAAAAGGCCAGAAACAATGACTAAAACCAATTTGTCGCTTTACTGAGCACGAGGCCAGCGAGCCGACTCTTCACCTGACTGCCTGCCTGCCTGACTGCCTGCCCACTGTCAGTTCCGGCTGAGCTGGCGATCCCCGAGTCGCAGTCCCCCCAATTAGCGAATCAATCACAAATCGCGCTGCACTGCATTGTCCATTGTGTAAACGAACATCTTCTGCGCTTCTTCTTCTTCTCATGATTGTGTTTTTTTCTTAACTGAACGCCTTTTTCTTTGTTTTTGCTTTGATCTTCGCGAGGAAAATTAGAATTGTGAGGGATGAAAGGGGGTGGAGTGGAGTTGCAAATTACTTGCTCCGTTGGCACTGGGACTGGGCCAACTGTAGGGGCTGCTGCTGGGGCTGCTGCCGTTGCAGCGACGTCAAGAGACGTCTTTGATTTCGATGCAACCTTCATCGATGCGTGAAGGTGCGACAGGCGTGAGTGATGAACCATTGAGTTGGCACAGCGCACCCCCACCGCCTAGCGAGCATTTCCGCTTGCAGCTAGAGAGAAAGAAGAGTAAAGAGGCGCAGGAACGACCGAGCGGAGGTTGTGTGAAAAATTCCAATCCATTCTTCAATCAATCATCAACTCGGTGTTGGACTGGCACCGGATGGTGATGGTGGCTTGGTGTATCATTCTCGCGGATTTTACGGCCAATTACCAGAGCACACACCCTCTCCTCTCTTCTCTCTAGGGACCTGCGGACAGACAGACGAACGGCCAAAAATACCGCGACCATGTCCGCGTGCGCCCGCCGGTTGGCGAAATGCATTTCAACGCCGCCACCGAACGCCGAGCACCAAACTGTCAAAAGCGCACATACACTCTGGGCGAATGTCACCACGGTTCTAGTGTCCACCCCGAGAGAGGCCTTTCTTCTTAATGAGTGCGATGTGGCGATGGCAGCGAATGTCAGCGAAATAGCTGCAGCTGTGCAGTGGAGCGAACAGTAGACCAAACCGAACCTCTAGAGATTCTCGAGGTCCGTCACTAGAATCCAACCGGGCGATGAGTTAATTCGCGAGATCGCCTTCATCGCACACTCGTCGCGATAGACTGGTTCGAGACTGATGGATGAGCATTCTTATTGCACTAACTGTCGACAGGCCGCGATCGAGCGAGCGAGCGAGCGAGCGAATGTTCTGGTCCAGTTGGCTCGATTGCGCCTGTCCAGCTGTTCAGCAGCGACCGAAAGATGTTGGTAGACGGTGCGTTCTTTAATTGATAAGTTCTAGGGTGACAAAGAGGACCCTATCGGAGTTTCGGCCAGCGGCCAGGAAAAGAAGCCATTCGAAGATGATGACACATCGAGCGGTGGTTCATTTATCTTCCTCACAGACCATCTGTGTCTGTGCTCTTGCTGTTGATGGGCCGTGAGAGTATTAGCTTGATTGAAACAGGTAGAACCGGAGCTCCCGTAGCTAGCATCATCATCATCGGAGCATTCGCAATCCTCTGCCATGGCCCCATGCTGCTAGACCTTACCTGGAAGACCTTACCTGGAAGTCTCTGGTTGTCGAGCAGTTGTCGAAGCAGATTCACAAAACACAATCTGGCCGCCATCTAAACACGGTGTTGCACGGTCTGTCTGTTCGTTTGTTTTGGTAAACGATGGTGGAGATTGATTAATGATGCAAACCTGTAGACGACAGGAACAGCAGCATCATGCGGGTGTCCCTCTAATCCAGCAGCTGATTCCGGACAGAAGCTGCTCAACTAGGAGCAGCAGTTACGCCTCAAACGGTTGCTACTTGGTTCTTTTTCTACAAAAAAGTCGAGAATGCCCTCAACTATTGTTGAGTTGTTTTATTGTGAAAAATCAAACATTAAATAAAATAGAAGAGATCCTGACGCTGTTGAGAACTTGTTAAACTGTTTCAAAGTGATTTCACTATTTAAAGCTGGCCAATATCTTGAGATCATTCGATCGCGACCATCAACCGGCGCACACCATCCATCAACAGCTCCTAATAAGTTTGTTGAAATCATTTAGTGCGCCCAACGTGATGCTGCCTTCGCAGCATTAGCACACGATGGAGCACAGCTCGCCCCGCTACAGAACAGTCCCCGGTGACAGTTCTACCTCTCACGCCACGCCAACGCCACCCGGCCAACCGATGAACCGTGGAGCATTGGAGCGCTGCATTCGATCTCTCGCATCGAAACGCCAACCATCATCAATAATTCTTATTAATATGTTTTTTAACTAATGAGGATGATATATGTTTGTTTTCATTAATTACAAAATGATTAATGATTCTCGTTCACAATCCCCGGGACCGACCTCACCATGCGGACCCCAGGCAACACGAACGACATGGATGCATGGACACAGACCCGCGGACTCGCGCGGTCAGAATGCATCCATGCCAACCACCCCTCCTCACTGGTTCGATCGTTTTTTTTTTGTGTGAGTTCGATGCAATGTGTTCGGGGTCCGCCAGCGCAAATGCTCTTCACCTGCCACTGGCCGCTTGCCGCTTGGTTCCTGAGCTTCATCCCAAACTCATTTATGAATATTTAATTTCGCTTTTTTATCTCTCCACGCATTCGGAGGTCCTTCGCGCCAATGTGCGGTGGAACTCAATCCCAGCAGGGCCACGATCGCAGCGCGAGCATCCGAACATAAAGCATTATTGTGCATCAAAAAATGCACACGAAAATACGAACCCAGAACGGCGTAACGAAACGTGCCGTGGCTTGCCTCGTGGTGTGGCGATGAGGCGTTTGCGTTAAATGATCACTTGCTGCGTTTTGACGCTTCCAGTGAGTTATAGCCGTCGACGGCGGGAGTCACGAAAACCAAAAACCCCGGATCTCCAGCAGTAATAACATCGTGCAGAGCACTTTAAGGATTTTTTTTTCTTTAAGGAAAACCAGGCGCGTGGAGAGGATTCACTGAACTGTTAATGCGATGAAAAGTAAAGTGTAAAAGCGACCGAATGCTGGGTGCTGGAAGGTGTTTGCATTAGATTTGGTGGCAAATCAGCGGATGATTTATGCTCGAAATTCAATTATGTAGTATTTGTTTGCTCTCGACGCTGTTTGGTGCAAGCGATAAAAGTCTGTTGAGGCCAATGCTACACTTTACCTTCTGCAACATTTAAAGAAGAAGGAATAAGTTGTTTGAAACGGAGCCTACCATCATTGACTGGATCAATTGAACTGCTTTAGACAATCGAAATTGAAGAAACACCCCCTGAACACAGAATTTGAAACTCGAAACTCCGCTGTTTCCATCGAGCAACACAACTCTAATGAGCATGAAAAGCGCAGCGAAGAGAAGAGAAAGCAACACCTCGGGCGATCATTACTTGCTCCTAGTTTCTGACATCTGACCCGAGACGCGGTCCCGAGCGTGCCTTGTTATGTTTGTCACGTGATATATTGTTACACGTGTTAAGATGTTAAGCCACAAACGCGTCGCATTACTCGTTTGGTACCCTTGGTGGGTGGCATCTTCTGAGCTACATCGCGCAGTTCTTAATGCCGGGTGTTCGTCTGTTAGTTGCCGTTGAAGTATAATTGACTTCCTCGCCTTCCTGGAACAGCAATCGAGACCCCTAAAAAGAGAATAACAAAAAGAACGGGAACTAAACGTCCTAATCATGTCTGCGAGCGCACTTTCGGGCATCACACTGTTTGCATAGCAGCATATCATTCGGCGTAATGTTGCGGCAACTTTTGGGACGCGCGGGATTGACAAATGGTTTTCGGAAGTCCCACACTCACCGGTGTTTCTTCCGCAAGGTGAGAACCACACGATGTCCACTGATCGGTTACAAAACGTTAGATAAATGTGTCCCAAAAAACCGGTGAGGGTGCTACCGATCTACTCGCCACACAAAACATAATGGTACCATTAGTTCCTGATGGTCAGTAATGATGGTGACACCCACCTCCTAGATGGTGACGAGCTAATGACGGTGCTGCTGCCGCTGCTGGAGTGCGGGTTCGTCAAATTGGCGAGACAAATATTCTGTCGGAACATTCCCCCCCTCGTGAAAAACCCGGAGCTCCGACAACCGGAATTGGAGTATCACTTCCAGTGAGGTGAGTCCGGTCGGTCGGACGGAAAGATCGTTATCAGATAATTATGATATCGGGTGCGAGCGCGGCCATCAGATACAATTTACCCAAAATAAACTCTGGCCCCCTCCCCTCTGCCCACCATTTGCCCGAGATGAGCCTTTTCGGTGGTCGGCCATTTTTTCGGCCACAAACCGGCCACCATCCGGACGGATACCGCACATTATAATCGTTAATTGTCATTACAGGGGTTTTTTTGGGCCGGTTTTGGGGCAGCCACTGCCACCGGGCACCATCGGCGTCATCGCTGGCCATCATCGGACCTACGGGGAAGAATGACATCGTCTCATGACATCAGTGTTGACACCAGACAGAGCGTGGAGTCAGGATGTGCGGTACGTTGAGCGCAGCCAATGGAAAATTATATCTCATTTGCTTCTGGTGCGTTGGGTCAATAATCGGTTATGATCATACACTTTTCGGAGGGAAGGCAGTTTGAATTCAGTTTGTTTCAATAATGTCTGAGTGCCATTCGTAAATTATAGACGAATGAAGAGGTAAACACTTTACTTAACTGCTCGGCTGAGTAACTTTCATCGATCATTAGTGAAGTAGATCGTACAGTGGCTGGAGTTTTAAGGCATCAATTTGTTGTACGTGGATCACATATTGTACAATGTAAAAAAATTTATTCTAAACCACACAGATCAGATAAGAAACATTAATCTGTTGATCTGCTTCATTAGTCGATGAAACTTCAATATTATTTCAAAGATGATTCGATCATAAATCCAATAATTATCCACTGAAGCCAAATATTGCAGTTGTCCAAATAGTAATTGAATAAGCGCTCTGCTACCAAGTAAATTACAAGTTGGTACTGTAGAGTATCATTTAAACATATTTAAAACTAATCAAGACTAGGTAATTCACTTCAAACAACATAAAAAAATGTTTGAGCAGCTTGAATACTCTTATGCTTCAACAATCTATTATGTTCTAATGCTTCATGGCTTAAATAAAATACACCAAATAACGTTAAAAAGGTTGGAAATATATTATTATACTTATTTTAATTGGGAAGAGAATTTAATATAGAAGTTTGAGATTAATCAGGGCCAAACAGAGGCATCATGAAGCTCCATTTTCCATCCATACTAACTTAAAATGTTTAAATAACCTGTTGAACATAGAAAACACCTAACGAACCAGAGGATTTCCCTTCGATTCTAAGCTGCATTGAAGGTGGTGGTACACAGGAGCAGCTCCAACGTGGGCGGCCGCGCACTATAAGCTCGTCAAGAGCGCGCGTCCGTCACGAGGGCATCGGACACCAGACATGTTTTGACACCGGAACAAAGCGGCATCACGCAGCCACAAGATCCTGCTGCCGCGGGGATCCATCGCGCCATCTCGTGAGGAGGACGCTGAGAATCGTCCGTGCGGAGAGCCCCAAGCGTGAAGCCTCTTCCGTTGAAGTATTTTTCAATTAGTTCTGATGCCTGCTTTCAGCCGCTCCTTTGAGCCTGTCAATCATCTCCGCACCCGCGTACAGGATCAACTCCCCTATTGGTGCGCTTCCACCACTCCCCCGGGGGGGAGACCAACTCCACCAGAGACCTCCTCTCCGTTCTCTGTATCTGTAAGTATCAATCTGCGATGCAAATGCAATGCCTGCGCGATGTTGCGTGCCGAACCAACTCCGACCAGCGCGTCCGGCGACTCTCGATTGCAATCAAGCTGCTCATCTGGAGCAGCATGTTCGGGGAATTAATGTTGAAAAATGTCAGGCGGCAAATACCTTAAGACGGAGGACCCTTCGGGGTCCTTAAACTCCCCTCCGATCCGAACGCCGAGATTTGCCGAGGCCATTCACTCTCGGCTGCTGCTGCTCCTGCTCCTAATGAAGCGCAAATGACAGCCGCAGCGAATTGGTCGCCTCGAGGTCCCCGGACTCGGCTCGATGCGATGCTTCCTCCAATGAACTCTGGATGGGCGAGAAAGTTTAATTGAATTTCGCTCCTTGCGTGTGGCGTAAATCCCGGTGCTTGGACTTGCTGGTTGATGGATCCATTCGCCGGGCCTGAGGTCGTCGGTCGCGAATGGAAAGCGATCAATTGGTGGTGATACAATCAGCGGATACGGTTCAGCTGGTGTGGCTGTAATGCGAACACCTTAGAACAACTTCGCATCCTGCTGCCATCTGGAGGGCCTGGATCACTAAGTCGATTTTTGCCTTCGAGGTCAGTTTCAGAAGATGTAGATTGTTGTGTTGAGGATGTGATATTTGATTCAGAAACAGATCTCTGCTATGGAGTAATGCATTGAGATAATGAGTACCACAAACCACTGTTCATTGAACTCAATACATTAAACCAAATCCATCATAAATTATGCGACTTGGGACGATCTGTGATGAGTGTGTCACTGACAGATACCTGACATGGACGTGCAAATTTCAAAACCAATCCCCTCCCGGCCGCCATTGGACTGCTAATGTGAAAACCAAAAGTTCATAAATCCTCTGTCTGTCATAGATCCGTGAGGCAGAAATTAAATTAGACAACAAAAAACCACCGAAAGCGAACAGGATGGGATGGGAGTGTCATGTCCACATCCACCACCGCGTACGATATTCACAGCTAATGAATGTTTCATGGAGCAATAAATTATTCCCGCGTAAGGATTATAATGTTTGTCATTTATGCTCGCTCTGTCACATGATCCTCAGGGAGGAGGGCAGGGAGGGAGGGATGAGGATCATAGCAAAGCAGAAGGGGAACGAAGATGACGACGAAAAAGAAAAAAAAGAACTAACCACTAGACGCGATGAACTTTGGTGTGGCGGTGGCGATTACAGCGCTGTGACGCTGTCACGATGAGCGCCTGAGCGCACGGCCTGCGTGTGGCCTTGGTAAAGAGTTGTCAGACTTAGTGACAGTAAAGTGGCAGCCAGGAAGACAGACAGACGAGACCGAGGACCACGACGATCGCACCCGCAGGAACTCACCTCGATTCTGCCACAAATTTGTGCGCTTGTTAACATTCAAATTATAACTTTCTCCTCCCTGGATGCCTCGTGGCCGGCGGTGAATCCGAACGAAGAAAAACGAAAATATCTTTGCTTCACATCTTTCAAAATTGCGAACATTGCGGGGTGTCTGTCGCCCACGAGACTTCCACGAAAAACCCTGGAAAATGATTTCGTTCCGCAGACGATGACGATGGGTGTAACACGGCATGGTTGCAGAGCGTACTTCTGGTGGCAGATTTTAACAATAATTATGTCACAAAGTCGTGCCCGGAGGTCGCGACAACACGGACCGTCACCGCAAACCGCTGACTCCCCCCCCCCCCTGACTCCACACCGAAGATATCTGGTCTTCAATCGTTACTTGGAAGCAGGAAAACCGAAAACAGATGAAGTGAGACCGCAGGGATTGCGAGTCGCAGGGGTCGGCGGAAGCATTCCACGGATGTCAGTGTCAAAAATCTACCGACCAGCTGAGATTTGGCTGTCGACTGTCAGGGGGGGGGGGGGGGGGGGGTTTGGCTGGCTGCTGGCTCCTGCGCTTGCGACGATGCGGGAGGTCCTGCTGAAAGATTGTGCCGTTAGTCAGGGTGG
>NC_064877.1:78953146-78960646 GCF_943734665.1 Anopheles aquasalis
TGACGGCATTTTGTTTCCTCCTTCTCGATGATCCCATCCGATCGCCCTCGATCCTCGATGGTGGGAACCGGGTTGAGCCGCTTTTTTCTAATGAATTGAATGTTCTTTTCCTCCAAAACGTCTCCTGGTCCGAAGAACAAAAACAACTAGCTGTTGTATCCCTAGAGCGGGGCAGCAGCTCATCCGAGGTTTAATTTCCGGTTCCCCTGGGAGGCCGCACAGTGTCTGAAGCAGTTGTTCCCAGGGCGGAGGCTCCCAGTGGCTACACAAATGGTGATAATCATGGGTTCCGGTAGGCGAAGGGGCTGGATGATGAGATGGATGAGCGCTTCTCAACTCTTTCAGCAGCGGCCCATTCCCCCCGGAGACCAACAATCAAGGTATCTTCCTCAAAATGAAGATGGCATCCACCAACGAGGTCCGTACCAATCGCTAACGATGGTCTCACGACTGATTGACCAACCGCAGCCATCCGGCTCCGGCTCGGGCAAAGCAAATCGGAAGCAAAAGTTCGGAAGAACGGTCTTCAATGTGTGCCTTCGGTGCTTCTTCCCAGATTTCAACATACTTAATCCAGATTTCCAGATACTTAATTACATCCGATGATGCTAAAGGGAAACACACACCATCATCATCGGGCGGGTCTTAGATGGTGTGAACATGGTTTCGAGGAAGCTCGCGATAGCTCGATTAGAGGTCACTCCAATTTGTCGTGACAGTGATGAATGTTCCGGCGGCTCCGGAATCGGAATTGGACACAATTCCTGTTGTCCGCGCGACTAATGATTGACGCCTCCGATCGACGACCTGACGACGATCTTGGCTATCCTTCATTATCCTCCCCTTACCGAGGCCTCTCTCTCTCTTTCATTAAGTGACCGCCACGCGGCTTCGTTTGACGATATTTCATGCAACACTAAATGTCACCGAAATGGGGCAAGGAGGGACCTTATAACGGAAGAGACCTCCCCCGGTGGACGGACCGAAATGACGAATGGCCAAATCATCGCCCAAGCGAGCTGAGATGTAATTTAAAATGGCCCCCTTTTTAAACGCATTTCGCTTAATGAATCCTTGAATGGTTGGTGCAGAAACACATTAAAACATTGACAGCACAAAAGACAAGGAACCGCAGACTGGCATCGCTCGAAACAATCGCTGTTCTGTCTTCTGATAAACATAGGGGCATGTCACCATTCGACAGATCGCGCAAATGTACACCCGGGCACACGTACGCACTCTTTACGATGTAGTTGACATTTATGCTAATTGAGAAATACGCACTTGCACTCCCTCTCTCTCGCTTGCTCTCTGCGCGAACGATCACGTAATGGATGCTGGATGCTCGACCTCCCGTGCTGGCCGGTCGGCCTGCCGGTTTCGGCGACACCTTCCAACGGCCTCCAACGGTTGCGGTTGCGGTTTTGGATGAATTATTCATGCAAACGGTCTCTCTCTCTACACCACGCCAACGCCCGGACGGTCACCCTGAGGGGGGTCCGAGGTGAATTGATAGCTTGGCAAATGGTTGATTGCTCAGCTCAGCTCACTTCACTCGCTCCCTCGCTGGTGTCGGTGCATTTCGCGGTGCAACGGGCTCACCCGCCAGGCAGTAGCTGCGTAGAATGACGGCTGATGATGACTGGTGGTGGTGACTGACTGACACCTCCTCACACTCGGAGCGCAAAAGCCCGGTAGCCGCGTGTCACTGGAAATCGCGCGAATCGGAACCGACCGGCAGACCGGACCCGGCCACACACCGAGCGCAGCAAATTGGTGCAGGCGATGGCGGGGACTTGGCCCGGACCGGTCAAATTAATGGCTCCGAGAGGAACTGCGTCTAAAGGCCCCGCGAGGGATTTTCAATTTTTCGCAATCCTCCGGAGCGACTGGTGCGCCGGTGGAGAAATGCCATAAATTCCGGCCACAGTAACTGCGGGCAAGCATATAGGAATAAAAGAGGGCGTAATGGGTTCTGTTGGGTCGAAGAATGGAACGCTCAGGTGATCTACAGTACGGCTACGGAGTGGCCTTGGGGTGACTGAGCTTGCTGACAATACCTTTCCATTTGACTTTCTTAAGAACGCTTCGAGCATGATGTGGAATGAGAGTTGAATAGTTTTCTGAAGAACTACCTTAAATGAATATCTGCAAGTTGGAGAAGCGAATCAACATTCGGTGATCCTACTTATCATCAACAGGGGCCTCTCGAAGCAATATTCCCACATTTTGGTGGACAGATGCATCGAATGATCTGTACCAAGGGATTCCGTGGATGATTTACAGCCTCCTTGGACCACCAAACCCAAGAAAAGGGGCCTGGGCTGCCGGTAAAAGTCTCACGTTTATCGTTTCAATCACGCATCACGACAACCTGTCACCGACCATCACTTGCATTCCGAGCGGCCAATTCCACTGTCAGCCCGTAAAATTATACTCCATTCCCTTCTCTCTCTCTCTCTCTCTCTGCCTCTGTTGTGGTGGTTTTATGATGAAATAATTCACCCAACGTCATGCTGTGCATTGCGCTCTCTTCGGTCTGTACGAGCTCCGAATATTCGTTATCACTTTCGGGCCGAGTTGGTGGTGATGGTGGTGGTTGACCTGCAGCAGATTTTAATAAACCAACCGCACCACAACTCCATGATGATGGTGATGCACCACTCTCTTAGCTTCCAGCAGAGGTCCAGAGAGACCAGCGGCTGCAGCAGTCCTTACGTTGCCTAATATCGCTTTCATTTGGTAGCCAAGTAAAGGCCGGAAAACCGAGACGATGACGACGACGACGACACATTGGTGCTATTACTTGCTACTATTTTATGACGAATCGTATTGTTCTACTGCTGCTCCGTAGGTCGCTAGGTCGGTGGCACGTTTACGGTCGGTCGGACCGGGTTCAGATCCGATGGCAGTTGGTTTATGAGTTTTCGGTGCTAAAATTCATCAAACCAGATTTTTGGGGTGGCCACAGAGAGTGGGATGATGATGATGAAAGCCCGTGATGCAAATGCCGTGCCGACTGCACCGTGACCGTGCTAGGTGTGTCTTGTAAGATGGTCGATGAAAGTCCCTCGACTCGGTACCAGGGTTCAGTGGATCGCAATATCGGACGTGGGTACCACCATTCGGCATGTTGCTGCGGCTGATGCGCCTGCAATCACCTCCGCCAGCACCGAGAGAACTCTCTCTCTCTCTCTGCAAATGACGAACGACCAACCGGTGCACAGGAGCATGTCCGTAGCAACGAACAAACTAATCCTTCGACCGATAGCATCTAGTGTGCCTTGGTGCAGGCTGGCCGATGATGGCATCCTTGCCAGACGGTAGCACTGCTCATCGGTCGTCGGTCTCCGGTTGGAATGGTCCATAAAATTATGACATCGGCAATTCTCATTAGAAGCACCCCTCCCGTGTGGGTGTGTGTTACGAATCGGACGTGGTCCCGGTCCTGGGTTGGTGCTGGTTTGGGCGCAATAATGGTCGCCTGCTGGAGAAGCTGCTGCTGCTGTTCTGCTTCGGTGCGGACGTGATTGGAATGGCGAGTTGTTGTTCCTGCTGGATGCCATTTCATCGCTCATACCACGAAGGATATATTGATGTCGATCGTGTCCTTCTTTGGGGGGGTGGGGTGGAAAGGGGAGGATATGATAAAAGGGTGTCCTCGCCTGAATCCCCTCCCGTTCCGTTCCATCCCGTTTTAATCGGTTTTCTCGGCAAAACTGTGTCGTGTCGGTACGTGAGAAGGCCCATCATCCGATCGTAAACTCTAATGCGAAACTAGCTCTAACCCTAACTGGTAACTATGACTAGCATCTGGTTTTAGGCTTTAGACGGCGTAGAAGATCGTTATCAACCGGTTTGTTATGCAAATGTATGCTGTGCGTTTGTATTTTGCGTCTGCTCCGAAGATTATTCTGCCTCTTGGCGCTAAGGACAGGCTGTTGGTAACGATAACGCAAGCCATATGTAGTTGATTCGTCAATTGTTAACGAGATAATCTTATGTTCTGACTGAGCTAGATAGAACTATGGGTTACATTTTCATAATGAAAAGGATTTGCGTTTTACTGTCATAATGTTCTTCAATCCTAATACGTCTTCAATGTACCAAAGTCTATCTCAATTTCATTGTTTGTTTTCGAAGTGAAATCAACAATCTAACGGACAAGAAAAACATTACAGAGACACTCTGGAGTGCTTTATTCTCCTTCATCGATTACGATGGAATGACGGACGGAGAGCAAACGTGTCCTGCGGGACATCACCGACTCCATTAGGCAAAAGTTGCTGGTGGATCTTCGACTCGAACGAAAATGGTGTTCAATCAAGCCACATCAGCCGTTTCTCCATGATGTCCCAGGTCCGGTCAATCAGCTCGGAGCGTTAGCTCTCTACAAATCACGCTGCAAAACAGTCTGCCACACCGCCGGGGTGTCCTCGCAATGACTGAGACTGAGCTGGCAAATGTGTCGGTTCCCCGAAGAAAACCCCGAAAAAAGGGACAGCAAATGGGAAATCTGTTACTTTGTTTGTTTAAGGGTTGATTGGATACGCCATATTAGCCAAATAAATAAACTCAATGGCACACAAACACATACACAGCTCGCCTTGATGCGCTTCGTGCAGAACACGCAGCAGCAGCAGCAGCAGCAGCAGCAGCGAAACGAAGACAGGACACCGGTCCGCAATCAACCAATCCGTGGCATGCGCACACGATTGGTTTGATCCGAGAATGGGATGGATCCATGGATCCATGCACCACCTCCCTCTTTCGATTCCCCCCAACACAAGCTGAAGAGCAAGAAAGGAGCGAGCAAAACAAATGTGTTTGTTTGTGACGTTTCTGCGATTGTTTTCCACTTGTCCGCTGCTGGCACAAATTGGAATTCACCAGGCCAGGGGCTCCAGCAAATTGCTACCAGAACAGAAGGCCAGCACCGGGGATCATTGAAGAACGACACGCCGGAAAAGGCGGTGGCCCAATCCAGGGCCCCTACACGGAAGTCACTTTTTCATTTCCGTTTTGCCGTTGCCGTTTTACCATTCGAGCGAAGAGGCTGCTGCTGCGGTGAAAGGTTTCCCGTTTCGAGAAGCAAAAGAGAAAGAAAGAGAAAGGAGGCAAAGGATTGACACACGGCCACGGTGCGAGCAACCGAAGCGGTAAAGCAGTTCGGCGGCGAGTATGAAAAATGCTTCACCCAGGACACATGTGACATATGTCAGGTTGATCTAATGGTTCTCTAATAAACCGTCCCGTTTGTCGAGATTGCAGTTTCGTCCTCGTCCTCGTCCTCGGAACACACACGGTCCCGTGATGTGCTTAAGGGATGTCATTCGCTTCGGTCGCTGTGGTCGCTGTGTGCTCCGGAACGGAAGGTTGCGGGGTGTTTGTTTCATCTGGAGAGACAAACTGTCACCAGTGCCAGCCTGGAATGCCAGGAGTGCGGTCGCGGGTGGTCGCAAGCCGCATGTCCTTCTCTTCTTCTCTCTCTCTCTCTCTCCTTCTCCCTATTAAATTCTTTCCAATTTTTGACTTGTCGACTCCTTCAAGGACCGCACAGCGGAAACCACCGGAAAAAAGAGAAAGGAAACAAACAAAGCATGAAGGGCGAGGACCAACAATCAGGGAAAAAAGGACTCGCCATACATACACGCTTTCTCGCTCTCTGTCTCTCTGTTTCGGCCGGGATGAAAAGCTTGTTAACAATTTTCGGCTGACAGCCCAAAACACGCAGCCTCTCGTGCCCCGATGGGTGTGTGGTCCCATCCTGGCCAATTGCTACGGGCCCTTGGTTGGCGTTAAATTTATGTTGCACATTTGGGAATACTCCGGGTTCCTCGGCACCGCACCTTCCTTACGAGCTGTGAAAATGCGGGGCGTGATCGATGCTAGGGGTTCGCTTCGCTTCGCACCTTCATCCGACGTGAGGCGCAGTTCGATTGAAACAATATTGTACCTTTTGCTGCGACTCCCTTTTTTGTGTGGGACCTCACCGGCCGGCCCGTGTTAAAAAGGTGTTAGAAATGTAAATCTGTCACTGGCGGAGAATGGAAAGCGAACAACAGACGGGACATGTTTGCAAACTAGTGGCCACAGATAAGATGAGAAGCACGTTCCGCCTTTCGGGCATTCGGGCAACAACAGACACACAGAGCAGAAGACCGTAGGTTACAAGGGAAAATGGGAAAAACGGATAGAAAAGTTAATTACATGTTGATCCAACAACAGACGGGCAGAGACGAACGGGGACCATTGTTGCGGTTGTTGGTTCCGTTGATGGAAATCCAATTATGCGTTCCACCATTACACAGACAGGTAAAAGGTGAGCAGATCCTGACTGGCTGAGCATGAGCTGAGCTCATATTGCTCATAGAAAAATATGTAAACATGGCTGCAGGTGAATAGTATGTTGTGTACCCAGAAAAGGATTTAAGAAGCTGGAAATGTGTTTAAGCTTTAAGCTGTTGTAATATTTAAAGTTCAGACCTTAATGCCCCAGACAAACGATTCAGGGATATAAGAGTCAAAACCATTCGGTTACAGATCGCTGACAAACACCGCAGTAAACGGTGTAACCGATCGAGTCAAGAAGCAGCAAAGAATCAACTTCCAGTGATCCATGTTATTCCATCGTGATATTGATGTAGATCCTCATCACATTCAGCGGAGCATTATGTTGAAAATGTCAATTGCGTTTGGATATAAACATGATCTGACTGTTCAACCGAGGAGCAAGATAGAACTGAACAAAACCCGGATCCCCCCTCTGATCCAGCAGAACTCTAAAGATCATCAAACATTGCGTCGAGGGGCTAAGTCGAAACGAAGGGATCCGTCATCCCATCGGCTCGACATGCGTGAACCTCGCTCGATCACGATCAATCTTCAAACAAATGCTCGACCAAGGCACCTCCTCTGCCGCACACCCTTCTTTCCTTCATTTTGTCCGTCGGGATCTTCGGTGAATAGTTTAGGCACAAAATCGATCATTCGCCAGTTTGGGAAGTGATTGCCAATCACTCGGACTTGGACCACCGCTGCCTCACTGCTGCTGCTGCTGCTGCTGCTGCTACTCCCGGCAGTAGTCAACGTCGCACATGTTTCTGACCATCGTGTGATCGACCTCACACTGGAGTGCGGACGGCCGAGGCGAGGAAAGGCCACCAACTCCGTAGAACGGGTTCTCCTGACACGGTCCAAAATCGTCGAATTCTCATTTCTCTTCATTCGGGAGCTTGGACATCATCCCGTGTTCGTCTCGTCCGTTTTGGCATCCCGAGGGGTTCGGAATAATGCCGGGAGATTGATTTTCCTGCAGCAGCCTCACTCCCACCCCACCGGGGGGATGACTCCAATCCGGCAGTTTTATTAATTCAGACCACCGTTGTTGTCGCTGGCCACTGGCGCTGGTGTGTATGCGGAGTGGTCGTGGTCCGAGGAGATGCCCATGATTGATTAGGTATTTATCTCCCACCCCAAACCGGGACACCGGGGGCTTAT
>NC_064877.1:78975646-78980646 GCF_943734665.1 Anopheles aquasalis
TGTTTCGGGCGTGCGCGCACCAGAAGCAGAAGATCAGAATCGGTTCCCCCAGTTTTTCTGTTGACCACAAGGTGGAATGTGTGCGTGCGAAGGGAGCTTTGGGTCCGTCTCTTACAGGGAATCATTTCACGGTAGTCATACCCACATCAGCGACAGGATTCTTCGATCTTTGATCAAAACCTGATCTTGATCGCACACAGGAAACCACTGACCGGGCGATCAGGGTCTCCTCACCCTCTAGATACCGCGGGAAATCGCGTCAAATCAAGCCCGCTCGTCAGCGGACCGTTGACTTGTGATAGACAAAAATTAGCCGGACGAGTCCCTTAGGCCCTCGCGAAGGGTGGGGGAATCGTTTAACCCATGGATCCCGTGGTGGACCATGAAGTCCCGGCACCTTCCGGGAGGTACGGAATGATGGTGTTGAAAATATTAAAAATATTCCGCGCTACCCACCGTTCCCTCTCCTTGGCTGGCTGGCTGGCTGACTGGCTGGCTGGCTGGCTGGCTAGCTTAGTTTGGCCGTAAGTTTGCTGGCTTACATTAGTTTCAACAGCGAGACCGAGACGTTATGTCAATCTTCGGCTCGTTGACGTTGAACGCTCGTGAGCCGCGCGCTGAGCGGCCTGCACAAGAAGCAAGCTACTTTTTATCAGCCTGTCAGACGCTGGAATGCGATCGCTGTTGATTTGTAGGCATCACATCAGTGGCAGTCGTAGCAGCACCAGCAGCAGCAATCGTCGGATTGATCGTTGAGTGTCCAGGCGTAGGTCGACTATTTTTGGGGCTCGTAACGAATTGGGAATCGAGAACGATCAGACACTTTTCAAGATGATTTTGGTAGCATGAGTTGAGATGTTGTTGATCAAAAGAGGGGAAAACTAAGAAACATGCTCCAAAATCGTTTAACGAATCGTTTGAGCAGACCAAATGGTGTAAATGCTTTTGAGTTTGAATAAATTCGTAAAATGATGAACAGTTTGAGGTGATTTAAACATCCAATTGAGTACCTTTTAATTTATTATTATAACTGTCCCTGTTCAATGAAAACTGTTCCAATTATTGCATTATTTATGCTTTTACTTTCCGAAAAGATTCTGTATGAGGTCTTCGCATTATGAGCTACATCTTTTATTGGATTCGGTACATTTATCGAATGTTACACTTCAATGTTTGTTTATTTTGATTTTAATCTGTTTATTCCGAGCAAATTGCCCTTTTGAATAGCACCTTGGTTTAGAAGCACAAAACATAATCGGAGATCATAACTCAAACCAAATAGAACTTCCTTTTATTTTAGCTGATTCATGATGATACTGTGCAATAAAATGCTTAAGGAATTATAAACATAAACTTAACATTATGTGAACCCTTTTTTAAATATCATTTTATTCAATTCTTGGCTACAAAGTCGCCTGTCTATTTCACACTTACTTACACTAACTATAATCCGGTTGAAATGACTTTCATTATTAGTTTCCCGTTTCATTTTTAATTCAAACTTCTCCTATCCAGCGCGGTAGATTCCTTTCTCGCCCTCTCCATTGACGAAAAGGCTGACTACTTGGCCCATCGATGGCCCACTGTCGAAGGCAGCAGCAGCAGCAGCAGGAGCACCACCAGCATAAAAGCTGCCGGTTCCAAGTGGCTGGTTTCGGTGTATAATTAGCATCGTTTCAACATAGCGCGCCACTCACATGTGTGTGGTGGCCCTCGACACGACACGCGTTACTCCGCCGACGCTTCAAAGAGATTCTCACGCCATCAAGCGCACCTTACGCAAGGATCATCGTCATCGCATCATGGAGGACGCCACTGCCATCGCACCAGCTATTGTCTTTCTGGCATCCCCGCCGAATTGTGGAGCCTTTTCTTCTTTTTGTTTGCATATCGCCTTCGGATGGAGGCGGAGGAGAAGGAGGAGGAGTAAAATGGGAAATGCCGATCATGGGTCGATCGGATCGGTTCACATCGACGATCCATGACGATCCGATGCGAAAGGTGCCAAACGGTTTCGATTAACCGTCCAATTGAACCGTTGACTTTGTTTCAAGCGTCCCATCCACGCGCGTATGTGCCGCGATTCCCACAGTCATCAAACCTTTTACGTGCCAGCGTACCCACCGTCCTGCTATTGGTGCCTTTCGGTCTATGGTGGCGCTTAGGCCCTCAATGGTGACTGTGGGAGGAGAAGAGCTGATCAAACTGGAACAGATACGCTTTTCGACACGACTATTCTGTGGGAACACTACCTCACGGTCGAACATTTCTAAGGAACTCCTGGAATCCGACTCGGATCTCGGAGGGCTATTGGGAAATTGGCATGCAGAAGCTCCAAACCCAAGTCGTGAAGAGTGAAGTGGTGTCCAACGGTCCACTGGATTCGCATATAATCTGTTGCCTGATGTCTTAATTAATTGTGCCCTATAATTATCTATCGAACTGGTCCTCCTTCTTACTTATTCAATTCTCCAACATATGGTGCTTCAGCTCAACTCACGGACGCAAAGTCGGTGTTCCGATGCGACGCACTCGAAGATGAATCTCTTCAGCAGCTTCGCCGAAGGCGAAAGGTTGGCGAACAAAAAACCGGAGCTCATCAGAGAACAGCTGTCGACATTCACACAAGTTCCTAGCTAGCGCCGGATCTAGGGGCACCATCGAAATTGGACTCGGCCGTACAACTGAAGGGGGATAACGCTGGCTGCCGGCTGCTACTACTTTCTTCCGCCGCGATTCCTCCTAGCCCCAGATGCGGAACGCACAAATCGCACTGGCGAGAGATAGAAACGAGCCGAGAGCCAAAAGGTGGGGATGAGGATGATCCAAAAATAATGGACCAACACATCTTGTGAGAAAAGATGACGACAAGATGATGTTACCATCGAGCTGCTCGTGGTGATGGTGCACGGGAGGTGAGGTCCATTTGTGCCATTTCTATCAACTTTTGTGCTGATGAGCCCAGTGAACATCGTGGGAGTCATCCCACAAGCGACCCGAGGAGTAGATGGATGGAGGTGCTATGTGGTGAGAACTTTTCAAATTGCTTCCTTCTTTTAAAGTTGCAGATGAATGGCACAGAAGTGAATCAGAAACGCTTTAAAATAACGGGTTTGGATAAAATGGCGCCACTTGTGTTAACCAGAAAGGATTTATAAGGAGAAGAAGTTCATTCGAGACCCCTGAAGGATCGTTAAATAACCCAATTCCGTTTGATTTTGTTTGCAATCCTTCCTCAGCGTTTGCTAAATGCTTCCGCTAACCCAATTCCGTTCCGATGAAGCCAACCGTGACCCATCAAATCACATGTGTGAGCGTGCACCTCCGCTGGGCCCACAGCAAACACGCCATCAACGGTTGCAGCACTTTAAGGATCACGAGGTATCACTCTCTCTCGGTTGCCGATGATTTTCGCACTTTCTCACTCTAATTGACACCCATTCGGTGCCCCGATGCCCTCGTCCTCCTTCTCCTTCATCAGTTAACGCTAGCGAGCGGCGCGAAAGGGTTTGCCGCCCGAAGGAACCGAGGATTTTCCCTCCCAGGCACGCGATAAAGAGCAAATTCGGTCCCGGAACCCCCGGCAACCGTAAATCCGGAAAAAGGGATTTTCCTTCACCGGCGGCCGGTCTGCCGGCAGCCATTTAACGGTCGCGACACCGATTGCAAGAGATAAGGTGACGGTGCTGTGGAGGAGAAGAAGATGAGGCCAGTGACCGTGTGTCGAGCTGTGCTGCGAGGGTGTGAAGTCATCTCCCGGGATTCCCCGGGACCTGATTTATCTAGCGGAACATCTTATTTTCAACCCCTTTTTCCGCCATCATCAGCAACGACGATATACTCGAAATCGCGGCCAATCTAGGGCGGCGGTGATGGCACTCGGCTAGGCCAAGCCGTTTACCACCGGACTGGGTTTATTTCTTTAAAACGCGAACCAGCCATTTAGAGGCTGGATATTTATCGTCCGAATCCGGAACCGGAGAGGACACAAAACAAGAAGCAACTTTCCAGTCGCTCCAATTCGTGATCGAAAATTAGAAGCCATAGCGACAACCCTCGCTCGTCACCATTTTTAAGGTTCGGACAAAAAGGGGTTTGCGTCACGCATTTTATTGGCGCCACTCCCTCCCTTCCAGCCTATCACCCTGCACGGGGATGAAATTTTAAAGTCAAATCCGTTCCGCACTAGAACAGCCCGATCGCCGTGGTTCTCATTCCCAGCCCAAGTTTTCCCATAAAAAAAAACCGAGCACCGGACAGAGTCAAAAGGTCACAAGGGGAAGGATGATACCGTAGCGAATCCGGGAGCGAGAGTTGTTGGCGTGTGAGCTGTGAACTCGCAAAAAGTCAACGCAAAAGGTCCTCGGCGCGGAGAAATCCAAGTAATTTAAATGATAATTTCATCCTCGTTTACCTCGATTCGATTCGGTGTTGGCGGCCGCCGTACTGAATCCAGCTTCCCCGCAATCCTTTTTCCCTCATTTTCCTCGTCCCCGGGGGAATTTCCCTCCGTCGGTTCATTACTTTTCGGGTCTCTCTTCCTTTTTCGGGCCTCATTGTCGCCAGTGCTCAAAGTGCATCACAAAAGGGACCACGGTCAGGATACTCGATCATTTTGTCGGTGACTGAAGTGTCTCACTCATACGCGCGTATGTGTGACTGTGGCCACACCAGAGCGGGGTCACGTCAATCGAGGCCTAATCGTGACAGGTCCGATTCAAAACATCCTCGAGCACGACATCCCCGTAGCCCAAGAGGTGGTGGTGGATCGGGGCCAGCCGACACATTAAAACTGTCACATTATTTGGATAATGAAGCTGACAAAAAAGCCATCGAAGCGAGCAAATGTGTCCGCCCCGAAATGGATGGTTGGCTCGGGAAGGAACCGGACACTGATGCCGAACGGCTGCCAGCTCCGGCAACGAACCACTTAAACGTCTATCGGACCGATGCCGGGGCTTTTAATCTATATCAATTAATCCTAACGGACATGGATCCGT
>NC_064877.1:79000646-79003146 GCF_943734665.1 Anopheles aquasalis
GTTCTGCGCACAAATGCACCCCCGGATCATGCTAGTGCCAACGATGGTTTGGCCAACGATTGTTTCAACAATTGTGCTCGCAAACAAACATTCTCCAACCAGCCTCTCTGCACTGTTGATGTTTGCCATGTTACCCTCCCCCACCCCGAGGGGCCTCATGTTTGTGTCATGTTGCCTCATAACTGTCAGGCTCATTGGGTTCTCGGCTCCTCGTCGACTCGGAGTCCACCGGGGGCTTTCCTCGTCAGTGGCCCGCAGGGAAGAAAAATGCTGGCGTTTACGGGGCTGGCGGCGTGCCGAAAATGATTGATGAGCGTTTGATTTAGCCTGCGGTTGCCACGAAACCGTTTTCCTTCGACCGCAACCACACCAACAACAACCTGCAACCAGAGCGGCCCGCCTGCTCGCTGCTCTCGGTTGGACGATTAATAGCTGTTTGCAAGTGTAACGAATGCCCTTCGATGCATCGCGCCAAGGAAGAGTGCCACACAGACACGGCCAGTTCGCTTTTAACACACGATAATTATCCACGTTTTTCGCTTCAGCTCCGAGCTGATGAACCGGTCGGGCCCCGGAGGAGAGAATTTGAATTTTTGATTAAATGCTAGCTCACACTCGCTCTCGCTGCCAGGACACACCGGATGGTGGCCGTAATCAGCTCCAGTTCCGAGGGCTCCAGTCTTATCAGCTGTTTCGTTTAGAAGGCTTCCAAGAGACCACAGCAACAACAGCAGCAGCAGCGACAGCAGCGAGAGCGACAAGTTGATTAAATTAATGCGATAATTTACGACACAGACTTGCCGGCCGGTACCTTTTCAAAAAAGCAGCTCGACGGACTGGCCACGGAGTGACTGGAGCCCAGCGAAGAGCTAATAAATTACAATTTAACAAAAATTAAATAAACCATCCCAAGGGGAGGATGGATCGTTGATCGCGATATTGTGGTAGTCCACGCAGCCTAACTGGAGCTGACCTGCCCTCGATGGCGCAGGTAATGACGGGCGTTGTCCGTCCGTTTTGTCCTTTGCCGTCGCCGAAGAAGAAGACCCGCGTCTCATCGTTGGCTGTCGCGAGTGACGCGAGCTCGAGCTCGACGGCGGAGTGATTAAGAAGCAAATGAAGTTCTTGTGTTTTTTTTTTTGGGGGGATTCGTACTGACCGACAAGCAACATTGTTGCGCTCGCCAAACACATGTCAGGTCGGCGCCAGGTAATTCAAATTCATTATGATTCTTATCGAGTGTGGCTGTTGCAGTTTGTTAGTTTTGTCCAGCAAATGATGTTGTTTATTAATTGTTTGAAGCTGAAAGTATTAGCAGTACTCAACTGGATTGTTTCTTTTTTGTAGAGCATGTGGAAGGATGAACGAAATATGCTTCAACGTTCATTGTAACGAAAGACATCATTGTGACGGTCATTTGGACTTAATTTTCGGTGCTCAAGGGCTAATGTTACCAGAAAAAAATATGTTTCACGTATTGCCATGTCTCTTCTATCAAATTTTCTTAATTCGAAGGCAATCTTCGACACATTTATGTCTTCATTATGTTTGCAGAGCATATCTGAATATTGAATAGCATATCTCAACATAGACAACACTGAGTTAGAACATATCGCTCATTTCCATAAAATAAAAGGCAAACCGCAATAAAGCAGCGCATTAAAAAAAAACCACCCAACATCATCAATAATACGTAGCAACAATGGCATCCACTTTTATGATGAAAACATCCATGTTTCTATCACTTCATTAAACGTTAAGTCGCGGGTCTTTAGCCTAAGCGCACTAAGCGCGGCATTTTGTTCCATTCTAATCGGAATCGTCTTACATTCTATTCTCCGCTCACACACAGAAAAACCTGACCCAAAGTCCACCGGGCACACATTCATTAATTTCCTTCGCCGGGAAACAGGTGCGCCGACCGGGGACCACGGGGTCACCACGCTCGCCAAAGGGAATTATGCTAAGGTCATCTGCGCTCGCCGCTGACGCCGTGCAAGCAGTTTTTCAGCTCATTTTACGATCCTCGAACACACGAGGGGTTTATGATCCGCCTTATGTTAATTAAAGTCGGATCCCGCTTTTGGCCCTAAGCTGCTCCAAGTGGAATCCGTCCATTTCGTTCGTCTTACTTCCATTTCCGCATTTGCAGTTGGCTGGAAGGGAACTGTGGACCCATTAGCCCCCAGGCTGGCGACCTAGCGATAACCATTGTCCTACGTGGCCACGCGGTATGCGTTAAAAAATGTGTAAATCATTCCGTTGGGCGCACTTAAACCGATTCCTAGGGACACCTTTACTAGGCAAACCATTCTGAGGTCGGTATCCCACGCACGCAGATGCTCTGGTTGTTAAAATTCGTTGCATTGTTAAAGGAAGCAGTTGTTGGGTGACTTTTATTCGATTTCGAGCAGAAGAAAAACTTCCGAAATCCCAGAGTGAGACAACAGCGGGCAGGAACGGTGAAGATATCGCGATCGACCACGGTAACGCTGATAAT
>NC_064877.1:79008146-79010646 GCF_943734665.1 Anopheles aquasalis
CGGGTCTCCACACTGCTCGGTGGCTTATTTATTTTGCTGGGGCACCCCGAAAATAAAAACGGCGAACCTTGGAAACCTTTTATCACCTCAAACTAGTCTGAGGCCACGACGAGTGGTGTGGTGGTGACACCCCAGCATAAGTATCATCACCTTTCCGAGTGTTGGCGATCGATTTACGAGGCACCAAGCACCAAGGGACGTGAGACACGAGAGGCAGCTCAATGCACTTGCCTGCTTCGAAGAGAGAACCACAACATGAAACATTGTTGCTAGGCGCCATCGGGTGCCCTTAAAACGCATGTCAGTTACTCTAATGCTCACTGGCGGATCAGCTAGATATGATCGCTCGTCACGAGACCGCTCCACCTGATCAACCAGCTGGCTGACGATCGATCCACCAAGCGCCGCGTTTGCTCCAATTCTCCCCACGCCACCCGGCCGACAATGTTTCGCAGCCCGAAAAGTAACATTAACAAGCATAAAAATTACAATAAAGTGTCCGTAATGGTCTCACCCGCTTGTGCCCTCTCCGCCCCGCGCAAACTCACCGTCGGTGCATGTTTATCGATAACGATCTTGAACTCGAAGGGCCTACTGCCGTCGACAATCCTGGTGGCCCCTTGGTGCCGTGACAGTGCATCGTAAAGGGTGGCCTCCCGTGTGCCGCGCCCGTGTATGCCCGTGTGTGCGTTAAATGTGAAACAAATGCTCCCGATATCAGGCAACCGATATGGAAAGGCAAATTGCCAGCCAGCGAGCGCCGCTGCTGCTCGACGATTAAATGCAAAAGCGAGCAGCGGAGCCCGAGAGAGCAGGACCAAAAAGAGGGGAGGGCGAAGAAACTGAAAAACATTTAAGCACGGATAAGAACCATAAAACCATCGCGCGACCGCCGCCTCGCACCTCTCGAGCGGGATAAGACGTCCAAGCGACGTCGTCCGGATCGATGAAACCCAAACCGGAAGCAATAGGCACAGAGAGGGACAAGCGGAGGGAGCGTAAAAACCGGTTCTGGGCCCCGTGGAATGGTGAGCAAGCTCATGTACGGAAGCGTGTAATGATCATGTTTTTCCCCGGGCTGGTGCGATAAGATAAGATATTCGGTGTTCAAGGTGTGGTGCCCAGTCGTCTCCAAGAACAAGGCAAGAAGGGTGGAATGTGAAGGAAAACTCACATTTTCACGCGCCAAGTGGAGGGCCCCCTTTATGCCTCGCGCGGAGATGGCTTTAAACCAAAATGCGCAAAAGAGGTGTTGACGACTTGGCTAGAGCTTGGGTACTTGTAGGAGTAACTGGAATGCACTGGACTGTAATTCCTTGATGGCGAGCTTGTCGGTGCCTATTTATCGGACCCTGATTTAACACGCTACCGGTTCCTGGGGTCCGAATAGCTTTATGTTTTGCACTGTGCATGGGAATCCTCCCTCAAGAACTGGTGCTCGAACAAGCAGGTCACACGTCATCTCCGTTCGTTGAGTTTAAGATTTATGGCAAACACCAAGAGCCGGCCTCTCGGACATGGGAACTCGAATTGCTAGCCGACCGGCCGGCCGGAAACATAACCGGACACCAAGCGTACCCGGTGACAAGCGGCGGACCAGTTGGCGAACCTCTCGATGATCTTGTTTCACGCACTACGCACATTGACCGCGAACGCTGGGAAAAAGTAAATCAATCGGAACGGAACTCAAGCTCTCGGACCGTCCGTCTTCTCGAGCGGTTTTGGGAATGAGAGGGCCTAACCGGAGCGAAGATGATGGCCACTTCCGTCCACCCGTCATGTGATTCGTTTTGAGGCGCTTTGTTTTTAGCGCGGAACTGGAATCGAGGTCCGGAAATGATGGATTCCCACCTAGAGACCGAAGAACCGGTGGCCAGTGGCGTTCTTCATGATTGTAAACCTCTTCGAAGCATCTTGCTAATCAGCGCCAAGCCCCGTTTTCGTAAACTTCTTGAGGAAAACAACAAACCGAAGCATGCGTCGAACGGTTGCTACGTTCCTGTGTCATTCCCCCACGGAGACCATTTGCTGCTGCTGCTGCTGCTGTCTTGGCCACGATTATGCGAGTCATTAGAAAACATTAAAAACAAATGGCTTTGCGAAACTCGATGATGATGGATCCGAAGGGGGGGGAGAATTGCAGCGCCAGGCGCACTCCAACTAATCCGCTCCGATCGAAGCCGATCGATGAGCGAGCCGTTCAAATGCAAGTGTGTGTCCGGGGTTGGTGTCCGGAAATTGGCAGATTAGCACACCGGATAAGCCGTTTGATCGATCGTTCGCACTGCATGCGGTGTGGCCACGAATAATGACAAACACACTCAGGCACACACTCGGGCCACCGGTTGCAGCCGCCCCGGATCGATCGATTTATCTTCACCGCGGCAAGGTGTTCCGCGACTACATTAGCCATCAGCGCGGTTTCAATAATCGAAAACGTCGGCAGGTGAGCGAGAAAGGCCAAGTGACCAGTCCGGGTGGACCCCTTTTTTGCGATCCG
>NC_064877.1:79015646-79040646 GCF_943734665.1 Anopheles aquasalis
TACATCGATGTTCTAATTAAATTTGCATACAAATTACCCGTGAAACAATTGGATCAACAATGTTTAACCTTCCACCGTGTGCTGCTTTCGAAGCCTAGACAAGCGCGAGTGCTGTTGTGCAGCTTTCGTAAGGAATTATTCAAATTTTCTTCGAATTTATTCTAATTAGGCGTCATGTTCGCCTCACCGCTGGTGTGCCTGGCACCGCTGGTACCGCCGGAATGCTGTGGAGAATGATTTCGTTTTCTACTTTCAGCAGCAGCACAATCAGCTCCACGACGCTATGTAGATTATGGTCGCTGGCAGGCGGCAGATAAGGTTACCATCGTCAGCGCCACACAAACACACATACTATGCGCGAGATGGCAGTAAATCATCGTTAAATTTTGTGATGATTTATTGGGTTCAGTTTTCCCAGCATGGCGTTCGCGTAACGGTTCGGAGCCATCGCGCGGCACGGCAAGGAAAGCTCGTCAAACTTTGTTTTCCGTGGCCTTGTCTCTATCTCTCTGGGGGGAGATTCGGGGCAAAGGGGATTGGATGCTACTTCTTCTTCTTCTTCGCGAGAGGATTACTATTTGTCAGCTTCACGCGGTGATAAGATGCGGCGGAGGCGCGCTATGGAGTCTTTCCTGTGGTGCTCTATCTCGGGAACCTGGGCGAATGAGTTATGGGAATGGAGATGAGCATTAAGGCAAGGGCATCTCGATTTCGGTTTACAAAATGGAACATTACTACGCGGTGGAGTATTGTAACTCTGCTTGGCATGTTACTGTTCAACATTTACTAGATTAGAAAAACAAAAAACATATTTAAGATAATCACTCTGGTGTAATAGATTCACAATTGGGTGTCATTCCCTCTATTCAATCCATTGATAATATTATTTTTTCAACTAATATCACCTTCATCCATATATTCGTCGATTTGTAGCATAACTAAGAAAATAGCGTTAACTTTTTTGTTTTTTATAATTTTGTTAAGCCTACTATACCAATCTAAGGAAATAAGGACCAAGTACTTCTTTTTTCAAAATCTCCATGGATGAAACTAAAATGTATCCGAAGTACGTTCTGTTCAGATCCACTCAATTAAATTTATTCAACCATGACAACATTCCCATAAATTAAGAAATAAACAATCTAACGCCCAAGATTCAAATCTATGTTCCAATCAAATTGATTGCTTGATATTCCTTGGAGCATCTTCACGAATGTTGATTAGAATGTGTTGACTACAACACTAGGAAATCCATAAAACGAAACTATCAAACTCTTCGAAGAGACTAGAATCGTCAATATTCTGATGCTTGTCTCGAAACAACCTTTGATCGCCAGACGAATCGATTGTTCTTCCATAAGAAACCCCCAAGAAAGAAAGGTATTAATTGCGCCCTTTTTAAGTTCCCTTGGTTCCTAGTTCCAACATTCAATCAACCACATGGCTCCACGACCTCAGACGTTATTCAATTAAACGCTTTCCTTCCCCACCCGGCAATTTAATGCATTTTTTTTCTCTAATAAACTCCTTCGATGCCCGCCCATTTCTACATCGCACTCGCAGCGCAACACCTTCCCGGTGTTAAGTGGCATCAAAACGGACACAGGATTCGGTCGCTATTGTCCCTTACCTCCCCTTTTAAAGTGTCACGCACGATCAGATCGGAAACCCTTTACCCGATTTCAATTACCCACCCCGGAATCCGGTGGACGGTTTAACGGTTTAACGCGTTCCGAGACAGAGAGCGAAAGAACGCATCCAGCACGCGTAAACGGTGGTAGCCCTTTCTGAAATTTTGATGCCACCATCTGTCTCTAAAAAACATTATACTTTAGATTTATGACCCCCTGGGAAATCTATCCTGAGTGCCAGGAACCACACATTCCACCGTTTCGAGGCTCAACCACGAACGCGTTGCGTTGAAAACACCTCGGCCACCAAAAACAGAAGGTACTTCGTCGCTCGCAAGGCGATTGTGGATCGATTGGAAATGACCCTTTAATTATACAATTTATCAAAATTAGACAGAAAATCATAAAAAGGACGACGGACAAACACAGACAAGCACGCACGCACGCACGCACGCCGTGCTGCGGTTTGTTGATCGATTGCGTTGAGGTCCTTGATGTGGTTCCTGGATGTGTTGGTACCGACGCATATGGGTAATGGTAAAATAATAAGCTACTTGAGGGATAATAACAGCTTCGACTGTTGGCCAGGGGGAGCGCTATTCGTAGCCCTTGGAACCGTGAAGATCAACCCCTCTCTAGAGCGAGAAGATCGATGCTAACGGGATCCTTCCTTCAGTCCAGATGATGTCGAGGAAGAGCGCACATCCTGTAAATGTGCCTTGTGTCTGTTGAAGGACATCAAACACAACCAAACACATCGTGATGGTGCGTCATGGTGGTTGCGGTCGCGAATAGCTAATGTTTGCCGGCCGCGTAACATACAAGCCGGAGTTCGCTCGCGCCCCCAAATGAGCTGTCATTCAATCAACAACCAACACCCGGCCCCAGGCGCCCCGTGTCACTCTTGTATCGAGGACACAGAGAGGGGGAGAGAGAGAGAGAGCGGCGGAGATCCCGAAACCAATTCCGCCGCGAGGCCCACGATCGCGTGGTCGCATTTGTCGCGTAATAGAAAATTAGACAACTCGACAGCGGGACCGAAATCCGGGGGCACCACTAAACTGTGTCGCTGTGGTTGCCATCAATGGCCCGCGGAATGGGTTGTATCTGCCAACAGTCAGCCCACCACCGTCGCCACCAGGTGTTTATGTTGATTTTTCCAAAAACCTACGCGCGACCGCCACCGGATCGATTACCGCACCGACCGGAGACCGGAGAGTTGATGAAATTATGATGAAAAATTAGAAAAACCGCATGTGTATTTAGTCTAAAAAGGGGGTTGCCTCCTGTTGGCATGTAATTAATGCTGAAATGAATGTTAATTTTTTTTAAGGCAATCATTGGCGGAGGCGATCATCGAGCGAAGCGTTTTGAGCAATCGGGATGAGGAGAGCCGAGAGGGAGGCGTTCAGTACACCACGCACCACGCCGTGTTGGCCACCTAACTAGGCTTGGAATGCTGTGTGTTTGGCTTGAAACGAACCGCATCCAAAATTACGATAAAAAGGGAGAGAGAGAATCAATTTCACTAAACATATAATCAGACGCTAACCTAATTAATGGAAAGAAAAAGAAATAAAACAAGTTCCCCAAAAAGCGAACGAGAAAGAAAAGAACCGCAGTTCATATTCCGAAAATGCAAATCACTCCGGAACCACCAGCGGCCCAATGGTTCTCCAGCCAGCAGCAGCACAAAGTGCGGTTTGCGCTATTTATGTGGCGCGCGCGTTATGATACCTGGCGCACTCGCAGCGAGCGTTATACGTTGCGAGTTGCGTGAGATGCAGTTTGCATCTCCACTGCACTGCGGTTCACCACCACCCTTCCCCCAATCGCCACGCTATCAACCCTAATTACTGTCTGACGCACTAATGAAGGCGATAATCTATTTTAAATTAATTTATGCATTTGTTGCGCCAAACCATCGGCACGCACACGCTCCCTCGAATGCATCATGCAACCCCCCGTTATGGGAGGCCCTCCTCCTCCTCCCCCTCTTCCTTACCTTCCACCCTTTTTTGCAAACCTCCGCCACCTCCGCTGGAGCTTCCTCGTTCCGGGGGAAGTTTCGCGCTCGCTCGTCGCTTCTCTTATCGTAAGCGGAGAGTTGAGATTGTTGTCTCTGCTAATGTCGCCCACCGATTAGTTCTCCGCCTTGCATTTCGTCACTCGCTAGTCGCCGTCCTCGGAAGCTCACCGTCGTCGTCGTCGTCAGGGCGAACGATCGGTTATTAATCTCCTCGTCATCCGCGACCACAGCACAAGATCACCAACAAGCGCGCGGTATCGCGGAGTGATCGCGGGTATCGGGAGGTGTTTTGGCTGCCGAGGATTGTTGGAGCCCCCAAGTAAGCCCACGCGCGACATCAACGCGTCAACGCGCCGCGCGCCGAGGAATTCAATTCCGAAAGCGAACAGCCAAACTCCCGGCAGCCAGAGTAGCGCAGCAGCAGCTCGACGCGGATCGTCACGGATGGTGGCCGGAAATTTATGACAACTAACGGATTAACTCTCGGGGGGCTTCTGCCGTAAATTATGGCTGGCCAGCCGGCGTGAGCGCGCGCGACCAAGCTCTCTATGATTGAAGAGGTGTCTGGATCCCCAAGGATGGAATCGAGAGCCAGCCAGGCCAGCCAGAAGCAACATGTTATACACGGACCAAACGGACCAAACCTGACTAGCATCTTGTTGTACACGTTGTCGCCAAGGAATTTCATCAAACACAACACGGACCTTTGGGGTGGTGGTGCGTTCTGCGGAAGGAACCGTTAAATGGTTTTCGACAAAACACCGCTACCATCATCACCCGTTGCGAGTGTGAGCTGGCCAGTCAGCCGTATTTTGCTGATGAATAGGTGATAGATATTTGCTGCATAATTTGCCGACCATAAACACAAGCTCACGAGCTGAGGTGGGCTGGGGTTTGTGGAGAAAGAAGGAGCGCGAGAGTTGGCTTTAATTGAAATCTTGTCGTGGGCTTGATGTGTCGTTTGGTGGGATCGAGATGATTTTATTGCTTCGCCCGGAAAGAAAACAGTTGTCGGATGGAGTGACTAATCAATCGGAAAGGAAGGTGAAGCGACTTTGAAGTTGCGTTGGAAGTGAAAAACATTTTGAACATTTCATTTTGAAGAGGATTGTTTGATGATTTAGAGTTTGGTCAAGGAAGCATCAAGCCATTTGATGGAAAAAACTTATTCGAAGACCAATGTACAACTTCAACAACTACAAGTGGAGATATTTCCACGGCTATTCACCACTAATAACCACCCTTTTTGCTGGTGAACCTCTAGGACAAACTAAAAGTGCTTCCCACAAAAGCACTTCCCAGGTCACAAATCAGAAAACCGTTGTACGTCGGTTTTGACCTTTCGACGACTTACGAAGCGCCAGCAGAGCCAGGTGCTAGCCAGTCATTTTCACCCAGTTTCTCCTGTCGCCATTACACGGCCACGGCGGAGACCGTAAATCATGATCTTATTCAAATCGCACGTCGGCGCAGAACGCGCCACTATGGCGCGCGATGGTCGCACGGATGTCGGAAAAATAGCTTTCAGAGGTTGATGACGATGCTGTGGTGATGATTCTCACCCTCTTGTACTCAGGGTGGGGGTGAAAGGGCATTTCCGGTTTGTGTGGCTCGTGAGGGAGCGAGCTACATGACTTTTATATGACATCTCGACGCACTCCAAGAAGCAGAACTCGGAAGGAGCAGCTCCATTCAAATCACCCAAGATGGTTTATGGCCTGCTACTGCTGGAGGTGTGCTCGAATTCAGTGGCTGCTAGATGGCTGGGACGAGCTTTGTAAAGGGCTTCTGTTCAATCCAGCTTAGTAGGCTTTGTGAACTCGATTCCCGTTATTTCATGTTTTAGGATCATGATAAAATGGCAGCTTCCGTAAATATTATAATTTTTTATATAGAAACTGAAGCATAACATAAGTTTGAAGATTAAATTCTTATGTAAATGCAACATTAGCACCCAGAACACGTTGCTATACTGCTGTTGATTGGAAGTGATATGAGCATCTAATCATCACCATAGTACACCAATCGCATTACTAAAGGATGAATAATTCACAAAATACTCCGCCACTCACCCATACGGACCAATCTCACGCTAACTCACGAACCGAATGCCAGGAATTGTCATCAGGAACCCCTCACCCCAAGATCAAGACCGCGCGTGTAACGTTATGCTAAACATGTGTTTTGAGCGGAGTCGAAAAATAATTGGCCCGAAAAGAACCAATCTCCGGCTCGTCTCCTCGTTCTACGCCACCAACACCACGACACGGGCAAAGTGAATCCTACGCAAGTCCGGGTGTTGAGCATGAGGGGGTAACGCAACGCAATGCCACGCCACGACACCTTCGGGACACCCATTTCGGGTGGGATATTACATTTCAGCCCGCATACCAGCCAGTCAGCCAGCCAGCAAGCCAGAAATGGATCCCGTCGGTGTCACGGAGAGTGATGATGAATATTTCGACAACAATTTGGTAACCGGCAGCCCCTGGAAGCGGTATCCATTTCCCCGTTCCCTCCTTTCGATGCCGTACTCATCACTTTGAGAAGTATCTCAAAATGGTAGACAGTGAAGCGAAGTGTTGCTGAAGACAATCGACCGATTGTTGGAAAGCAGTAAGAAGAAGCGCCCATCGCATGCGGGAGTGAGTTGCGTCTGCTTCAATTAAAAAAGTATAAATCATGAACATGGTCATGTTAATCCATCCGCTACAATGTTCCACCACCAAACAGCCACCAGACACGAACACACGAACGAACCAAAGAGAGTCATCGAAGCTCGGATTTTCGCAAGTTATCATCATAACGGGCGGCTCCTTTCATCGCGAGCGAACAGGAAGTGGCCCTCGAGGAGCGGCCTCCGTTTGTGTATCAAACACTTCGGCCTCTCCCCCCCTTTCCGGTAATTGTTAGTAGTCGGTTCGTCGCCTGAAACGAGCCGGCTTGTGGCCTCGAGCGAACTGGAGTGTTGTTGTTTTTTTCGTGGGGGGAGTGGAAGGAAGTGAAGCAGAACGATGGCATTCAACTCGCAGCCGTTCGATCTCGCTAACAAGACACGAACACCTATCGAAGGTGTTGGCAGATCTTGGTGCTGGTGCTGCCGGGATTCGCTATTTAATGCCAAATATTCCAACTTACTGATGCTCCGTTCCGATGGTTCCCGGCTCGAGCTGCTACCACTCCGACCGGCCATGATGGCAGCAATCGAAAAGTCGGTTCCATTTCCGTTCGTTTTCTGTGAGGCCACCAGGGCGGCCGCGGCTGCTGCAGCTGCAGCGGCAGCTGCTGTCGTTGCAGCCGCTCCTGTCGTTCCACCACAGAGACTTTGCGTTCCGAGTAACATGTTTTACAGAATTCGAACTCAAAACACTTCCAGAAGCACGTGAAGCACGATTAGTTTCTCACTTTTTAAACCATAATTGATAGAACTACACTAAAAGAAAGCACTGAATTGCTGTGTAATCGTCGTTGGGCTGTCATTCACTACAAAAAACCATAACCTCAACCACACCGTCCACAGAGAAAACTCAAAAAGGAATCACAGTTTTCCCGACGACGAGCAAAATGGAAAACACGCCAATGCCGTCGCTCAATCATTCATCTGTCTCACTCAGCACCAGAAAACGGAAATCCTTTTCACCCACGGCGACCGAAAACAACGGACGAGCGAGGACGATTCGCTTCCGCCAGGCGGCCAGGCTAGTCGACGGAGTAGCTTCTTTTGGGGGTTTGCTGGTACGTAGTACCCCTAACGTGTGCCGGTAGCAAACTGCACGGGAACTGCATAACATGGCCGCCATTCGCCGCTGCCACCAGGTTCGCCGGGCGACCACCAGCGCGCCCACCACCCCATCACCGCCGTCGTCGTCGTCGTCGTCGTCGTCGTCATCGTCGTCATCAACATCGTGGCGTCTTGGTCGTGGTGGTCGTCGTCGTTGGGGAGTATGCGTGTTGCGTGTGGAGCCGACTCCAAGTTGTTGAAAGAAAAGAATCAGCCCGCGGCCTGCATGTCGCGGATTGCCAAGGATCGACAATGAAGAAGACACAGAAGAAGCAAAAACCGGGTTCGCCAGGTTTCAGTCCCAAGCCTTTCTTCCTCTTTCCTTGGCCAACTGTTACAGAGGTGGTCTCTCGCTTTATAAAATCATTTGCCTGCCAGTGAGGATCAATTGGTGATCAATTTCTTCCATTTCTAGGATATAAAACATCGTTAATCCATTAATTAATCGAAAGAAGGTAGTCTGGTGAACTGTAAATAGAAGAAAACGAACCAAAGCGATGCCAACATTCACTCGAAACCAGCATCCAAAACGCCGGATCGATGGAATGAACTCACCATCCCCTCATTTTCATCCCCCGGACGAGGATGTCACAAATACTAGCACAGCAACGTGAACAAAACGTAGCTCCACCCCCTTTTTTTTCATCCCCTTCTCGGAATCGCCGTGGAAAAGCGGGGAAAAGCTTTGTTGTTTTTGTTGTTGTTCCAAGCCCGATTCTCGGATGACGACTCGGCCTGCAAAGCAAAATGTTTTTTCTATTTTCAGATAAGTTTAAGAGCTTTAAGAAGCAATAATTAATTTAATATAATTTGTTTTTGTTAAATAAATTTAGTTTATGTTAACAAGAATGAATAATACTAGATTTTTGTATTATTTTTCATTTAAAAAACGAAAAAATAAAAATAGTCATTAGAGTAATATATTTTACTCAAAAATCTTTCAATCAAACATTTCTTTAATTGTCTAAAACGATTCCAAAGGAACAGAGTCTGGGTGAGGCCTTCGTTGCGGTGTACCAACCGTGACGGTATCGCCCCTGCCAGGCCAGGCCGCGTCGTCCGTGTGCATGTGCTGAGACGGACACATCATCGCCACCACCGTAGAGGAGAGGAGGGAGGAAAGGAGCGGAGGTTAGTAAATAAAAATGTCTCATTTTCAACGGCCACGGTTCGGAGTCAGCTGGAAATAAGAGAGACACAAGGGCTGCGCTCGTCGTCTGTTTCCCGGTGTTCTTCAGGGGATGCCTTTCAACGCGTCCCTCCGATACACCCTATCATACCAAGCGAAGGGTGCGGCACCTAATTACAACAATACACACACATACACCCGGCACAGGGAACTCAAGCAACGCCATTTTACATTCCCCATAAAGCGTACCTTAACCCCCTTCTGGAGTGACACGACACTCTGCGACAACGACAACGATGATGATGCTTCGATGAAGAACATTTTACACTTTTTAACGAGTCAAGCAACACACCGTTTCCATGGTGGCCACGGCGGCATATTAATGGACGCCAATTTGCGCCCGCCGAAAATGGCACCAGGCGCCACTGGAGCAGTTCCGCCGAGGCCAGAACGCGCGTTCGCTAAATACTTTCACGCCGACATCGTCACCATCGCCGCCATCGTGACGATTAGATAGCCTGGCAACCGTCAGGATGACGACTACGACGACGATGGTGACAATGACTACTACGACCAAGACGACGACGACAACAGGTTGTGAGACTGGCTGCTCAACTGGAGGACATTATTAAATGAAAAGCTGCTGCTAGCAAACAACATGGCCACGGCCACGGTGGAACCCATTGGCAAATAAACACCAAAGTGAACAAGCTTCTTGAGACACACGCCGCCAGTGGCCACCATCGAGACGGGAGCCACGTCACCGAGCTGGAACACCGTTTAGAAACCTGGGAAGAAGAGTTAGAAGTGCACGTCTGGTGTGGTTAATGAGGAAAATTTGATTTTATTAAGATGAAACCATCCATCGCCAGGTTTTCCCGGGCATGGATAACCATCTCGGCGAGATTTTAACATGAATTTGCATAATGATAAGCCACGCAGGACGGCATTGTGACGTCAGAACCTTAATGTGTGTTCTAATTTAAAATTCTGAATGTTTTGAGGGATAAATTGTTGAGGAAATCTACTTTTGTCCCTTAAAATTTGAGGAAACTTCAAGAAATCGATGATACTCCTTCCAACACATCCACCAGGAAAGGAGTAGAGACCTCAGCTGAGCTTCTCGGCAAGAATCATTAATATCCATCAACAACCGGAGGAGCTGGAGCTCGTTAGCAGCGAACGTTCGTCACTCGCTCGGAACGATCGTGTTGGTGTGTTCCTTGGCTCAAATCCGGTGGCCTGACAACTTACCAAGCCCATTTTCATCAAATTAACAATCCCTTCCACTCCATCGCACCAGCGGCCGTGAAGCGAGATGTTGTCGCAGCTGAAGACCATCACAACCACCGGCCTGGGGTTTTTGGCACCAAAAAGGCAGCACCACAACACCGCAGCACCCTTGGGACAGAAGAAGGACATGCCTGCAAGACCCTACAGGCACCGGAGGAGGTTGTAAAGCCTTCGGAAACCTCCGAAAAGGTGTGATCTCGTTGTAGAGCTGCCGTGTTGGCCGCCACCATTGTTCGCCCGGTGTCTCGGGGTCTTTATTTACACTCCAGACCATAAACCACTCGGCCCCAGGGAAAGATTTACGACCACTTCCACCTCCGGTCCCTCCGTTTTCGTCATCTTTTCGGGGTTGGTTAGTGCGCCAAGGTGGCTTCCATCTTGTTCGAGACCCACTGGAGGCGCGAGGGTTTCTCAAGAAACTTCCTCTCGCGAACTGGGCGCAAACATGGCTGCCCGTCCGTGGCTTCCGTGCGACCCCAAAAAAAAGCGACATCAAAGAACGAGCGAGCGAGCGAAACGCAAATAGATGGGATACAATAAACAAATGAATTAAACTATTTATGATTTTATGCGCCCTTTCCGGTGTGCTGGCCTGGCCCGGGAGCGAGAGCGAACGTGAGCGAACGCTTGGAAGGGGAAACGGTTCGAGGTTCTGGCTCAGAACCTACCAGAACCGGCCGGTATGTTTATGGTCTGCCATTCTTTCATCACTGCGCTCACTACTCCGTTGTGTCGCCTCAGAAAAATCTCATCAAGAACGACGATTACACGTACGCATTTATGCCGCGGAACCGGACGAATGGCGGACGAAACTTGTCCAGATTGGAATTTTACCGGATTACAAACCAGCACAAAGCACTGTACTGAAGCTACACGAAGAAGACCGGAACATGATGTAAACTGGTTCGATACAGTTTGTTACTTTCTCGTCTACATGTTTGCTACAGCTTGTTACCGGCATTACAACGATTATCGATCCTCATCATGCAGCTCATTACGAGGAGGGCATTAGTTTATGGTAAGGAAGCGCTATAAAGAAGAACTCATCTTGATGATATTGTTTGCAGTGGTTTATAAGCATATAAAGTAATAAAAGGCTGTCTCCCTTTGGTAGTTGTAAGGGATGTTTGAAAGCTGTATAAATCAGGTAGGAAGTTATAGAGGTGTATGCAAAGTGCAGGTAATTTAATAGCTAGCTAGATGAAAGCAACAACGAGAATCTGCCAGACACTTGAATTTTGAAGAACAAATCGACGCACAACAAAAGATATTCTTTTATCTTTGTTTCTTTAATAATATGCGAACAGCTTCTATATGTTTGAAATTAAATTATGAATTTGGCTTAAAAATACGTTGCAACTGTATCTTATTATGTTACTAGCGAGTAAGCGATCCAGAGCAAAGCGGAAGATCTTATGAAAGATGCCAGTTATAGCTAACTAATGGCCATTAATTCTCAATTCCTCTGTTGAAAATGATTTCCTAATGACAACTATCGCCATCCAGACACTCTATACGTTCACTCATTAACAGCTTTATCACAAACTTCATACAACCATAATCATCTATTCGGTTCGGCGCTATTCAGACCTAATGGATCTAATGAAGTTCAGCATCCCTGTCCATTTCTTCTCCTTCCATCCAACGAACCAGATACGAGCGACTCAAGTCACAATCGACCGCTTCTTTCGCTTCGTAACCAACCGAATCCGCCGACTGCTCCCGCGTGGCCTCTGCTTATCGTTTTCCACATAATTTATAAATTTTCTTTTACGAAACCGAACAGAAGAAAAACCCTTCTCCTCCACCATTCCACAAGTCCTAGGGGTCGAGTCACGATAATCGGTCCCTCTCTCCCCGAACGAACGAGCGAACGAATGCTGTAAATTCTGCATCCCTTGCCCTGGCCCTGGCACCAGGGAATGGAAAATGGAGAAACGGAGAACGGAGTCGTCGTCGAGATCAAGGCGCAGATTGCGGCTCTATTTGTGTGCTCAGCTCCATCCAGGTCCGGGGCGGGTTAAATGGTTAAAAGTAAAACATTCGAACGCGGAACGGAACGGGGATCGCATAACATTCTCCCCCGGCAAATACTCGGCCCATCTGGGGGGGTGGTTTGGGTGTTTCCGGTTTCCGATCAGGCCACGACGGACGGTGATGCCGACAGTCCACCGAAAAGCGCTCATTTCTCTTCGCATTCAATTGGGAAAGGAGCGTTCGTTCGTAGGAGGAGCTCGTTGGTTTGTCCGGGGACGTGCCATACCGGACAGAGTGGCCCCGGAGGCGAAACCGATGCCGCCCAAGAGATAAGGGACGGCGAACACGTTGCAGCAGCAACGACTCTGCAATGCACCGCGGTGCAATATCAATAAACAGACGGACCACCGAAAAGCGAAGAAGCTGGCAAGCTGACCACCGATCTACCAATTTCGTGTTTTCCTTTTTTTTATTTGCTGTTGTTTTTTTTTGTTGTTGTGGCCGACCAGATAGTGCACGGTACTGCCAGTGCAAGTTATCTTTAAGAGGCTCACCAATCACCCTCTCCGAGTCGAAGAGCGCGCGCTCCAATCCCGTCAGCGACCCACCAGTGCCAGTGCCAGCGGCCACTTAAACCCGGCCCTTCCGTTCGTTCACTCGCTGTTTGAGGTTTGTTTTCCCAATTACGTCCCTCGGACCACGGGAACGCAACTCGGTGAACGGCGAACGGCGCACGGCGTGAACAGCAATCTGCAGATGATTATCCGCGAGAGACGCAAAGCAGATTCCGGCCGGAGAGCGAAGTAGCGGTGCACACTTTCTAGTGTTTGTCGTCGTCGTGGCGCAATTGGCCACGCTTCCGACAGTTTCAAGTGCTCGGATCCCGATGGTCTCTTATCGATGGAGCTGGACCGCAGTCCGTGGTCGGTAAACAAGCTATTGGCGAATCGATCGCGAGCTCCTCAATCGGTCTCCGGTCCACCACCATCGTTGGCGGTGTGCCGAGGGGTAATGATATCCGTTCACCGGGCTGCTGCTGCTGCTGCCATTTCCTTATCGGCTATAAGCATGGTTTATGGGGTCTTTCTCTTTCTTTTTCTCTTATATCACTTGGCTTTGATTGGCTGAGAAATGCTGGGGGCCACTTTCGCAAATACCAATATGGCACATCAAACGGGATGCCGACGACCACGTCGGAAGGTGTTCTGCTTACCGTTAGTTTAGGGATTTTTGATAAGAACATGGAAAGGGCGGCCACTTGTGCGCGTGGTTTTGCACTGAAGGAAGAATAACTGTAAACACGAGCGCCTATCGTGTGCATATCAATAAAATTATAATTTATGGAGACCGAATGCCTATGCGTCAGAACATTCTCTTTTGTATAGGAATAGGAAAAGGTATAACGTTGTGAGGATATGTGGTTTTTTTATATTCATAAAAATCATGAAACGATTATCGTGTTCTTGACCACGGTTTGAAGTGCTCATTCTCTGCATTAACTTATTTATTTATTAATATTTTTACATTTTTACCCATTTTTGCATCAAGCGAAGAAAAACTGACAAAGATATCTGTTTTTGAAAACCTTCGCTTCATACATGGCTCAATGCAGCTCGTTATTTTGAAGCACGTTTCCTAAAACCAATGTTTTCAACGTCAGTGCCCACCGTAGCATTAAAACTTCTTGGCCGATCGATCTGCAATTTTGAACACATAATCTGTCCACTATTTGCCAGGTAGTCTCGTTGAGTTTTCATAAATATTGTTGATACTTTTTTAAACAATTATGTAAAACTCGTTTTTTTGGAGAAAATCGTAAAAAGCATCGGGTTTCTCAATTTAAAAATTGTGCCAAAAATTGACAAATTCAACAAAAACTGAACGGGGCTACCTACATAAACTTATGATCTATGAAAAGAATATTTATTTGTATTTTTCTGATGCCCCTTAACGCAGCTACGACTGGCACTGTTTTTGGTTCAAATCGAAAGACTTAAGCGACGAACCCGGTTTGATCATTTATCAATCCGTCACCGTCAAAGTATGATCGATTTTTCAACTTTCAACTTTATTCAGCTTATCAATTTGTTAATTAATTCGTTAGTTCTCATTTTCCGAACCAAAGATTTATCGATCCGTCTATTGAATCCTTCTTCTAGCTCCTCTATGTTCACAACATAACAAGCAAGTGTACTACTTAAAGAACTAGACTTAATTGATCAAATTTAAGTGTAATTCGTACCTAGCTGTGACCCTTTCCGTGACCTTATCTCTACCTCATTTCAATACCTTGACATCCATTACCAACAATGCCAACCGATCCTTCTGCCCCTTCATAATCTCATATCGCCTCCACTTTGAATACTCATAAAATCCTTACACCACCAAGGGTCGGCTGCGAACGATGAAACAAACGCGATGAAATAGCCACACCATCCCGTCGGCCAACCGTGACGTTCGTGACGTCGCTCTCGTCGAGCGTTAATTTAAGGAATTGCTGCCCGCGACCTGCTAGTAGATCCGGTTCCATCCCCTTCAACGCCAACGATGGTAATGAGATGGTGGCCAATCGATAAAGTTGTGCCGGGTGCGGCGGAATTAAAACAAAACTCTCCTCACCCAGTGGCCGATGGCCGCCCAGTGCGGGTCGGGTCTCTGACCCCCTCCGCCGACACACGCGGTCACACTAATTGCGACCGCCAGGCAATCGATGACTTATGATGAAAGTAATGAGCATGGCACATGATTGACCGACAGGAAATGTGCAGCAGCCAGCCGAGAAGGGGGAGAATGCGTGAACGTGGAAAATGGCGAACCGAAAAGGGGTTGGTGCGTTCGTCCTGCGCCAGCGAACGATGCAATCGCTGTGAAAATGCCGAGTAATTTATCATGTTTTCGCATTTAACCTTCATTAGGCGGAGAGAGAGAGACAGGGCCAAGGGGAGACGATTCTCCTTTTCTTCCTTTCCGATCGGTCGATCGATGATGCCGAACAGCGGTGAAACGCTTTTGATGATAAGGGCGCCTTTTGCTCGGCCGCAGCCTTTCATCGATGATCATGTTGATTGGTCCCTTGGCCTCTGGTCCAACCAACGTCTTGGGCGGCCGATCGGACACCAGCAGTATCCTAATCAATCGAGGTGCCTTCTCATTTGGCATCCCTTTTGATCGATGCCGTCGTACGCTAATTGCGATTGACGATCATCAAACCGATTGGATCGGATTCGCACTCGCTGCCTTGTAGTGCCAAGTGGTCTCTACCTAATCTACGGTGTGCCCTCGGTGAGATAATCACCTGTATTATCTTACGAAAATGTGTGAAACATGAAGTGGATAACACGCCCTCGAAGCACGCATCGCATCACTTTCGCACCAAAAGCACCAAGTGTCCAAGGGATTGAATGCGTCGGATCAGCTTCAAATTGCCACTTTGGAAGATTACTTCGTCGCTGCGTGAGGTCCGGAACCGGAAGCATACTGTTGGGCAACCACGGTCAGCTTTGGCGGCTCTGTTTCAATCCCAAAATTGACCACAAAACGACAAAAACCAACGAAACGATCGGTCGGACCGAACCGGACCACAAATTAGAGGGCCCAAGAATGCCGCAGTGACAGCGGATTGCCACCAGCAACACCCCGGGGGAGAGGGTAGGTGTTGGTGTTGCATTTCCTCTCCAGGTCGCTACCGGAAGAAAGATTCATTTTCCATCCAGTGGACCTCCTGGGTTTCGAGTCGCCTGTTTTAATTATTTAATTCTTTTCGTATTTTCCATTTCCTTTCCAGTCCATTCCAGCAGCAGAAGCAGCAGAAGGACTGCTCAGTTTGAAAGTTGACGAACCTTTTCATTACCCTGGTACGGCCCCTGGTGGTCGTCGCATTCTTCGCGAAGGACATTCCGTGTCATACCTCGGACTGTTTGTGACAATTTGGTCAAATCACAAAAGGCCACAAGAATGGAAAAACTTGGCAACTCGGCCGAACGTGAAACGCATAAATAAGGCCGACAACGACGGCGGTGATGGTGACTTCCTTTTTATCATTATTTTCCGACGCTCCGTTTGTCGGTTTTCTTTGTTGCCTGTGTCCTTAGCCAACCTAAAAAGGACTCACTCTCTCTGTCTCGTGTGTCCGGGTGCACGAGGATACTACCATCATTCCACCAGCTGTCCATCCTCCGGTGTCCCTTTTTCCGGTTTTCCCTCGGACACGAGGCACAGAAGTCGCTTTTTTCTTTAAATATCACGAGCAACATTAACGGGACCCTCGGAGCCGATGAAATTACTCCCGGTGTCCCTCGCGTAACCGCATCAACGAGACCGCGCCATTGAGTGTCGCGAAAGTTGGGAAAATAATGTTATTATCCTATTCGAAGGTTTGACTTTTCGGTCTCTTTTTCGGTCGATCGAGGGCCGAGGGCTTTTCTGGGTGTGTTTTTTTTTGTTTTGTTGGGTTTTGTTTTCCGCCATCCACCTCCGGAGCCAAGAATGACCACAACTGAAGAGCCGTTAGCTAATTTAGGGCACAGTGTTGTGTCGGTTGGATGGTTGGTATTTTTGGGAAAGGTTCCTCCTATCAGGGTCATTACGGTTTTGGGAAATAAAAAAAAACAACAACAACCGGTCGTAACGGTGCCACCAAACTCATCGCAAAACGAGGCCCACGGGACCGCGGGCGCCTTTTTCTCGGGTGACTATCGGGTGCGATAATTATTGGCGAGCAGACTGATGCCAGGCCCTCATCGGGCCTTATTGTTCGCTGGTTCTGCACCATTTTTGCGCCAAATTTTTACGCCAACGGTCGAGCAAGCGGAGATGTAAATTATTCCCCGCCCAAAATCTGTACCATGAACACTCTGTTGGAAAGATGCGCAAAACGTAGTGAAATAATAGCAAAATGAGGACTTTAGAACGGTAAATGAGAATTAGAAACTGTGTTATTTATGGATTTTCAAGAGAATAATCATTACATAAATTTTCAGCAAAATGGAAAACAATTTGATTATGTTATTATGTTTTATGACTAATTTATGTCCATTTCGAGGAAAAATACTGTGGAAAAGTAGAACTATAACACAATCAGAAAATATAGACTACGAAGCAAACAAATAATCAAATTAAACAAAAACATAATAAAGTACCTATACAAACCCTTACGAAATAGATGCGTAAACTAATTAATAACAACCTCTTCATTAGCGAGCACCATCAGAGGCGATCCAATGAGAACGTCTATCCACACTCGACACAAACTACTAACTCAAACCATCAATTTGCATCTCTCCTCCCAACTGATCCAGCCCAGCGTATCACTTCCATCGGCTTTGCACAGCTTTCCAGGCAAATGGCAAATGATGGTGCTATTAGCAGGATGTTTGGCAGAAGCAGACACTTCATTGTACCGGGGCCAAGACGAGGGTGTGCGGCCACTTATAAAAAAAACCCTCCCCACACTAAAGAAGCAACAAAAAGGCGCCCGGCCATATGCAAGTCGCCAAACGTTTATCTACTCAATCGAAGCGATTTCCATTCGCGTGGGCCCATCGTTGGCTCGGTTGCTGCTGCTGCTGCTGCTGCTGCTGCTGATTGGTTCGCATTTTCGCAACAATCTATTTTCCACTCCCTCCCGGCAAGTCTGTTCCCGTGGCCCCGTCCAGTGCTCACACGAAAACGCATAAATAATGCAGTCGCCAAACTATTAATTACGAATAATTTATCGAAATTATAAACCCACCAAGCGACCACCGCCATCATCATCATCGGAGGAGGAGGTGGAAGGCGTGCTGTGGAGCTGCGGAGGCCTTTAGCACATTAACCACGCTTAAGACCGAGTCTGAGACTGCATCAGAAGCAGCAGCAGCACCACCACCGACAGTCTGCCGACTGACTGGCTAATGGAATCGCTCTCCTGGAGCACTCCTCGCCTCGCGATTGCAACCAGTGGTGGCTGCTGGTGGGCAACCACTCATCGGTCCTCCTTAGCCTTTCACGTCCTCCTTATGCACCACACAGACACACACTTTATCGGCGCCATTTTGAAATCATCGCACGCAGATCGCCTTGCTTGGTGCATGCAACCGCACATCGCAATCGAGAGCATCGAGGGCTACTGTTTGCCAAGGAACACAGCATGATCGTCGAGTGTTGCGTGAGTCACAGCGCCACAAAATGGCAGACAGTCCGTGACGCCGTTAACAAAAAAACAGGGAAAGGGGATCAAGATATCAAGATGCCAACCCCGGCCACGATTCCCAGTGTTTACCTCTAATTGCCTCTTGGTGGCCATCATTTCAAGTGCGAGTTTCGTTCCAAAGTTTATCCAAATTATAACACACCAACCAAGAGGGGGTCTGTCGGATTAGAGGTGCCATCACCGTTGCATGTGGCTTATCAGAATGGCGTGCCAACAGCAGAAAGCACTTTCTTCTTCAACTTTGGAGAGAGAGAGCAAAAAATTCGATTCGAAGACCTTCTTCTTCTTGGGGGACTCCAACGCCATGTGACTGCGTTCCGGGCATTGTGTGAGGCCCAGTGGAGCTGGCTTCCTGTTAAGATCACGCCACCACTACTGGGCGCGAGCGTACACGGTTTGATGGCCGAGTGATCGATGAGATGAGTCGTGGTAGAACGTGCTGTCTTCCGTTAAGACCCACCACTCGCCATGGAAGCTCCAAAAAGGGTAAATCTCAGTTCCAAGTTCAACTCTTCTCCATCTCTCTGCCATCTCATTTCGACAGAGCAGAGACAGAGGGCCTGGTGGAAACATCTTAATGGGTGGGCAAACGGCCAACCGGTGAGCACAGGATACGCTGTATGGCCGATGTGGCACCCTCTCGGTGAGGTCCATGTAGGGATCGATCCATGGTGGAATCGGAGGAAATTTATCATTTCGCGCGCGCTCTCGAGCACGCGTGCGAGTGCAGCCGCGAACTCAACCCGTGGAGTGGCGGACACTGTGCGGGGGGACTTGTCGCGATCGTGGACCGTGTTCGCTTGATTAATGGTGACCCCATGGACGGCGCACGGACGGAGCGGACAGACAGGCCCGTGGCTCGTGGTGCTTTCGCTGACAGTGGAGTTAGAATGTGTGGTCGCGGGGGGGGGGGGGGGGTAGGAAGGGGTGCAACCGAAGAAATTAATATGGAACTCCCTCTCTTCTTCCCCTTCTCATGTGTGACGGGTTCGACGTCCCCCAGGCATCGTAGGTGGGCTCCATTTTGTGTGGATGATGTATGTCGAGAGTGGATTGTTTTCGTAACCCTGCACCCGCTGTCGCTGCCGCGGCTGTTCATCGTCCTCGCAGGAGCTTCTGAGGCCCCATTCGCGGTGGTCAATGTGGTGCAATTAGAGCACGTTTGGAGCGCGTTGGAGTGGAAACCAGCGCCGCAATATTGGTTTCTGAGTTGCGCAACCAAACGAGGCAACGGAGGCAGAGCAGTTTCGAGCGTTTTAAGAGAATCTAATCTGAGTGTCATTAAACTGTGATCTAACTAACTCAACCAACGCATCTATCACCGGCGGTCTCAGAATCGACAGAGAGAGCGAGAGAGAAAGAGAGAGTTCGATTTTGGTTTGGTTAAGTGGATGAAAAATATCAAACGTTTCGGTTTTGCAATCATAAATATGATTTCTTTTTTTTTGTTATAGAAAACCAGCTTAGTATGTATTTGCAATAGCCAATACTGTCTCAGAAACTAAAGGGTAATAAAGTCTAATGACTCAAGGATGATGAGTGCAGAATAATAAACTGAAGGATAACAAAGGCAGTGGTTTCGTCATGAATTGTGATTATGCTGAAATACAAATGAGTCAAATATTCTGAATCGAACTAATTCCCCTTTTAGTTACGTAGAAGAAGATCCTAATTTCACGAAAACAAAAACGAAATAATGGTGAACATGCAACTATTTTAAAGTTTTTACTCCGGATTTAATTTTTCAACATAAGATTTTCCTTGAGGGTCTCAATGCATTACTAAAGCTGCAATGAATGAAGTACTGTTATGTCTTTAGTTACTGAACAGAGAAATTGTAATAATTGATAAATTTTTGTTAGAAGAGTAATCAGAGCTAGTTTTCAGTTAGATAATCAAGATGCTTTATTGCAGGACACTTATGCTAATTAAATGTGTTTCTAGAGCAAAATATTCTCTAAAATAAACCTCCAGAAGAACATTCTATAATCAGGCCTACCTGTCCATACTTTTGTGCCCAAATTCTTATCGAATTAATATTCAGTTTTCCAAAGAACATCTTAAAAAATCGTGGCAAAAATCTGAAGTTAACTGCCTCAGCAAGTAATTAGCTTTAACCTTTTACATTTCAAAGCTCTCGTCTCGACTGAAACGACTTAACTTCAACACCAATTAGTTAACCTCCTCTTTGAAGTGATTTGAAGTGATTCGCACCATTGAAGTGATTGCGACATGATGCTATAGTTCAATCCAATCCAGGTTCGTTTTAGACCTCCCATTGGCGTCTTTCGATGCAAATGGCGTCGCCCCAGCAAGGCGATTGACCCCTCCGCGAGTTGGATTGAGCAATTAGATGAGCTACAAAAAGGATTGAGCCACCAGAACAGACCCCTTGCCAGAGGGAATGGGGACCAAATTACAGTGTCACACTGCGGCTGCTGCCGTTGATTTGAGCTCGGAAAGCCGGAATCGATGCTCCACCCATCGCCGATGGCAACTCGCCCGAAAAGCACCCGGACCTCGAGACTCCCTTCTCGAGCACCTGGACCGACTCCCATACTGTCCCTCCAGAGAGGGGTCCATTTCCGGTTCCCCGCTCGTTGCTCCACTAGCCGTTGTTTGTTTTCCCGAAGCCCCGATCGTCGACTAACGTGTCATTACAGCGTTCCAGCCACCGGTGGACCCCCGATGGCCCGAGTCACATGGCCACGCTCGCGCGGTTGTTTGAAAATAGGAAATTATCATGTCCACCGCTCGGTCGCTCGTCCGCTAATGACAGAGTGTCTGTGTGCCGGTGGTTGTGTGTGGTCTCGCTAAAGAGGGAAAATTGAGTCTTCAACCTGCCGTACGCCCTGGCCACGAACGCCATTTTCCACAAACGACAACGAGAACTGACACACGATGGCGGCCATGGTGCGTTATCAGCTCAATTATTGAACGGAACGGAACGGAACGTCTCGTTCGTACGTACGGTGCAATCAGATGAGTGAGAATCATGACAGTAAAGGAAACGTCCGGTGAAGGTGCTTATGTGCCAAGTACGTTGTCAGAGTGTAGACCACCACCCTTCCGAACCCTATCATTACACCATTACATGTTCCTCGCTGTCATCTAACGTTCCAGTTCGCTTCAGCGATCAACTAGCTTTCAGCGTGTCGCCGGCGATCGATCGATGACGATATTGGACGATGAATTGAAGGCGACGCTCCCTAAAGTGCCAATCAACTCGATTCGCCACGATCGATCCCGGTACATGTCACAGCACATTGCACGCTTATCAACAGAAGCCGGGTGATCAGAAATGGCCGTTAAATTGGGATCGGTCGGCCCCTCGATCGGTCCCTTTCCAAGGAGTCCTTCTCGAAGTTCGAGGTTCGAGGAAAAATTGGCCACAAAAATGTGCCCTAAGGATGCGGTCCTCGGTAGAGAAACTGAGAAGGAGACTCGTTGCGAAGGTCACTCGTAGCTAAAATAAACAATGAGCGTCATAAATAACGCTTCCACACGGGGTTGTACAACCACCACAAGGGATGAAAAGAATGGCAAAGGCAAGACGGCAACACGGGCCGTCTGTTAAATACGTTCTTAATTACGCAAGGCTCCGGATATTGGAAAGTCCTACGTGACCCTTTTTCCTTTGCTGGATCTGTCCTGGCTCGATCTTCGCCTCTGGAGGTATCGGAACCGACCGAAGAAGGAAGAAACGTTTTTGGTCCGTTAAAACGGATCCCGTTCCCCCGAGTTCCCGGTGCCCGTCATCCGTCATCTGGAATGTCAAAACATTCCGCACAACCCCACAATCTGGGTCATGTTTGTCGGGAACATCCATTAGCCCTATTGTTCCCTGATTCCGTGCGAGAACGGGGGAAAAACGGGACGGAGTCGCTCAGTCTCACGTTGGCACGTTAACAATGTCTCAAGTTAACAATTCATCACGCATTTTGGACCACAGACAGACAGACGGACGGACGGGACCTGATGGTTCGATGTTTGATGAGGATTTCCGAGTGGCGTCCTGTCATCTGTCTCTGGCCTCTATTGATCTGGAGTGGAGCAACACCTTTCCTGTTCAATTGTACTTTTCGTAAGGGTTCCTCTGAGGTCTTGGCCTGCGAAATTGGCCACCGGGTCTACTGGAGCGTGAAATTTACGAGCGCTGAAAGTTAATTAAAGCAACTGGGCCAGCGAAGGGCCAGCCCAGGGGTCTGAGGTTCGATCTGTAGACTGGGTTCTTCTATGCGGTTTTTAATAGATTAATTTAGGACGATCTAATCAGTGGCGATAGTTTTTTTGCGAACAATCAACTGTGGAAGCACGATGATCCGATGATCTCTTCAAACCAATTCCGTTGCCAAATGGATCCTTTAGTTATTGGGAGATCTTAAGAGATACGAAGTCAAGCCAAGCATTTAATTAAACTAATTTAGCTCGCCTATCGTTTGATCGAAATTTAGCGCGATGGATACTAACTCATACTATTACCGTAATAGAGAGAAAAAATAAAAAAACAAAGCCAGACCAATCGAATCGCTACAAAAAGGTCTAATTCGAAGGCAAGCAATAGAATTCTGCTTCAGTAAAACATAACAGACCAACTTTCTGCTCCAAAACCGTGATTTATGCACAAATTGTTTTTGAAAACTTGTGTTTGCATTATGATTGCCGCACTCAACAGCAACACCAGCAGCACGATACTAAACGATCATTCAGCTGGTTGCGCCTGATGCTGGTCCGGGCACCTTATTTATCATGGCGGTTATCATTGGGCATATCAAATGCGGAAAAAAGGAAACTAATTAATCGCTCCTCGTATGCACAACGTGTCCTCTCGATGTGGCATCGACGTGTGTCGCAGGAACGGAACGCGACTGCGAGTCAAAACATAAATCACGTTCACCACGAACGACAACGCCCGGAACGGAATGGAAGGATTGAATGAATGCAAACAAGAAAATCGGCGATCGGTGCAACGGTGTTGGTGCTGGTGGCTGTTGGGTAATTTATTAAATATCCAGGCAGCAGGTAGAGTGTAAAGCAAACTTTTACGGCCATTTTCAAACCATCTGGCCACCATCACACCTTTCGACCGCCGAGGTCGAGCGGAAGAAAGTTCTCTCCGGAGCGGGTGTTCGGTTGTGGAGGAATTAAAATGTAACAGCAGAAATGTGGGTGTCGCTTTCCATGGTTTCCGTTTCTTTTTTGCTTCTCCTCTGCACTAGATCTGCAGAGCGTTACTTGTTTTGTTTTTGTTTCTTTCTCCGATCGTCGAATTCGGAGTTGACCAGCGAGCAGCAGCAGCAGCAACCTGGAGAGCGTGGCAAGGCAAACAAAGTTTTATGATTTATGTGCCCTGGGGTTTGAATTTATGTTTCGCGCACAAAACCACCATCGTTGTTGCTCGTAGTGGTGGCTATTTGGCAAACTGTTTTACTCTGCCTCGATGAACCACCTCGTTCTGAGAAACGGGAATTGCTGGAAATTCGTTGTCTAATTTTTTTGGCTGGAGTTCTATCGAGAGCACAAAACAATTGCTGACCAAACATGATGTAGAAACCCGTGTTTTCTTATCAGGTGACCTTTCGTAAGCATCCTGGAATGATGTCGAGCACGCTGGCATCCAGTTGTGCTCGACAACTTTCATCAAACCTTTTCATGCGGCTCACAGACAACCCACAGTGCAGGAAGGCTCAGTAGCTCTAACACTCAACACCCAACGACCACTGGACACTTCGACACCTTCCAGCCCTTGGCACGAACCGGCTGAGATTGTTTGTCCGGCTGCAACCGATCCCGATGACAATACAGACACAGACGATCACCCCGGGGACCTAGACAAAGATGGACTCTCGCGCCATAAATCAGTCCGCACCACTGCGGTGCCAAAAGGTCGGCAAAGAGCAAGGGCAAGAATGCGGAAGGATCTACGAACTCCCCCTTCCCGGGGGACTCCCGGAAAGCAGCGCAGCCAGGTCGCAACAAAGTCCCAAAAAGTGTTGTGTTCCTGGAGCTCGATTTCACACCTGTAGGTGGTAACACCCGCCCTGTGGTGAAATGGTGATGTGGATAGAGGTCCCTAGACTGAGCGAGAGAGAGAGCGTGACATGCAAAAACCACATCCAGAGAATGGCCAACATCAACAGCGAGCGTCGAACAATGCAGAACACCAATGGGACCTCCTGGACACGCACAGGACATCCTGGAGACTTCTTTCTGAGCCACAGCATGTGTTCCGAGGCGTGTATCCCTGTGTGTCCTTTATTTACATCTATTTACATCCTACAAATCGGGTCCCTAATGCTGGCCGCTTTGTTGACACAACAACACGGCCAACAATGCGTGGTAATGGGATTTGTTCTTGTTCGCCCTGACCAAAGGCAACCCCTGCCTTCACTCCTCTCCTTCCCTTTCTCCTTCTACTCTGCACATCTTCTGCAGCGTGTGCTGCAGTGTCTCGGTGTCACTTTCGGAGACTCCCAGCCATCTACAAAAATCCCATTAGCTCACTCACGGGCGAATCATCCTCCACCAGAAGGACTCCACGAGGACATTCCGTATAAATCCGACATTAAGCCGACCATTTCGGGCCACTTTTTTTCTCTTTTTTCTGTTCCCCATTTCTTTTGTCTTAAGTTCTACGCTTCCTCGAATGGGGATCCTCGCAGCTTGCACTACTTTCACGTCGCCTCTCTTCATCGCACCAATTGGACCGGTAAGCCACCGTTACACCTGTGACATTCGTAGCCACGGCCGGTCCTGGCCCAGGTTCGCAAAGGATTTCCAGCGCACTTTTCCCCGGTCCATGTCCATTATGCGGCTCGTTGCCGCTCTTTTCTCTTTCGTTGCTCCTTTTCACTCTTTACGTCACCTTTTTTTCCTTTCGGACTCGCTTCTGGTGTTGCACCAGCACCAGCGTCCTTGTTTAGCAAGGCATTTACGGTGAACGACAGCTGATTAATTGAGGTCTATTATC